>NC_061791.1:18814166-19162500 GCF_022458985.1 Mugil cephalus | reverse complement strand
TTTCATGCATTTAAAAGTTACACAGGTTCACTGAAGAAAGTTGAAATTAGTCTTGTGGTAAAAATCAAAGCAAGTATTCGAACCATAGACTGTATATAAATATGGAAAGTTCGCCCCCACTTCCTGGTATTGGCCAAACTGTTTCCCATTGATACGGGTGACACCATGTTGTGAGTGTCGAGCCAGAGTCTGTGCAGTGGTGTCCAAAAGTGAGCCATCCTGAGCCGCGTTATCGATAATCAGCCAACATTTCACGCTTGATCAATATTGCACTCTGCACTACCTCCCCAAGTTCGAAAGAAATGTTGGATATATATTCTACTTATTTATTACTTTTAATTTTTGTTTTCCTATTCTCACGGTCTTACAGGACCTCTTCAGAGTGGTTGGCCAGACAACTGGTAGTCATCATAAAGTCAAGTAACTTAAAAATTATCAAGAAATGGGCACTTGAATATGCATCAGTGTGATATTAACTACCCAAAATGACAGAAGCATCCTTGACATAAATATAACTGGCTGTACTTTAGTTTTTAGTTTGACCCAAGTTCCATCCACTACTACCATGGAGAGGGTGGAACTTATGACCTATATTGCAGCCAGACACCAGGGGGAGCTCTACTTGACTTGGCTTCACTTTTGAGGAGCTTTTCTGTCTTCCATCTTTATACAGTCTATGATTCTGACCTACACCTCAGAGAATGCAACAGACAATAAAATTGCAGGCAACCTTACCCCATGTACAACCCAAGAGATCTTTAATAGACTACACAAGATCTTTACTCTCCCACTGTAGCTCTTTGGATCTTCACGAAAGTCTTTGTCTCTCGGTCTTGTCTCTAGAACCAGTAGATAGAATATGACAATAGTAACTGTTGTGGCACAAATATCAGAGTAAATACCTTCTGTGATGGAAATGAGTGACAAAATGAAACGGGCTTCATTTTTAATTTCAGGATGATGAATGATAAATCAGGCCCTAAAGTGAAGAGAGGGGAAATAAAGTCAATTAACTAAATGCTGAGCCTACCATAGCAACAGGCTTTTATCGTGACAGTAGAAACATGATTTTTAACATACATTCAAAACCTAAACCTTTTCTAAGTTTGTTGGTTGATTATAAACTGTCAAGCTGGTGCAGCATGATTTATACGAGTAGTGGAGGCTTTTATTTATGTTTAGTCATTGTATGAATAGCAACCAATAATACAGATGTGTACTTCAGCACTTCATTAAAGAACTATCTCACTGTAAACATTTGTTTATAGTCAGTTATTTAACAGCTCCAAATCCAACATGAGCCGCTCAGTTCCACTTATTGGGAATAGTTTTACTTGGAGACTCCCTGTGATTCAGAAATTACCCCCCACAGCTGTTTTTGTGTGGCGCATTCACAAGGGATAAACAAACTCTATGTTTTACTCAAATTCACGTTTTGTTGTTATGACTCTGCTACTTTCTGCCTCACTTCACTGTGTGACAGACAGTTTTAATTATTTTGCAAGTAATAATAATAACGATAAAATTATATTTTTGATACTCTTTATCCTGAGGAAGAAATTACCAATGACTTGCCGGTATTTAAATCAGCTCCTTTGCTGATGAACACTTTAATGATTTACGTGATTATTACAAATTACCAGAGGTCCCAGATAATACTAGTCCCGTGCAAACAGGGCAATCGTTGTGTGAAGTACAGGGTGAACACAGCTGTACTTAACACAGCTGACCAGTCACTGCCTAGACTTTTTAGTGGCATAGTTACAGAACAATCTCTATATGTTTGTCTATTTGCAATCTGAATTAATACTGCTTATTGTTATTTATTCATTATCTAAGATAAATTGACAGATAAGGGTCATTAAAAAAACAATGAGATTTCTGTTGATCAAGGGCTGAATCTATTCAATTAGTGAGCGACTTGCTCATCTGTATGATATTTAGTTCTAGCCTGTTCACACAGACTTATTACAAAGATTTATGTAAATGCATTCAGAAACCAAGACTCTAAATGTTTCCTTTTCAGTGCAACCTGTCGACGACCCATCCGAGGAGCTGCCGGACGCCCAGTAAAATCCAGTGACCTGTGGAATGACGAAAACTGTGTCTTCTCTCCAAAAACGACCACCAAGACCAGCAGCTACTCCTACACAGAGAGCCACAATGTCAACAGAGTCACCAGCCTGCCCCCCTCCATCGCCGTCAACTCTTCCACCTGTGGGCTCCTGTCTGCAGCTCCCCCTGCAGGCAAAACCAAAGCAGCTCGCCACAGTATGTCTCTGTGGATAAAGCTGTTTCTGCTGGCCATCATAGCTGCTTTCCTGTTCTTGGTTTACCAGACCATGGAGACCAACTCCAACAGCCCGTTCACTAGCGGAAACTCGGAAGCAGCTGGTGGCACTACAGCATAGAGAGCACAGGAAGAGTCTGAGGGGCAAAGAGAAGCATGCCTCCTTCTACTTGTTCATTTTTTTAAGTGTGAATCTAAATTGTAGCCATTTTGTTTCTTACCTCTGACATCGTCGACCATTTTTTTCTTCAAGTTTTGTTCTTGTCTTTTTTTTTTTCTTCATTTTTAAATGGACTCCTAAAGAAAAGTGACATACTCACTTTAGTGACTTTCAAAGACTTTCTCCGTGACATGTTGGGAAAATACTGTTGTTGTTTTGTTCCATCCTTGACCTTGGACCTCAGGTTATGACAAAGCCAGCCACTAATCAACCATGTGAAACACACACATCCAGTTGCTTTCCAAGTGATGACTCCTTTTATTTTTTATTCCCATGCCATATTTACATGGTCCATGAGTGTGTTTGTATTGGGCGTGTGTGGTTGAGATTTGTTTCACACTTTGCCTTAGCATCTTTCACTGTCGATCACTAACAGTCTTCAAGATGGAGTCTAAACCTGTACTTTTGTTTTGTACTTTTGACCATCTTTGTTAATGAGACAGGGAGGCTTGTTATTATACCCAGATGCTTCTAAATCTTCTTAAACCCTACACAAATACTTTCATAATGTACTCTTTTAATAAATTTGAATGTCATTCTATTCTGCTTAATTATGTATTCTCTGTCACCAATGTTGAATATTCACTCAATAAAATATTATGTTGTTACCGTGTCCTAGAGACCATTTTATTTGCTAGCCAGCACGTGGCGCACAGCAATCTGGTTAGTAACTTCTTTTTTACCAATTTAAAATAAACTATAATAAGACAAATATTAACTTATCTTCTGTAGGTCCCAGAAGTCTGAGGGTATATAGAAAGTCTGTCATGTAAACCTGTAAATGATCCCAAACTTTGAGGAAATTTAAAAACACAAGAAGCTGTCAGTGAATTGAAATACTTCAGATTCTGTGACATTGACTTTTGAGGCAATGAAACAGCGGTCAAGTTCGACTGTAGATAAGGCTGTGCCTCTAGAGTAGATAATGCCTACTGTTACAGTATGGCTCCTGTGTGCTTTCAGGTGCTGTCCTGCCCCCATTCTGCCAGACATGATTGAGTGCACCAGATGCCACATTCCCATTAAGGAAGAACAAAGGCAGAGAGGAGATGGCTATTTTCCTCGTGGGCCATTCTGAGCGGTGACTGCTGGTAGCACCATATGAGACTGAGAGGTTGTCAATTTAGTTTCATCCCGCTGCCGTAATTTTTAATGTAAACTGAAAATAAACTTCACAATGGACTTTCTTAATTGCCTTCTTTTTCTTTGCATTAGGCATGGCCAAAAAGGAAGTTTCTAAAAGGTTTTATAGAAACTGGATCAGTGGTAGCCGAAGCATTTCACACTGACTGAAAGCAACCGCTCCATCAGAGGAACAACAGCTTTGTTCTTCAGGAGATAAAAAAAAACACTTGGGCCTGTTCAGGCTTTGCATTAAAATCAGATGTGGGCGATCACATCGCAAGTGGCCAGCTTTAGGTACTGTATGTGTGTTCAGACCTGCCATTAAGATCCAATCTGGGTGATCCCATCACGTAAAAGACAGGTGTGAACAACCCCTGAAATTGCATTTGAGAGATTGGTTCTCTGCCCATATTTGGAGGTGGTTTGGGTCACATTCACACAGCGTTCATAAAAGAGAGTCTCAATCAAGGCATACCAGCATTAACAGTGGATGAGGAAAACTCTTGGATACTGGATCACAGAGATTTGTGACGTTAACAGAAAGGTGTATGCAAGAAGACAAGCAGGAGAGAGTATTATCCATGGTCTGTTGGTGGAAGCGTGAATATTCAAGTCTAGAAATGTTTTGCTATTGTTATTATGTTTTGTTCTACAGGGCCACCATCAAAAGTGTCCTCACCTCCTCCATCGCCGTGTGGTACCCGCATCCTCTGCTCTCACTAAGAACAGACTGGAACACATCGTGAGGACAGCCAGTCGTCTCACAGGCCTCGGACAGGAGCCTGTGTGTGTTCTGCATGATGTCAGACCAAGCAAGAAGGATAGTGGGGGACCCATTACACCCTGCTGTACACTGTTCAGTACACTCCCGTTAGGTCACAGTCCATCAGGACTAGAACCACTCGACACATGAACGTTTTTTTTCCCCCAGGCCATCTCTCTCCTGAACAAACCCTCCCAGACCCTTAATCCGCATCATTCCAAAACACTCTCCATTCCTGAATGCACCATCCACAGCAACAGCTATCTCTTGCCTGTATTTATTACAGTAATAACTTGACTTTTGGCCAAAAAATGGTAATGGTATTAACACCAACCATTTTATTTCACAAACACTATTAAAACATTTAATGGCTGTTTCCCAGCAGAATATATAAACTGCTCCGAATACTTAGTCACAACTACATTTGCGTAAATTATACAAGGTGTCACTCAAAACACACAAGCACGTCTGTTTTTAGTAATAACAGACACAAGGACACAAACACACAGTCGAATATGAGAGGAAATGTGACTTTGGTTGCATTTAAAACCCGTTAAATAAATCTGTTTCTCTAGTAAATTAAGGATATATTCTGTCTTAATGAATCTATATAAATATAAAAGAAATAATATATAATGTTGTGTTCCAAAGGGTACCACACTAACATTTATTTTATTGTGTGACTGTCAGTGAGATTTTTACAGATGACAACACAGTTGAATATAGGGTTAGAACTCCTTATGACGTATTATTTTATTGTGCACTTTTTACAAGAAATAGTGTAATGCGTATCCCTTTCAATTAATTACGCTTCCTCTTATTTCAAAATGTCAGTTTTCTAAAGTCTGATTTTGTTTTACAATGACACTTTTTCTTAAGACTTTATTTGACATCATGGCAAAAGGGGAATGAGTTATGTGTCGGCTTTTTACTTATTCCAACCTATGATTCCAACATATAGCACTTAGCATGCATTTTTTCCCCCATGTTTCATTGCTGCAACTGCCTCAAGTCATCAGGTGTGAGCAGGTGTCCTGTGACCTCAAGGGGTCTTTGCCCTCCACCGCGTTTCTTAGGTCGAGGATAAAAACAGCAGCCAGCAGGTAATCCACTTAGTGTTCTATCCTCTCACGTTTTGCCAAGAGTCGCACACACCTCTCATAATTTTCCTAACTGACACACCTACACATACATTAACTTGACATTTATCAATTCTAAGGTTAAAAAAAAAAAAAAAAAAAGGGTAAAACGCTTCGGTCGTTTTAAAGTTACCTCTCCGGTGCCCCCATAAGCTCCGCCTTAACCAATACACAAATTCTATGGTTGGACCAAAGGTTTTGATTGACAGATCGGCTGCCTCCTACTACTGGACAAAGAAGCGGTAGTGCCCTCCCAGGAGTTTTGCTGACGTCACGGAAGGACGAATTGATTTACCGCGAGGTCATTCGGTCTCTCCGAGGTGCCGGTAGCAGCTCAGCGGAGGCGCCATCTTAAGACGCAGAGAGAGTGAGTACGAGTATTCAAATTAAATGCAATATATAACTTGTCACGTCGCGACCTACTTGTTCATAATGCATGCACAAGATATCCCGACTCCAGTTAACCTTTTGGTTTACGCGACTTTTATCTGTACAGTTAAAAGGACCCCTTCCACCTTGTAGCGGTCAAGTTAGCTTAGCGCTGAATTTAGCATAGCTTTGTAGCATTAGCTAGGAAATGAAGGAAGTGCTGCAAAATGAATTGATAAAAGTACACTGGCTTCGCTGGCAAGGCTTTACATTACAGTTGTTTAATAATCAATATCACATGGGCGTTACATGATAATTTGTAAATCTTGATGTTATCCATCCATTCAGCAATTTTCTGTTAGCGGTCATACGTCAAACTAAGCTAACCAGCATGTGACGCGGCGTCCCTCCGTTCGGATGTCTGCTAGGTTTTGTTACTCGTTGGCTAACACTCCGCTAACTTGTTGCTTATTGCAGCGCAGCTCCGCCAGCAGGCAGGACACTACCATGTATCCGACCGCTCTGACGCAGCTGGCTAGGGCCAACCCATTCAGCGCTCCGTTGTTCAGCCTCCAGAAAGTGGAAGAACCCCAACAGAGCCTTCATGGACAGAGGCCCCGCAGACTGGCAGCAGCCGCCACCGCAGACGGTACACCCGCAGTCCGCAGGCCCACTAGAAGGCCGGCGGTAGCCGCATTAGCATAGCCGATCAGTCGATACGGTTGTATGTAACATAAGTCCGCGATCGCGCATGGAGGCATTTATACAAACCACGACCAGAGCAAGCATTATATGGCATAGGACGCTAACCGTTACAAATGTTGAGGGTTGTTGGAGTGGTTAGCAGCCAGGCCTTCACTGCGTACGATCTGCCTGTGGAGGACAAGGAAGGACAAAGCGGTGTTCTGCATTTGCACTTAAGTGCTCTATATACTATCAGCCGTACTTGATTTCGGATTCTGGATTTAAGGAAGTCGAATCCGTTTTTCCACGTTTCGAAATCGGGTAGATAATTTGGAACTAGCTCCTAAAATGCGTGTGACCTCTGACTGAGTTCTTTGGGGTGACCAAGAACAACAAGTCCTAGCTTTGTGTTTTTATGATCCGTAGTAATGGGGAAAAACAAAATATTCATTAGCAACGTTTCTCAGTGTCTGCAGTCTGTAGTTTTTACATTCTAGTTGATATGCCCTCTCAAATTAGACTTTGGTGAAACTTTATTGCCAGAAGGTTTTCAATGTTAAGCACATCTTTACCTCCATGAGATATCTGAACACATTGTTGCTGGACCATAACTGGAGCTTAAGTTAAATAAATATAATCATATCATAGTGCTGATCCAGCCCGTTGATTTTTGACTTTGTAACCTGGGTGGATCGAGTTTGGTAAGACTAGAGGATAGTAAAAGGTCTATTTTCAGACTGGACATTTGCTGGTTTGCAAGTTAAACCACTGTGTTGCACAAGGATGAGGCCAATACAAGAAGTTGCTTCTCAGTAAAGTCTAGTCCATTTTGATCAAAGGAATTAGCAAATGTTTTTGTCTAGTGGCATTCTCCAGACTGTTAGTCAGACACAGTAACACTTGTTTCCTCCATTCTAAACTCACAGATACATGTTCTTAAAGTCTCACATGTGTTTCTTCAGAGGGAGACAGTTGTGAGTTTGGCTCTCAGAAGTATTTCGTCCTGTGTGGCTTTGGTGGAATTCTGAGCTGTGGAACGACACACACAGCTGTCGTACCCCTTGATCTGGTCAAATGCAGATTGCAGGTCGGTCTCCGTGGCTCGGTGCCATTTTCTTAACATCACGCCTCACCTTCCCGCAACTGTGTTTTTTTTTTTTTTTTTTTTTGAAAACCACCAATTTGCATGAGAAATGGTACAAGTCTGGCTGTGGTGACATTACGCCATTGTTTAATTCCCATGATTATAGTTTGTTGGAGTGATCATAACATGGTTGCATGTTTCTGCACCAGTGTTCCTTTGTGTTTAATGATTTCTACCCATGCCGCCAATCCCCCGTCCCCAACCAGGCAGTCGGTCCACAGAGATTCTCATGTAGGTGAAGGTCAATGGGCTAAACCTGGCAGTCTCATATCCTCAGTTGTCTGTCAGGGCTGTTTGTGCATATAAATGATCTATGAGGTAGGCAACACATTAATACTGTCATTGATTGTTAATTAATTCACAGACCGATGTCTGGTAGTCAAAAGTACATTTGATAAGCGATGGTGTAATGGTGGGAATAAAGAATTCAGCAGTATGACTTTTAGTTTATTATTTCAATTTAGTAATCTGATGATTTATTACTCACTGATCTTTTGTGTTATATGGTAGTCAGACAATTTGTCTTATCCAGTTAAGTCTTGTATTTACATTGTATATTCTATCCTACCAGAAAATACTCAAATCATACCACAGATGTTTTGGTAATATCCTCATTCTGGACAACCATAGATCTTCAAGTTCATTATACATATTGGCTATCCATGGCACATTTCTAGTGTCTGTGATGAAATTAGTGACTGCTGGTAAGGTAGAAAGTTAATCTAGAAACTTGTTATTTTGTAGTGAATGGCCTGACTTTTAAATACCCAGTAGTCCTTGAAGTCAAATGTTAAAATCACAATTGTTCTGTAACTGTTTGATTTATATTGACCTTTGGGTGATCCTAATAAATGATGGCATGTCACTGGCAGAGCTGTCCATAATGGAAGAGACCTGGTGCTGAATTTCAAGTATTCACAAATATAAAATGGATTCTGCCTTAATGAAGAATCTGGCGGAGTTCCTACTGCAGTAGCTGCTCTTCCATTATGTGGCTCTTGTTTGTTGTTGATTTTTTTTCCTGTGTTGCATGTGATCATGCATGTGCATGTATGTTGTGTCCCCTCCCTTCTACCACAGAGGATGTCAGCTGTGAGTTTGGCTCCTCAAAGTACTATGCCCTGTGTGGGTTTGGGGGTATCCTGAGCTGCGGCATCACACACACAGCAGTAGTGCCCCTCGACCTTGTCAAGTGCCGTCTGCAGGTTTGTATGGAAGCTGAGACACTTGGTAGCAATGGGTAGCCAGCAGTTCGCCCCGCCTCTTAAACCCCTCACTGAGGAATAATATCAGGTTTCAAGAAGTCTTAAGTCTGTTACACTGTAACCATGTTTACATTCTTAAATCTCAGTAGTGCAGTTTATCTTAAAATGATGCAAGCCCAACAGCAGGTATCAAAAGCAAATTTTACAGTAACCTGATAGGTCAAAATGGTCTACCTTTATATATTAAAAAAAAAAAAAAAATGGTGCTTATTAGAAAAAGGGCTGATGTGGACAGCCCACCACTGTTTTAGAGTATGGGCATGCATTTGTGTAGAGCAAGAATGATTTATCCAGAGCCCTTGTATGCTGACATTTTTATTGAGTAGATTATTGACAAGCCCTCACAACCAGTTGTCCCACAGCCTTGTAAATGTCTGTTTAATCAGACACCAGATCCCACAGCTATATGTGAATCATTGATATGATAACAAAACGTTTCTCCTCCTCAGGTGAGCCCAGAAAAATACAAGAGCATTGGCAATGGCTTTGCAGTAACGGTGAGGGAAGATGGTGTCAGAGGCCTGGCAAAGGGCTGGGCCCCTACCTTCATTGGTTACTCCATGCAGGGACTGTGCAAGTTTGGCTTCTATGAGGTGTTTAAGATCTTCTACAGTGACTTGCTGGGAGAGGTGAGTCCAACTCTACTTGTCTATACTTGACAAAAGGAATTCATGTTGATCAGGATAGGGAAGAACAGCGTCTTAGAATGCACAGTGCTTACGATATAGAGATCGTTTTGAGACTATGTTTTGACTGTGTGTGTTTGAAAGTGTAGGCTTTATCAATCCTTGCCATTTATATCTAAGGGGTCAAAGTATTATTCACTTTAGGGCTGCATTGCCTCACAAACGTCATCAATGACTGCGCTGAACACATTGAGGTGTATTGCAATATTTACTAAAAATTCCTCACCCATATGTCAAGAGAGGAAAATTGAATTAAACACAGTCAGATTCTTGTATTGTTTCTGGTCATGCTGTCATACAGAGGGCAGCAATACTACCAGAAGCCCAAACACTTGCACACTTGATATAATTGAAACTACCTCCAGTCGTAGCTGAGCTGCTGAAAGTTTTTACTATTCCAGTGAATTTAATCCAATGGTTGGTGGTCACAGTCTGTTATTGAGACATTAGTTTGCATTGAGTGATTTATTTAAATAGTGTTTTTTATGTATGGGGGAACCTGAACCGGCCACCCTATCTGACAATTTGTATTGTGACCTCACTCAATAGGAGAATACCTACCTGTGGAGGACATCTCTGTACCTGGCTGCCTCAGCCAGCGCAGAGTTCTTTGCTGACATTGCCCTGGCTCCCATGGAGGCGGTCAAAGTTCGTATCCAGACCCAGCCAGGCTACGCAAACACTCTCAGGCAGTGTGTCCCCAAGATGTTTGCAGAGGAGGGGCTCTGGGCGTAAGTGTCTTACCTACTCATTTCCATAGTTGTACTTGCACTCATCATTATTGCTTGGTTGTTTAAAGTGGTACCATTAGGGATGAGGATTTGGTAAACAGTAAATCAGTTTATGATGACATGCTCCTTAGATCCACCTCTGGAGGGCACTGTTCTCTGAGCAGAGCTCCTCATCAGCTTTCTGGCTGTACAGTTGGAGGTGCTTGAGTCATTGGCATGTGAGAGAATTCTACCTGTCCCCCAGCCCATGTGCTACACTGGCAACCTTGTTGTAAGACAAGGAGCTCCCAGTGCTGCAAGCCTGGGGGGCGGACACTCTTTACATAATGAACGTGCATTACTTGACCACACTGAAATGTGTGCTGTCCTCATAGATTGTCAAGTTCAAACAATCTGTTTTAGTTAAAATATGTTAATAAGTAGTAGTGTATGCCTTCACACTCAAACTCTCTCTGTGAACTCGTTTTCTTCCCTTCTTGAACTCTAGTTTCTATAAGGGTGTGGTGCCCCTGTGGATGAGGCAGATCCCCTACACCATGATGAAGTTCGCTTGCTTTGAACGCACTGTGGAAATGCTTTATAAGTATGTGGTTCCAAAGCCCCGCAGTGAGTGCTCCAAATCTGAGCAGCTAGTTGTCACCTTTGTGGCTGGTTACATCGGTGAGTGAATAATATCTAAATGGTTTCACTGCTAGTGCTATGAACTAATACCTCCTGTTTTTTGGAACATGTCACAGTGGTTGTTCATTAAGGCTACAAAACAAAATGATATGCAGTGGTTTCACTGAATGGTTTTGTTTGCTCTCTGTGCAGCTGGTGTGTTCTGTGCCATCGTTTCCCACCCTGCTGACTCTGTGGTGTCTGTGCTGAACAAGGAGAAGGGCAGCACTGCTGTCCAGGTCCTCAAGAGGCTGGGACCCAAAGGTTTGTATCCACACACCCCCCGTCATTTCCTCAGTGGTATAGTGTCCCAAGGTGTTCTTCAACATGCTCCTTAGATCCACCTCTGGAGGGCGCTGTTCTCTGAGCAGAGCTCCTCATCAGCTTTCTGGCTGTACAGTTGGAGGTGCTTGAGTCATTGGCATGTGAGAAAATTCTACCTGTCTCCCAGCCCATCTGCTACACTGGCAACCTTGTTGTGAGACAAGGAGCTCCCAGTGCTGCAAGCCTGGGGGACGGACACTCTATTTATTCTAAGAACATCTACTTGACTCAAGACCTTTATACACAAGCTATGAACCATGTTTACCATGAGATCAAGAATGTGTCCGTCCATGTTGTTTCTCTCAGGTGTGTGGAAGGGTCTTGTTGCCCGTATCATCATGATTGGTACCCTGACCGCCCTGCAGTGGTTCATTTACGACTCTGTGAAGGTCTACTTCCGTCTGCCCCGCCCACCTCCCCCCGAGATGCCAGAGTCCCTGAAGAAGAAGCTTGGCCTCACAGAGTAACACCCCAGTCCAGCCAGTCTCCTTCACATACACGTCAAACCACCCTCCACTTCCACAACGCACACAGTTTTCTATATTTATGTTCTGGGCTCCTGCTGCTCTACACACAGCGTATGGCTGCTAATTACTATTTAAGAACAGAAAAGCGAGTGAAAGAGGGCCTGTACATGTTCATTGCTCAAGAATCCAACAGAAAATATTCCTCTGTAGAAACCCCTATCTGGTTTTATCAACTCCTGTCATTAGATAATGTGGAAATTATAATAAAAGAAATACTTCCCTGGACATCAGCTGCCTGCCTGTTTTCTTTCAAATAAGTTTTGCATTTAATAATTTCAGTAGGTTACGGACATTTGAGGAAATGGCATGAATAAATGTATAATTGTGATTGGAGAGATACTTTTAGGAATGCATTTGATTACTTTGCGCAATAGATTGGTGAAATTATGTGGCATCAATGGGTGGAATCAGTTGATGCATCAATTTTGAGGTTGTGATGTTTCAGAAAGTGTGGATTTGTGTGTTGGCAGGTACCATTGCTTTTGATGTGCATTATTAGGTAAGATAATCCTTCATTTATCCCACAGTGGGAAAGTTTCAGGACTAAGTACCAAACATAGAAAGTTAGTAACAATAGAATTTGTATATTGTACATGAGAAAGGCACTGAAAATGTTTGGGTTGTGTGTGTTCTACTGGGAGCAGACTTGGTTGTACGGCCTCACAGCAGCAGGGAGGAAGGACCATATGTAAATCCCCATAGGTGAAATAGTTGCCAGCTGAAAGCGCTGTCTGCTGTTAAAGCACCATTTCCTTCAGGGATGACAGCCTTGCTTTCATCCTCTACTCATCCCTTCAACAGATCAAGAGCAACTCCAGAGCATAAGCGGCCACATGTGCCTCTACTTAAATTACATCTAAGGAAGGTTATCTATAGTGACATTTTATTTTTCCCAGAGCAGGGTTCAGTCTGCTGACTCTGCAACTATGATATGAAATGTAAATTTCAAATGATTCTGAAATATTGTGTAGCAGAACTAAACTGTCCAAACGTCAATCCTTGGAGGTCAAGCACATCCAGTACCAGCAGATGGTGTTCTTACTCCACTGTTTACTGGGATGTGATGGGACAGATAATGCATTCTTCTTGGTTATGCAGGGGTAGAGAATAAGCATATGTAGAAAAAAAATATCTTGTTTCAATGTGCTAGATGCATGTAGTAAATTATTTTTGTATAGCACTTCAAATAAACAGTGCTTCACAAACACAATCTTTAAAAAAAAAAAAAAAACAACATTCAGGAGCGCAAGGCTCTCCAGTAGGTCATTAAAGCGGCACAGTTCATCTGTGGAGCAGCCCTCCCGCCACTACAGGACATTTATAACAGCTGTGTCACAAAGAGGGCACGCAACATCATCGACGACTGCATCCACCCACAGCACACACTGTTCTGTTCTGTGCTGTCTGGCAGACACTACAGGAGAGTGAGAGCGAGGACGACCAGAATAATAAAGTAGTTTCTATCCGCAGTCCATCAGACCACTGAATCACTGAGGCATCACTGACTGACTGCAACACCACGCATACCATTTCACTGCTGCATGTGCACATGTCAGTGACAATGTGACATTTGCACACATCTGAGATAGATCACAGGAAGGCATTGTAGAGTCTTGGTCTGAGGGACAAATACCCTCCACAACCTGTCCATAGAGCAGGACAGAGACAGCTGCCTGTCACTGAACGAGCTGCTCTGTCTGACTATGGTATCGTGTGGAGGATGCTGGACATTGTTCATGATGGACCGGATTCTGTTCAAGGTCCTTGCCTCTGCCACCGATGTCAGGGACTTCAGCTCTGCCCCTACTGCCTTATGTATCAGTTTGTCCTGCTGCGAAGTGCCCTTCTTCATAGTTGTGCCTCTCCAGCACACCACAGCATAGAAGAGGACACTGGCAACGATAGTCTGGTAGAACATGTCCAGCAGCTTCCTGCAGATATTAAACGAATTTAGCCTCCTGAGGAAATAGAAATGGCTCTGACCTTTTTTGTATACTGAGTTTATGTTGGCCGTCCAGTCCAGTTTGTGATCCAGCTCTAGACCCAGGTACTTAAAGGTCTGAAACACCTCTACACACTCCCCATTGATGGTTACAAGCTCCAGACAGGACCTGGACCTCCATAAATCCACAGCCATTTGTTTGATTTTAGCTGTACTGAGCCAAAGGTAGTTCACTTCATACCATGAGAGTGAAGTTGCTTGCTGGATTCTTGTACTCCTGTTCTTATCCATCCCTGATACAACCCACAACTGCCTGTCACCTGAGAACTTCTGCATGTGACAATACTCTGTGTTGTAAATGAAGTCAGAGGTGTACAGTTTTATTTGCATATTCCAAATGTCTCACTGCCGTGACAGCACTGCACAGCTAATTGCACCCTATACTTCCACTCACTTATTCTATTTATTTATGTTCTATGCTTAGAGTTTATTTCCTAAATGTTTGTTCTGATGTGTATTTCAGCTGTGTGAAGGGCAGAGAAGGGAGCAGGTCAATGTTTGGCAAGTCAGAAATAAGTCTTTGTCCTCAAATCCTGAGTCAAGTGTTTGCGAGCATTTCATTGCTCGATGTGACCTTTGCTGTGTATATGCCAATAAATGTCGTCTAGAATCTTAAATCTTGTCACGTTAGCAATGTTTGACTGGATGAGATTGCGAATGCCTCCCTGGATGTTCAGTTTGGGCTTATTATCTTACAGTGGTGTGAATGTTTCTTCATGAAGATGCAATCCTGGTGTATGGCATGTCTCTGCAGGATGGTGCTACATCTCCTTGGTCGTGGTTCAAGTCGACTCACTGCAAGTACCCACATAAAGATTAGCTTGTATATTCCCACAACCACGTTTAACTGTTCGATGCACTGCAGTATCATTCTGTCTATTGTTGGTCTACTGTTGCATCTCTAACTTGGATTAATCAGTAAACGGGTCTTGAGAAATGCTGATATGTACACCCCAAGACTTTGGCCTTGTTTCCTTGCTGAGTAAGGGTTTAGCGACTACATCTCGTACTGTTAGACACCAATGGACCTTCCCTGGATGTACCCTTTTCTGATTTTATTTAATACTTTAATCCAAGCTTTTGTCCAGCAGTGTTAGCATCTAATCTGCTCCTTGTTTGGTGCATCACCTAAAAGTATATCAAAACCTGGATCTTAACTTCTCTTCTTTTTGAAGCTTTCTTGATCCTCTCCTTTTGGATCATTTGCTGGTTCACATGAGAACATGTTCCCAAAACAAACTGGCCTGTCACAGGTTTCTGCAGTTTTGCCAAATGATTCCATGTACTACTTTTAATTTGCACAATACCACTTTTGTGTCATCACTCCCGATGCAAGCAATGATGACGTTCTTGGTCAAATTTAGTAGAATAAGGTGGGGGCGATAAAAATCACACACCGCATTTCAAAGTGCGTTAGAAGCACCTAATGCGTACGCGGTGTGTAATTTGTCAGACGTGGACGCAGATTTACCCACTATGCACTGAGATCCGCTCATCTAATGGGCCTGAGCCTGACCTGGGTCACAGAACCACTACCACTCTCACCCCCTCCCCACAGCACACACTCTCTGCTCTGACACACTCTGGAATCCATTAATATCTTCCCTTTTTGCGAGGTCATGTCATCGTTGTGATGAATAAAACATCAATGCAGATAAAAAGGTATTTTCTTTTGGGATGTGATCACAGGAGTAATTTCTACATTTGGGGATAATCTCTAAATAAATATATAGTCCACTGATATATTCCAGCCCCTGACAGCCTTTCTGGTCTGGTCCCGCTGTTAGCATCATTTGAAATTTCTGCTGACTTCCACACAGCTTATGAGTCCTGTTTTAGTGTGCTCCATCTGAACGGTTGATGGAAACAGCTGGGAGCTCTATCAGGGGCAGTCAGGTCCATTACAGACATACATCCACGGCACTGTGCCAAGTCCAGAGAGCGCACCATACAGCAACCTCTGTGAACCGTCAGCATTCATGCCTTTTCTGTAGGGTTTGTTTTCCATTAAGGCTCAATGAATTCTTCTAAAATAAGCATCTTTGTTTTCAGTATATCAGAATTTTGCAGCTTTACCAAAGAAACCTTTTCAGAACATATAGACAGATACAATAGACTGTTGGGTGTTGTAGCAGAAGGAACACAACTAGATTAGATTAGATACAACGTTGTCATTACATAAAGTTCAGGTGCACGCACAACGAAATGCAGTTTGGCATATAACCCAAGTGCAAAATTAACCTACCATTAGGGAATACATAATTGTACAGGCTATGACTATTGTAATACTAATAATATATAGATCATTATAGGCAGTATAGACAGTTCATATACTCACACATATATACAAATTAACATGAACAGAAATATTCTCTGTACAAAAGTTTGACCACCCTTTGCCTTCAAGACACCGTCAATTCTTCTAGGTCCACTTACACACGGTTTCTGAAGGAACTCAGCTGGTAGGTTTTTCCAAACATCTTGGAGAACTAACCACTGATCTTCTGTGGATGTAGGCTTCCTCAAATCCTTCTGTCTCCTCATGTAATCCCAGACACTGCCATTTGTCTGCACCCAGTTCCTATGTTTTCATGCACAGTTCAGTCTCTTGGCCTTGTTTCCATGCCCACGAAGACCACTTCTAGCCAGACTTCTCCAGACAGTAGATGGACGTACCTGGGTCCCACTGGTTCCTGCCAGTTCTGAGCTGGTGGGACTGCTGGACATCTGCTGCACTAAGTTTCCGTGGCCAACTATTGGGTCTATGACCCTACAAAATCCCTGACTTTGTGTGCTTTAACTTTCTCTAAATGTGTGTTTTTAATGTTGAATGTGTCTTGTGTGATTGTTCTTTGTGAGCCCTGTTGAAGAAGAATTTCTGTCACTATTTATACCCATATCTCTCTATATACCCATATGTATGTGCCTACATACATAGTGTAACTATCTACATAATGTACATAGAACTACTATCGTAGTAAATTTTCTATATATTTACCTTTCCTTGTTGTCTGGACACTGAGGCTGTACACTAAGTGGAAAGAGGGAGGCTGAGGACTAGTGAGCATCAAAGCCACGGTGAACCCCAACTTGCTCCCAGAGCAGACGTGTTGCTGTACAACTGTGATTGTAAAGCACTTTGAGTACTGATAGGTAGGAAAGAGCTGCAAGATACAGGACTATTTACTATTTACTTGTGTTTTTACTACACCTCCAGAATGCAAATTATTCAAAATGATCAAGTACTGTTCATGTTCAAACAAGTTTGATCAGTTTGAGATCTGACATCACACTCCCACTAGTAACATGATGCATGAGCTGCAGAGTTTAAAGCTGCCCTTCCAAAGGACAAACTGTGCTCATGCTTTACACCAGTGTGTCTATTGAGGTTGTGGGGGTCATGCTGACTTTGCACCTTTCGCCCTTTGTCGTAAACATTCATGATATTAGGAGTCACACAAAACAGTGTTTATGGAGGCAAAATGTGTGAGTGCAGTTAAAGAAAAGGACGCCTACATGAGTTATTTTATACATTTCTTTTCAGTGGGACCTGTAGTGTACAAAGAAATTAGATGTCTGGAAGAATCATTTTGCTGACTCTAAATGAAGTATACTTTCCAGCTGGTCTAATCACCCAGCGGTCATTCACACAAACACTCCAGTTTGTCTACACATGGTAGATTGACTAAGAACAGGCCTGTCAACTCTTAAAAGTTTGTTTACATTGTTGGCATGTCCCTCCTATGTGCCAAAGAAAGCTAAGAATGAGGTACTCACAAGTACTTTTCACAGGGATTCAAGATTCAAGAATCATTTATTGTCATTATGTGGGTACACAATTTTGGTAGAAAAAGTACAAATATAAAAACAGTAGAAAGCATTATAAATGAAATAAAATAAAATAAAATAAAATAAAATAAAGCTGTACAGATATATTCATATAAGTAAATCAGGAGCATCGATAGTCTGAGATCGTCATGGATTATAATGCCACAAGTGGAGGGGTGGACAACATGGACGAGCTGGTGACCCTACAGCTATAAAAGAAGGACCTTACTGCACCTGTTGATCAGGATCATGTTCTTTGATTTCTCCAGTTTAACACTTTTCAGCCCTTTCTGATAAGTGAGAAATTGCTCAGGATGGGTGTCCGCTCCTCCACTGTCTTACTTGACTTTACGGGGCCACCAGGTTGTGGTTGTGAGGGTCTGTGGTTTGTTTGGGGACCAGAACCAGCAAAAAGGACCTCGGTAGGATGGTCAAACTGAGATGTTTGTGTCACTGAGGGACAAGAGGACACTGGACCAACTGCTCTCATCATGGACAAACCTTCACACCCACTTCATTAGACTATAGAGGGGCAGCAGAGCTCATTCTCCAAAAGGCTGATTCAGCTCCACTGCCAAAGTGAATGCTTCAGGGTTTCTTTTGTACTCTACTCAATCAATGCTGTACAGCGCACCACAATATAGCTACTGCAGCAAAGTTTATCTAATTTGTGTGATGTTGCAACTTGTGCTTTTTACTTCCGCTAAATTTTAAAGAGGTTTGAGAAAACGTGGAAGTAACAACTAAGAGTCTGCTAAGGTTTACTTCATCAGCAGTTTTTGAAGTAAAGCACCTTTGCTATGTTTTTTTTCCTGATCTGTCAGACAGAGGGAGCTCTGCATGCCACTGCTGTTTCTGTATATGTTTCAGCCACGGGGGAAACACACACTGGCTGCAGCTCTCCACAGAGAGGCGGGACTGGAACAGAGAAGATGGCGATGGCGCATGTGCGAATTCATTCATGCATCCAGCCATTGTCCTTGCAGCCCTGCGGAGGTCACCGTGCAACAGCAGCAGCCTCGGCTTCTGGTCACATGGGCAAGCGGGCCTAGATTGGCTGGCTATGAGAAATTTGTAGAGGGAGGAATCCACAGCAGACCGCTGAGAAATTCTTGGGAGCAGGGAAAAATCCAGACAATTGAACTGCAGAGCAGAGTGCAAGGTCAAGTTTCACCCACATGTGGCAGTGAATACAGCTATTCTTCTGAAGATTCATATCTAACACGTGTGAAGCCTTTGCCACCAGCGCTTTATACTTTTACCATACTGTCAAGTTATTCTGCAGCTTTAAGGTGATAAAAGAAGCTAGACATGTCTCAGTTTGACTTCCCATTTGATGGTTAACAAGTAGAAATAAGAAATAATCCTCACCAGGAGAGCGATGGATGAAATATAGGAAATATAGGATACAATGTAGCTGCTGTGCAGAGGGGCTTGTAACCAGTTTAAGTAGCACATGCTGAAAATAAACGCATTTAATTAAATTTCCACAGCATGTTACTTTGTTGGCCATATGCCATATGCCTCAGCAATTGACACGGCAAGAGGCAATAAGCTCAAGAACTTGGTGCTCCATTTACTATGGGAGTGTTACAGTCACTGATTTATCTAACTTCACTAACCCACTGTTACGTAATATCTCTTGGCTTATCTAACAGCGGAGTTGTTTCGTCTGACACCGTTTGTCCTGCAGCCTGCTAAACTCTCAGGCTCTCAGAAACTCAAAAGGTGTTTTGTCCGTGGGCTGTTTTATGATTAGTGGGAGACGCCCTGCTTTCTGATTGGCCAGAGGATTTAACTTTGCTGCACAATGTCAGAAAAGCGTAAACACTGACACACGCAGTCCATTACATTTCCATATTTACAGTAATAACTGCTCTGACATTTGTGTCAATGAATAACTAACACTCTGCAGCTCACATCACCATATAATCCTGGCCTGTATTTTGTTTTGTCATAGACTGTGTGCAGTGCTGGTAACCTTGCTGGTACACTGTTTTCATGAAAAATGAAAAGATTTCTGTTAAAAGTTTTAGTTATAGTAACCTTTCCTGGTCAATCTTTTTCAAAATGAACCCTTACTGTAAACCGGTTAGTGGTCATTTCCTCATTGATGGGGAAGATAACATTTATATAATATAGCATGTATTCTAATATTTGAATTTCACAATGTTCATTAAATACTTTTAAAATAAGTATTTGCAATTTTGACAAAAACTTTCTTCATAAAAGTGAGAGGAGTAGATGGTTATCATTCTTGTGTCTTGTGTGGTTAGTCAAACTTACCAAGAAGACAGGAAATGGGGGAAACAGCTAGACAAGTTGTGTCTGAAACTTTCAAAATGACACTAAGCAACATCCCTGAAGCTCACTGATTAATATGTTGCATCTCAGTGTGTTCACACTGACTCGAATGAAAATTTCTCACAAGATTTCTAGTTCTACCTTTGCATTCGCATTGTGTGGCCCACCCCTTACATGCAAAGCAAACAGAAGCGTGCCACTGAGGGGATGGATGGACTCCCAGCATGTAAGTGCTCATAAACTACAAACAGAACCAGATGTGTTAATTGGTGAGCCCCAGGGTTGTTGGTAGTTTTAAACTTTTGACCGAAATGGCTGACCATGTGTATGAATGGTTGAAAAGGGCCAGAGGGGCTCGGATGAATAGGGGTGAAAGGTGTTGAGGGGATGGGATAAACTGGGATGAAAAGGGTTGAGGGGACGGGATGAAAAAAGGGTCTGAAGGGAAGACATGAAGCGAAGGGAGGATAACGTGTACATGGGTGACAGTAGAGCAAACCAGGGATTTAGCTTCAGGATGGGGTCACATAGCCTAAGTTAATCTAACTTAAGTTATAAAAACTTAATTTTATATTGCCTTTATATTATATGGCCTGATGAAAAACCATGGTGATACCGTCATTTTATCTAGCTGAGTAGGAATAAAACAGGTTTAACATTTGATATACTAATTACTATGCATTAATGTAATTTGACTGTGATTTTGTTAAAATATCTCACCTATGTGTCCATCTTATTATTCAGAGCCCTGGATGCTGAAGCTTTTGGGTATCTTGACAGCAAACAATCGATTAAAATAGACCTTGTGACTTTCTCAAAAAGGATTCAAGAAAAATATGAAAACAAAGAGCTGGTTAGACTGCGTAAAGGCAATGGAGGGAGAAGAGAATGCTCAAACTAGTTGGCCAGTAACATACTCTGACCTCTCCTCTGGTATAATAACATCTCTGTAGTCCCTTCAGCGTTGGCTGCCTCCACCTCTAAATGAGCCATGGTAGAATTTCAGTGTGTTGCGCAAATTAAGGCATGGCAAATGAAGTCCAGATACAAGGAACTTGACCTTTAAAATACTGGCATCCATATTGCATCATCTGCCTCCTAAAACTCATAATTATTCCAGAAGAAGCCCTGTTTACTTTCATCCCAGCCTCAAGGACAGAACAGCCAGTTTGCTCACACCTAAGACAAACATCAGGGCTGTTTATAAAGACGACTGAGAGAAGCAGGAGAAATGGTGGAGGTTATGAGGGACAAAGAGACAGAGAGAGGCCCACTGCCGAAGGAAGAGAGAGCAGCTGCCTTAGCAGGGTGTGTGTGTGTGTGTGTGTGTGTGTGTGTGTGTGTGTTATGTAACAGCATGTTAGCCCTGCCCTCTTCCGCTGGCCAATCTAATCTTTCCCTCATTCTCTGCACCGATGGTCTTCAGCCCAGCAGAGTGGGATCCTGGAAGGGATCAAAATCCTCTCATTCCATTGGACAAATAAGAGAGGCAAGCCTGCAGAATCCTATTGGCTTCTAGGCTGTATCGCCATCATCACGCGTGTGCAGCCTCCCTAGGGGCTGCTCACGTGGATGTATCAGACATTGTTTATCATTTTCTATTGTTGAGGGAAAATGCAAAGGCAGAAGTCTCTAATGTATGACACATTTAGCATTTGGTGGTAGGAGATATATAACGCCAGCATCTCTAATCTCTGGCGGAGGGTTATTTGAGAATATAAGATTATCTCTATCTATATGGCAAGCCAGTGAAGACATTTTTCAGACAGAACTAGGCTGAGACAGGAAGGAAGTGGCGTTGAGGCTCCATAGAGGCGACTGCTCTGCTCAGTTCACAGACTTGTTCTTTTTTATCTGTGACCCAGTGACTGCTAGCAGCTAACTTGATTATGATGGAGTAAGGCAAACATGAATCAGAGATCAAATTACGTTAACACACTAAACCACGTTAACACACTAAGCCACGTTTCTGCAGAGTGGAGCTGCTCACTTGAGTGTCTCATCCACTGCAAGAACGCACTCCCTGAAGCCTTATGAATGTTTAATTTACAGGTGCAAGTCCTTCTGTGTCCGGGTCCACCCATGTAAGGGGTAAACACACATGTCAAGGAGCACAACTGTCTTTGTAGACTGGATACTGAACATGTCAGAGACTGAAATATGTGTTCACATGTGTCCACATGAAGAAAAGGCGACTGGAAGAAAACAAAACACACTTGCATTCAAATGTATGCTCAGATAAAGTGGCCAAGGTGTCATCACTGAAATATAATCTGGATTATTTTTGTAATAACAGGAACATCTTGGAGCTAATGTAAACTATTGGAATTACAGTTTTGAAAACTAGTTGCTGGGAAAGCAGTGAGTGCTGCTGTATTTTCCTTACTGTGCAGTGCCTTTAATTATGCTTTCACATCCACCTCTACCAGATTTATGGAAAGATACTCTGAGGTCAGTTAAGAAACATCCCCATTTACACGTTCAAGGATGCAGTATAAATTAAGGTTTATTAATGTCTCCTCTGTGTTTCAGCAAAAATAAACCACTCACCCACTGCAGAAAACGATATTGAAAGTACGAACTTGATTGGGAAATTCCATCGGAAGGCGGAGTATAACTGGAGCACCATTTGCTGTCTGCGGTTCACACTGGAGCATAACCAGTTTTGCATGTGATCTCCAGGTTAACCGTCATACTGCACTTCCTAATCATCCATTTCAGTGTTGATGCAATATTAAAAGAAGACACTTTATTACAACGCAGGGCTTGTTGCTCAGAATTTGATCCAACTTGACTGTCATTGTGCATAGGATGGGTACAGTCAATGAAATGAAACTTCTAGTTTCATAACCTAACTAGAAGTGCAAAGATGGGCAGTTATGTACAGAATGTACAAGGTTATCAGGCTGTTAAAGATAACTCTTCACTTTTTTCCCACAGTGGGGAAATGTATAGTGTTGCAGCAGCATATAGTTTAAGGAGCAGCATATTTACAGAATATGGATGACTGACAGTGGCAGTAGTGAGTAAATGAATCATATTGTGTCAGGAGCTGATTTAAATTACTCGATATGACCTAATGGACACACCTTCTCAAATATATCTGTATATATTAAATGATTAACTAGTCAAGCAGGCTAGCTGGCAGTTATACTACAGCACACATTGAGTCACTTCCTGATCTGTTGACTGTATATTACGTTGGAACCCTGCTGCGCCCCTCCTCACACGTGAACCCAACGTGGTAACATCCAGCTCCTCCCGCGCCTCCTCTCCTCTTCCTCCTCCTCCTCGCCGCCGCTCACCAAAGCTCCGCAGTAGCCTTCTCTCCATCTCCCCGACAGCCTTCGGACTTCGGCCGTCTCCTGCCCCGGACCGGACAGCAACCGTCAGCGTTTGTCTCTCTAACCCTGTGAGTGTTCCGCTTCTTTCAGCCGTCTTCTTGCGGCGGGCTCGTGGCCTCTCCCTTCGACGATGCGTGCTGAGCGCGTGAGCTGCAATGGATGCTCTGAGCCAAGGGAAACCATTTTCACTGCACGAAGTTAAACTCAATGTCACGTTTGAGGCATAGAGTAAAAGGGAGCTTTCAAGGGTGTTTCTCCCCAATTGTGAGAGTTCAAATGTTGTATTAATTAAGAAATATAATTTCTACAATTATTTATGAAAGATGGATTATTTCGTCGTATAATAGTAACAGCACAGCGTGCAGCAGCCACATTATTAGATAGATGGCTAGATAGATACTCGGTCAGTTAAGTTACACAAATAGCTATCGACAGGGCTGTCAAACCCATTCTACTGCCTTGGTCTGAGCGTCTCTGTGTTTGCGATACATTTATACTGTGTTTCCGTGTCTTTGTTGATGGCTTGTTCCATCTTTGGCCAGTTTCCTGAAATGGCGCAGACAGGAACCGTGTCTGAATGCTCACTTTGAACTTGAACTTGAACTACTTACACTGTGTTTTTTTTTTTTTTTTTTTTTTTTTGTCTTTCCAATGTTGACCTTTTGCGTCGTTAAATGCGGGCGCAGAATCTATCCGTCAGCATCACCAAAATGAAAGGCCCCTGCTCAGGCCCTGTCTGTTACATAACTCCACTAAAAGCACTAAGAAAGACAAGAGCCAACGCAGCTACTAGGAAACCAACCTTACTTAAATAACAATTCCACCAGGTGTTGATTAGTTAGAAATTAGTCCTATTGTTTGTATTGCGTAGTGAGGTGTTATGCAGCAGAGTATAATGGCCTATTGTGTAGTCCAGCAGCACCTTTGTCCTTTGAATAAAAAGCTGCTCTGTAGTTTTCAAAGCAGGTGTCCTTTTATAGAAACAGACCTCCTCCCGCTGCCTGTCTGTTTCTAGTGTTCCTTTGACCTTGATATGACTGATAGGCCTGTGGCAACTTGTTGGCAGCCTGTACCAGTGGGCTAAATATACAGGACAACATGAGCTCTCAGGGTTTTGTTCTTTATGCACAGCGACAACTAAGGTCATCAGTTTCCACACAGAGGCCCCCGATTACCAGAGTTCTCTTTTGGGATTCTTCACAAAGGGGTTTATTTCACTTTCTCTCGTATTGGCTAATTCAGGATCACTGTGTCCATCTGCTGCTAGTTATATGTAATATTTAGCCATCGAGTTCCGCTAAGGACTCGTTATAATAAATAAGACTTTTGGATCTTTGGATATTAGTGATATAGGCTAAAACTTTGTTATACCCTGCTTTCTGTGGTTCTTTGTTTTGCCATTGTGCTGCTATGACCTTGGTCCAGAACCTTCCAGAATGTTATAGCCTAAAAGTTTGGATGACAATCCTTTCATATAGAATATAGTTAACAGAGACAACAGTAGGAGGACTAATTTCAACTTAGCAATTGAGGTAATTATACACAATGTTTTAGAAGCAAAAAAGTACAATTTGGTTTGAAAAAAACACTTAAGCTAATTTATCCACATCAATACCGGATCTTTTCAAGGTGATGCCAATACTGAGTATAAGGAAGTAATGTTCTAAAATAAGGTTCAGACAAGATAACACAATATTTATACCCTGTATAATACCCAACGGCAGCTCAGCAGTTATAAATAGGTCAAAGCAGCAGCAATAAATATAAACTGTACATGTAAGTGGGGCAGATTATTTTTTATGGACATAGATTGCACAGAACCAGTGTCAAGTATCTATCAGGTATTGCACCTTGAAATTGCACCGTTGATTGCACAGTTCAGAGTCTCAAGCGTTCACCTAGCTTTTTGCTTATCACAGTCATTATATTAGAGTTTCATATATTGGAAAGGACAAATGTGGCATTTTTAAATTTCCACCAATGTATTTCACAAACTACTAGCAGTAACTCACTCCCATTTGCTCAAGTGCGATGTAGACTCGGATGCATTTGGTATGTATTGTGGTATTTTATACAGGGAACTAACAAATTGTCTTCGTAGCATAAAGTATCTTGTGATAAGATGTTTCATATCCATTTCCGGATTTGCTTCCTAATTTGTGTACATAACTAAAGCAGATTAGTGTCACTCTCGGTGCTATTGAGCCAGGGTGATTGACACAACACACACGAAGAATACCTTTATCCAAACTGCTACTTTTTCTCGTATGCATCACATCAACAAAGTTGCTGCACGCCTCAGTGCTGCTGGAAGTGTCCAGTATTAAATTGAGTTTCACACAACATATAACCTGCCCATCACTTTCCCCCTTTGTTGATGTGTTTTTGGGACTATATAAAAAGCAGAATATGCACAAACATACTTGGCAACATTTGTTCTTTCTCCACTCCTGCCCCATCTGCCTCCAAAATAAGCGAATGTTCTTATTTCAGTTAGTTAATGAATCTATGGCCAGTTAATTCTAGGGTTAACCACTAAATAATTAACTGAACTTTCCCTCTGCAATATTTACTTAAACATATGACATATTTCGCATACTGGATAATGTGATATCCATGAATGAAGAACCTGTTTCAGCAAGTTCATATTTATCCAGTGTTGACCGAATTAGGAATTATGTGGTTTACTATAGTCTTTGATGAATCAGCAAAGACAGCTAAGCATCTGCTTTAGTCTTTGTTGAGCTTCTGAAAAACAAGTAACACGGATGCATGGAGCAGCTCCAACCAACAATTTTACTAATGCTGCTGGCTGATTGTTTTTTTGTCCATTGAGGTGAATCTCACAACTCAAATAGCCTTGTGAGTCTGAACCTCATGTCCAGTCAGTTTCTTTCATTTGTATCAGATAAAGGTTATCAGCTGTTTCAGCAACACCAGCTTAGACTGCTTCAGCTGGTTAGAACAAATATTTTTGAAATCAAATAATTTGAGATGGGTTATTTAGGGTAGTCTTGTGACTTATCTTATCTCTGTGTCTCCATGCAGCTGCAATCATGTCTTCAGTACTCCAGAAACTGATCAGCCCTCTGGCAGGCACCCCCGCCGAGCCCCCCAGGAACAAGGTGACTGTGGTCGGTGTGGGCCAGGTGGGCATGGCCTGCGCCGTCAGCATCCTGCTGCGGGTAAGAAACACTTGCACATGCATGTCTACAACATCCTTATTTTATGTATGAGGGAAAAGACAAACAAATAGCCTCTTATTTTGAATCCATAAAATTGTGTTTTCTACTTTTCTAACTTGAGTTTAGATAAGCATAGATTAGGAAATCACATCAAAATAAATTACATACACTGGTAAATTGGTATACTGTATCTGGAAGACTGACTCATAAAGCTAATCTCTGTAGAAGACTGTGTTACCCTGGTGGTATCTCCATTGAGATTTTTGTCTGATATAACAATGTTTTGAATATTACATCATTCAGGTTTCTCACAGTTGCACACTGTATGACAAGTGCTATCTTGTCACGAAGGTTCTCTGCTTAAACTTGTCAGCTGGCTGGTCCTTTGGGTGTGGGGTTTGCAGGTTCTCCCTGTGCTTGCATACATTTTGTTAGGACATGCAAAGACATAAATACCAAGTAAATTGTTGATTCTAAATCATACGTGTAACATGTAAGTGAGACTGTTTGTGTCTACCCATTAACTCTTTTATGGATATCTTAGAGACCCTCTTCAGTCCTCTCTCTTTTTCTGTGCCAGCCCTGCTGGCCTCAAGCAGATGGGTCCCACAGTATGAGCTACACCCCTTTTTCAAAGGGGTTAACATGATAGATCACCGCCACTTCTTTTTGCACTCACTGGCTGCCTCCTCCTCTTGTCAGGACCTGTGTGATGAGCTGGCTCTGGTGGATGTGATGGAGGATCGTCTCAAAGGGGAGATGATGGACCTGCAGCACGGCAGCCTCTTCCTCAAGACATCCAAGATCGTAGCAGACAAAGGTCAGAATTCACACCACTGTACCTGTACCCCTCGGGCGTCGCATAAGATATTTCGCATAACATCTCATTTCCCTTTCTTTCCTCCTCCAGACTATGCAGTTACAGCCAACTCTCGCCTGGTCGTGGTGACAGCAGGTGTTCGCCAGCAGGAGGGTGAGAGCCGTCTGAACCTGGTGCAGAGGAATGTCAATGTGTTCAAGTGTATCATCCCTCAGATCATGAAGTACAGTCCCAACTGCACCATTATTGTGGTGTCCAACCCTGGTGAGTATTTGCATCAAGAGTGTCAAACGTATTCATGTGGTCAATGTTCCACAGATAACAAATAATTGTTTTGTTTTTTGCATTTTAATATATAGTTGACGTACTGACCTATGTGACCTGGAAGCTGAGTGGTCTGCCAAAGCACCGCGTCATCGGCAGCGGCACCAACCTGGACTCAGCCCGCTTCCGTTATCTGATGGCTGAGCGCCTCGGCATCCATGCCAGCTCCTTCAACGGCTGGGTGCTGGGTGAACACGGAGACACCAGTGGTAAGTAACCACGGGAAAGAGGAATTTATAACTGCAATAAGGTTCGACAGATTTTTTTGTTTAAATTGTACTCAAAAAGTTGGTGTGTGAAAATCAGATATGGTGCAGTTGTAACTGTGGCTTTGTGTTATTCCAGTGCCTGTGTGGAGTGGTGCAAATGTAGCAGGAGTAAACCTGCAGAAGCTGAATCCTGACATCGGCACTGATGCTGACAAGGAGCAGTGGAAGGCCACACACAAGGCTGTAGTGGACAGGTAAGCTGTCTGTGTGAGAATATGAAGAAATGTCTTTGACATACTCTCAGCTCGGATGTTTGTACATAGACTGTATATAAATATGGATGCATCCTCACTTTTTTGCATTGGCCAAACTGATTTTATTTTCCTGGGGGTATTGGTGGCGCCATTTTGAAAGTTTTTAGCCGGAGTCTGTGTAGTACAGTCCAAGAGTGGAGCCACACAGAGCTTTGTTATCAGTGAGCGCTCCATATTTTCACCAGACTCACTCGTCTTCTCATTTAATATACTACGCTCTGCTCTACCTCCAGTAGTAACAAAGAATTGTTGGATTACACACTATACTATTTATTCCTATTCTCACAGTCCTTTGGGACTGCTTTATGGAACGGTTGGCATGGCAACTGTTAGTCATCAGAACATCACATTCTGTTTGTGTAGTGTCAAAAAAAATTACAGAAAATAGACACTCATTGTGTTCAGATATGTGCTAATGCACACGAGCAGTTGATATGTTTAGTAAAAACCAAGAAAAAGTGGTGACATCTGTTTACTGATGTTTGTTGATCGTAACCAAGGTGCAGCCTTTGGAAGGACCCAGTCACCACACTATGATCACAGGGAGGATAAGGACTGGAATGCATAATACCTAGTCATATGACAGCTGATTCTGGAACTGGATAGTTCCAAGTACACAGGCACAGATCTGTAAGAACAGTGTCCGATTTAAGCACGAGGGACCAAAGAAAAACAAAAATGAATAATAAAATATATTTTTGCTGTATTTTTCAGATTAGACCTGAAGTCCAACATTCTGTTGAAATAAACTAGGTATCAGTGTCAGGGTCATGATCAGGCTGTCATGCTTGTGTGGGTGATGACCTAAAGACAAAACCTTGCCGTAAAGACAAATGCTTAGAGGCTGCAGCGAACTGACTCAACTCAGAAACCCGAGCCTGCATGGTTGAGAAAAAAAACAAAACTACGATGAATGACGAATCTGTGTGTTAACTCACAGAAAGAATATGAGTAGAATAATCCTTATGTGTATGTGAAGGTTTAGCGTTCATTATGGGAGTGTTTCTCAGTGCTCCTTTATGTGAGGCCATGAGTGATTACATTTACACAAGAGGCCCCAGTGGGAATGTGGCCTCTAACTCTGACAGTATAAATCCAAGCTTTACTTTCTAACTACCTGACAGAGTGCAGGCTCATGTGCTTTTATGGCAGTCTGCATCGGAGAAAGTGGAAAGCATTACAACTAATTCCCTAACTGTAAACCTTACCCTGACTAACTTAACTAACCTAATTTCAGAACCTAATTGCAACTTTGACCCGAAAACCACGTATCACATTGTGGGGCCTCAGAACACACACATACACACACACACTGTGTGTACAGCTGTTAACAGAGCACCACTTTGTGTTCCAGTGCCTACGAGGTGATCAAGCTGAAGGGTTACACCAACTGGGCCATCGGCCTGAGCGTGGCTGACCTGACTGAGAGCATCATCAAGAACATGAGCCGTGTGCACCCCGTCTCCACCATGGTCAAGGTCAGTCACACGCAAGAGCTGCACGTACACACTCAGTGTTGAACTTTTTTATTGAAAACACCAACAGTCAATAAATTTGAGAAGTTGAAAATGTTCTTACATTTGGGTCTTGTTATTAAGGTGTGATGATTGGTCCCGAAACCAGACCAGCTAAGAACCACTCATGTAGAGCACTAAAGAAGTATAGTGTACCTGTAATTGATACCACTGTTAACTATTTAATCAGTATTATGCGTTTATACTCATATTAAATGCTTGAATTTGTAAATTCTTATTTAGCATTATTTATTTTTCAGTTAGTTAACAGCTACAAGGACAGAATACTTTAAAAAGCTCTTAGTAATAATGAACAAACATCACATACTGTGCTTTTTCCTTGTCAGGCGATCATTTATAACAATGATTGTGATTTTTTCTGAATGAATGAGGCAAATCTCCTCTGACCAAGAGCACCCTTGTTGAGTATAGGCGGTCTTTAATGTGACTTGGGACACATTGTGTTCATGCAATCAAAGGAATGTGGAGTCATGTGACCCAGACCACCTCCAAATGTGGTCACAGATTTAATCTCTCAAATGTGATCTCAATGCGTCCTGGCTGGGGGTGTTCACACCTGTCTTTTACACTGGTCACTTGAGATCACATCTGCCAGATCGGATTTTAATGCAAGGTCTGAACAGGCCTATAATGTGTGCTATCTAATGCGTGTCTGCCTATCTACATTCACTTTTGAAGTGCGCTCTTGTTTTCCCTACTGTGGCATTTGATCTCATCTCAATATTTATTTGAACAATAAATTAGTTTATAGAGCTGACTATGTGGTCAGGTTTGTTTTAGCTTCACCTTATGAACCAATCTCTTCCTTTGTCTTTCTCGTAGGCACTAAGCACTTAAGCCCTGTGTTTATTTTCCAGGACATGTATGGTATTGGTGAAGAGGTCTTCCTGTCCCTGCCCTGCATTCTGAACAGCAGTGGTGTGAGCAGCGTGGTGAACATGACCCTGACTGACAGCGAGGTGGGCCAGCTGAAGAAGAGTGCAGACACACTGTGGGGCATCCAGAAGGACCTCAAGGACATCTGAACTTCCAAATAACACACACCTCCTGTATGTTGCAGAACGGCCGGTCGATATGCACACACACTCCTTTTATAATGTCCCGCTCTCTTAGACTGTACCGCTCTTATTTTAATGGACAATACCAATGTTTTAGAATTTGTGCCAGCGAGGATTTTGGTTTTTAACGTACTGTATGTCATTGGGCCTGATTTCACTTTTTCTTATATCCGTGTGACACCGTTTTAATGCCTTCTTCCTGTCAATCGCCTGATACGTCTAAACACTCTGGTATGTTCCTTTAAAAAGGGCACATTTGCTCCCCACGGCTGGTAGGCTACTGTTGCTGTGTTACGTGTTTGTGTTGTGCAGATGTGTACTGTATGGATTCTTGTGTTGCAGTTGTCCGGACCAGGATCAAACACGACCCATAAGTGTCACTGCCTTCCCCACCTTCTGTACTGAATTGAAAGTGCTCCTTTTCTTACAGTTACTCTACAGCAGACACTGCACTCTGGTGAACACATAATAATGAGCCATGGCATTGGAATTTTAAGGATTTTCTTCATGACAGGGAGATGGAGTAGATTTTTAAACATCCTCTGTGACTGTCCTTGTGTTGTAAACTGCGTCGGAAACAGCAACATGTAACTTAATAAACTTGAACATGGCGCTGTGTGTGCTTGAGTGTTTTGTTTTCTGTAAAAAAGGACACAATCAGTAGACAAGTAGAACATCTCATGAGTTAAAAGGATTTAAACTTCCCCTTTCAAATGCAAATACTGTAAACGTAGTGCAAATGGTAAATCTTCCAACATATAGTTAGCAGGCTTTACTGAATTGTGTCCGGGTCACTATCGTTCATGGGAACATCATTGAGAACAACTGTAATATTACTATAAGCAACATGTTTTAGATTAGATGTTAGTTATGAATTTCTTTGAACGGTTTTAGCATAACAGTAATGTGAGTCCAGGTTATGTTGAATGATGGCATGCTATCATTAGCTGGGAAGCACCAGTGTGACAGTAAATCTAAATCTCCAAACTCAGCAGAAACTTTTTAGTGATTACAGTCAAGTTCAGTACATTAAACACATTTCTGTAACTACTGACATTTCTACTGATACCATTGAGTTAAGGCCCATCCAGTCTCACAGCTGAGAACTGCTTTTATCCAACAACAATCATGCACATTTTGCTTCGTGATCCAACGTCTTCATGTTCATGTCATATTTACAAGCTGTAACAGAAGCTCTATAGGTTAATGTATGAAGTAACTTGCACTAATCTACACATTAACATTCAATAACTTCTTTCAAGTCATTCTTGAACTGCAATCCCTTGATACATCATGCACTAAGTTACATTTTATTAAATCACATTGACTTGCATTAGTCGCTTATTACCGAGATGTAACTAGATATTTTGTTGGAGGGTTACACTAATGAACCGCCACCACCACAACCACTTCCAGGGGCAAGTGTTTGTTGCTGGGCCTACTAAACCTCTCGGTCACTTTTATCATCTTGCAACAACTGACAAATGGTTAAATTCATGTTTAAAGAAAGATCTAAGAACAGCTTGACAAATTGATGGTTATAGGGTAACGTCAGAGCAAATGAGCTCAACACAAACTAATGTACCGGATGGAGGACCAGTCAGAATTGATATTCTATTTGAGTTTCTCCATTGATTCATTAAGTAAATTGGCACAACATCGCCATCTCGTGGTGGCATTAAGCTCCTGCATAAGATCCCAGTTGATGTTAATTTCTGGTAAACGTGTTTTAAAACGTGGAAAATTAAGAATTTCTATTACTATTTTTTAAGCCATATTACCCGAGAGGATGTGCTTTAACGTCATTCGAGCACGACGGTGATGCGGTCAGGACCGAGGCGCTTGCGTTTCCCTTTCTAGCTAGCTCGTGTGAGATAGAGAACCTTTGTTGTCTTGTAAAATAACAGTACTACATCTGAAACATGTAAAATCAAATATTCATTAAAAACCAAACAAAAGACTACATTCACACAAAAAAATAGAAATGTTGTGAATAGATAAACTTAAATATGAATTGAAGAAGAAAATGACTAGTAAATAAAATATTGCACATGGAAAGAATTCTAGAAGTCAAGGTACAAAAGTTTTATTCTGAAGTCCTGACCTTTTTAACACACACTGAAATACTTTAGTCACACAATTTACATCATTCTTCAGGAGACACGGGTCTGTTTCAGGTGGGAACCTCCAATTCTCGCGAGAACAGAGCGAGTGGCGAAAACTTATTGGTCCTGGCACTTTGGACCGCTCTTCGGTAAATGTAGCCGTCGTAGCGTTTCCCGAAGCGGAGGCCGAACGGGTTGAAATTGAACTTACTCCTGCGGTCATTGCACAGGAGCTGCCGCTGGTCATCGTTCTCTCTCAGGGAGAAGCACAGGCTGGGGTCCTCTGCCAGCAGGTCCCCTGTGGTTCTCCTCCTCAGCGCAGAGCGGACTGGTCCTGAGGAACACCAGCAGACACACATCTGAAGACAGCAGTCTACCACCCGTCTAATATATTTTATTTATATTAATAGGGTTTTCGTTATTTTGTTTATTTATTTTTTTTTGTTTTATTTCATGTATTTCAGTCAGTCTATCTATACATCTATCTAGCGTTTCAACTGAAAAATGTAAGTGAGTTAATTGTATTTACTTATAAAGACAAAGGGCACTATTTGCTTTACAAGAAAGGTTAGAAAAATTTCACTTTTAAACATAAAACAAATTATTATTACTGCCTGTGCTTCCTCTTTGTATCTCCGCTGCCTATGTTAATAAAGATGCTCACAGTAAAATAGAAGAACAAATCATACTTAAAACAACAACAACAAAAAACTAAAACAAAGTTAATATATATACTGAGCCCACCTGTTCCATATGTCCTTTGTGCAGAATTCAATCTAGGCAGAGCTGCTCCCACACCGTCCTGACCAACAATCAGCGCGTACACCACAACCAGAGCTACGAGTCTCATCTTTCTGTGTAAATCCAGCCAGATTAGATTTAGCTGTTAATGTCCGCCAGCTCAGCAGGTACTAGCGCCTTCCCTCCATTCCAACCTGTTTTATGTCCCCGCCAGGTGACCCTGTGCTCCTGCTGCTCACAGCCAATCACAGCAGGCTGCATCTCTGCACTGTAAATTGCGAGCTGTGTTCTGCTGGGGGCTGGTGGCTCGGAAATGCATCATTCATCAGCTCTTCTCGGAAATGTTGACAAGTCAGTTTGCTGCCCTCACCATCCATCCAGCCCAAGATAATATGGCACTGTATGTGGAAAAATTGTGAAAACATGAACCATTTTAAATGAAATAAGCAACGGGAGCAGGGATAAAACGCTGGGCGTGTATTTGGGCAGTCCACGTTCCAGTTTGACTGCATACATACGAAGAGCTACAAAGGAAATATGAGATTAAGGTCGAGGTTGTCTGGAAAGACTTCAGTTGTCAGGTTGCTTCTTATTGTGCACGAGGCCATCAGTTTTGTTGTGTCAAGGTAGCGGAGGTATAAATCGCCTTATTCAACTGAAATAATCCATATTATGGTAAAAAGAAAAAAAAATGTTTCAGCAAATCTTAAGTAAAGAGAGGAGTACAGCATTACTTGAAGATACAAAGGTCAGTCAATCCAGACAGAACTATCCCCACATAACTATCAAACGCTGTGACAAAACTTACCCTGATGACAATCACCCAAAGCAAATGAAGGCCATTGACAGTCCCCTCTGCTGTGGGAGGACAAGTTCATTACTTTAACAGCCTCAGAAATCACCAGTTAGTGGCACTTCAGAAATGAGCTCACGTCAGCGCTTCCCAAAGTTCGAATAGCAGACACATCAGCCTTTAGAGAAAACTGTGTAAATCAACTGTGGCAAAGAAACCGCTACTGAGGGAGGCAATAAGAAAAGGAAGAGTAATTAACATTAGACAAGCGAAGAAAACGCGTGCAAGGCTGTCAGCAGAGAAAAATGTGGCAACCTGAACCTAAAATTTAAAAAAAAAAAAAAGTCTTTGTTTACCAAGATAGTTGGAGGTGATGAATTAATGTTTTAACACAACTGAACTGCAGAACAATGTGATTATTCAGTTCAATCTTCTATTTTTGGAAATGTTGTTGCATACATTGTATCTAGCAATATTTATTAATATACATCAATGCCTGTGTTTACATACTCCTCCGTATCCCAGTTTTACTTGTTTTACCAGTTTTGACATTGTGGACATGTAGTGACATTTGCCTGTAACAAATTAAAACTTTCTCTGGCCTCTATTACATAATCGAAGATTAGGCGAGTTGACTAACAAAGACCACATCTTAATTGATTCAAATAGGTTTAGTGGTAGACAGGTAGAGAGAGAACTGGATGGAGGGATGACAAGGGTCGAAGGGTATGGGATGAAAAGGGATGGGGTAGATGGGATCAAAAGGGTTGAGAGGATGGGATGAAAAGGGGATGAAAAGGGGTCAAAGAGCTTGATTCAGCCTGGAGGCACATCTCAGGAAGCTTCGGATCGTCTCCTGGTTCCTGTAAAGGTGTAAGAAGAATGGGATGGGGAGGGTGGCGGTAGAGAAGTGAGACAAACAGAGAGAAAAAGACAAATGTTATTTAAGTAAGTGCAGAAAATATAATAATATGGGGCACGGTCTACTTCCTGAACTTAAGTTATAATCTGGTGAAATAAATTTGAGAATGTGTTAAGAAGACACTTTAAATTGTTACAGTCATGACAGACTGTGCACCAAAAAGAAGAAGAGCACACTCAAAGTACATGCACTTCTTTATGAATTTAGTTTGCAATGTGTTGCAGAAGTAGAAAGAATCATCAACATCATCTTGGTTATTAGGCATGGGCAGGAATCCTAATAACCGGCACCCCTGTTGAGTATATGTGGTCTTTAACGCGACTCAGAATGTACCAAACAAATGTGCACATATCTTCAAATGTGATCAGAGAGTTTATCCTTCAAATGTAATCTAAAATCGTCCTGGGATTGTTCGTGCCTATCTTTTACGTGATCAGAATCCAAGGTCTGCAGAGCCCAGGATCAGTGCGATCTGTAAATTGTAGCAGTTTAAAACCAGCTTGTATGTCTCTTGGAGTTACAGCATTCCAAGTCTACTGAGCCGCCACCAAAATAAAGGCTGCACTCAATGCTTCTGTCTTTGTTGATTCAGCCTGCCTCACAATGTTTATCTGACACTGCCACTGCTTTGGGATACTGGGCAACAATTACATTATACCATTTTAAATGAGTTTGCTTAGAAGTTTGCTAGAATGCAAATGATCAAAATGAACAAGATTACATGATATCCAAGGTGTGTGTGACAATTAGTAATTAGAGAAGGTTGCGCCTAAACCAAAGGGTTAGTGGTTTGATTCCTAGTACATGGGCTACATGCTGAAGTGGCACTTTTGCGCAAATATGTTTTTGGGTAGATGTGTCACTGTGACTGTAAAATGCTTTGAGTACTATTTCGTAGAAAAGCACTTCATGTCAAACCATATCTACAACTGTTTTTGGATTGATCAGACTGGTGGGAAAAAAAAACATGCCTTGTAAATCCAAGTTTCTGGAAAGATTCCTTTAGAGTATTCCCTGTTGAATGTACGAAAAAAGTGTATATGTAAAAAAAAAAAAAAAAAATCTTGACTGTGCTCACTGAAAGGTTAAAGAATATTCCAGGATTGTCTGATCCTGTCCCGTGGGCAGAACTGCTTTCTTTCATCTGCATTTCACAATCACATTCAGGTGATCACACAGCTCTTCTCTCTCGTCTCTCTCTGGCTAGAGGTCATCCTCGGTAGGCGGGGTGGAAACTTTTTGCCTTTCCAACTCCCTTTTATCTTGTCCTGTTGTTCCCAGTGCGAGGGCAGTCTTCTCTGAGCCCAGGACCCCCACCCACAGACCAGACTGAAGGACTTCTGTTTAGCAGAGCTGCTTCTTTTTTTAGAGGTGACCGCTGGACCTCCTGAAATTGTAAGATGCCGCTGTCTCGTTCCCTGTCCATGTCGTCCCTGAGTGGGGTTCTGCCGGTCTGGGAAGAGGAGGAGCTGCCCAAGGAAGACCTGCTGCTCTTTGAGGTGGCCTGGGAGGTCACCAACAAAGGTCAGTCTGACAGGAAATCTAGGATTTATTACATTCTTTCAATAAGATGCATGTTTCAGCTGATTCATCTATGCATCCAGAGCTGGAGGATGTCTTTTGCCCACAGGCTAATTATTTCAAGTGTCTGTATAGAGATTTCATTTGGATCAAAGTGAAGTGAAAACATGGTTGACATTTTAATGGAAGGAATAAAGGAAACGAACAAATACAAAAACGAGACCGCACAGAGAACTTTGAAAGCACGTCTCTTTGATTGTATTAGTAATATTTTGCGTAAACCTGACTCTTTGCCCCTTTAGAGTAAATATTGAAATCCAGCATGCACAGAGTTAAACATTAAGCTGCAGATAAGTGGTGAACATGCTGCAGACCTCAGATGCTCATGTGTAAATGTAGAATTCAAGGCAAAACACAAAACTATTACAAAGAAATCCGATGAAAATCCCACCTGTAGTGGTTCAGAGGGACGGACATGTGCTATGAGGTGTAACCGACAGTGACATGCTGCGTCTCCTTTTCTGATGAAATATTCAGAAACATGGACTGTGGCTTTAGCCTTGACTCTAAGATAAACTACTGAGACACTGAGGTCACGAGCTTTGGGCTCATCTGGGATAATGGGATGTTGGGTAAAACATAAATAATGCACTTTTTTTGGAACAGGGGCATGTTCACCACTATGTTACATCTACTATCAAAGCTTTGTAGACGAGATTCTTTCCCATTCTTGCTTGATGTACGATTTCAGTTGTTTAACAGGCCCGGGCGTCAGAATAATGTCCGTTTTTAATTCATTGGCATCTGAGGGGTCAAAGGTCACGAGCATTCAATGCTGGTTTTTGACTTTGCGGCTTAGGTGCAGAGATTTTTCCAGATTCTCTGAACCTGATGATGATATTATGGACTACGGATGGTGAAATCCCTAAATATCTCGCAATTGCACGTTAAAATTGTTGGACTATTTGCTCACGTAGTTGTTCACAGAGTGGTGGACCTCACCCCATCCTTGTTTGTGAACGACTGAGCCCTTTGAGGGTGCTCCTTTTTTAAGTTTAGATTAGATTACATTAGATTAGATTAGATTAGATTAGAGTAGATTAGATTAGATCAGATCAGATTAAACTTTATCAACTCATGCCACCTTCTTGGTCTGTGACTTATGTCCAATCATGACACTCACCTTTCTTTTTTGAGCATTGCTCAACATTTGTCTCACCTTCTCTGGAGAGTATGCTGCAGGCATCAAATTTAAAATGAGTGAACATTTGCATTTTGCAAAAACGACAACAACAACATAAGTGATCAGTTTGGACATTAAATACTTTTTCTTTTTGGTATATTCCATTGAATACAGGCTGAAAAGGATTTGCAAATCATGTTTTATAAAACGTCCCAACTTCATTGGAATTGGGGTTTTTAGCTGAAATGTACTGTGGGGTTGAGAGGAAGGTGGTCACAAATAGCTAGCTCATGTAAAATTCAAAGTTGTGCCAATCTGATGTTTTTACAAACACGAGGGGAAAGGATATTAGAAACATTTCAGTGTAACAAGCACCACAGTAGAACACTGTACGGGTTTTAATAGAATCAACTTTATAATTTCAAATTTATTCATTAATTCATTAATTTTCTATAACCACCTGTCCTCTGGAGCCCATCCCAGCTGACAGTGTACGAGAGGTGGGGTACAGTCAACACAAAGACACAAACAACCATTAACACTCACACCTACGGCCAGTTAGAATCATTAATGAACTAATGAGCATGTCTTTGGACGGGAGGAAGTACCTGGGACATGTAGACACAGGGAGAAGTTTATTAAACTTAAAATTACCATGACCTGGCTCGTAAGCCATGACAAAACAAGACACAGGTTAATAGCAAAGGTGTCGATGGATGCATGTTAGTGTGTGTGTATTGTTGAAGGGTGCGAAAATAAAATAACTGGGCCATAGCCAACAAAGCAAAAACGTGACGTCAGAGGAGTTGGGTTCGAGAGGCGAGACATGACCAGGAACAGGAGCAAGAATGAGGGCTATGACTGCCAGAACTTAAAGGCCCAGGGAGACTGGCCAGGTGCTCCCAGTTATCCAACTTAAGACCCGCCCACTAAAGAACCTGCAAGAAAACAAACAAACACTGTGCAATACACACATTCTTGTTTATTGTTTACATAAAAATGAAAAGAGAGTTCATTGACTAAAGTGAAGTAAGATTTTCTGTCTCAAGATGCTTTACAGAACCTATTAAGTTACTGTTGAATAAAAACTGAAACTGTCAGGTAAAATGGTATAACTGACTGGTATAATGTATGAATATATGAGGTATCATAAGAAATTAAATATGAAAGTAACAGAGCGTCAGAGAGAAGGACACAGTGATTGTGACATGCTAAGATCAACCAGGTTAGTTCTGTTAGCTAAAAGGTTAATTTTACTTGAATTCAATACTCTTGCATTCCCCATTATCCCTTAATGGGGCAAGGAACCATATATGGTAACTCAGGCACACAAGATGTATAAGATGCATGTTTCAGCTGATCCATCTAGTCGTTAAATTGCGTCCCTGAGACTCTCCGTGAGGTTAAGAGTGCATGTGGTTTTCAATCAGCCAGTCAGAGATGATCAAGGAAACATTCTCAGGACAAATCAGGAGCAAATGTGGTCTGACCCTCTACACCTCTACATGAAGGCTGAGCATAACTGATTTATTAGGTACCATGAAAACGTGTCCTAATGTTGTCAAATATGAAAATGTGCATGTGGACAATTACCTGAATAAGCATTTATTTTCTAATAGTCTATATACATGTTTACATTTGTTTACCATTTACGGGACCATATATGTTAAATTTATTAATAAATTGATAAACTGATATTATAACCAGTTAAGTATGTTTTACATTTCAAATCTCTCAGGGAGCAGGGCTTCTTGTTTCAGAATCAGCTGCATCACTTTCAAAAAGGAAGAGTGTGGAACAGTGTGAACTGCACGTGATCCTAAAGGGTCATATTTATATAAGGTTATGAGATATCAATGTTATACGTAGTTATACGTAGTAATGTCCTGTTCTTCTGATTCTGACTTGACAGCGACTACAACGTTTTTTTTGTAACATCTGGATTTGTTTGCTTCCAGTGCTGCACATGGTCCTGCTCACAAACAGTTCAGAGGTTATTGGTCATTCTGCTGTTTTTTTCTGAATTTACCTTTTATATAACCGCTGTGCTCTGATGCAGTTTGGACGTCATTATGCAGTCACTGTTTGTTGATGGTCGTTGTATCAGTATTTGTCTTTTTGTTGGTGAGTGAGATACTGGGAAAAACATCCGTGTGTGTGTTCTTTGCTTTAACAGAGCTGAAAATTGTGTCTGTGTTTGTCCGGATCACAAATCACGCAAAACATTGCAGTGCCAGTTCACAGTTACCCAAGGTTCAATGTATTTAAGTACTGAACAACCGTCTAATGAATGACCCTGAACAACTAGACGCTTCTTTTAATTTCAGCCCTCTGGTTTGAAAATTGAAATGGCATGACAAAAAGTTGATCATAAGATCATATTTATCTGTTGTTCTTTTATTTTTCTGTTGAATTTGGATTTTAGTGTTATGATTTCATTTCCCTCTGAATTGTAGTTATTTATTCAGGGGAATTGAAGGTCTAGGGGTAAACATTTAAAGTCTGCAACACTGATTGTAAAGAACATTTACATTTTAAAGAACATTTTGAATTGTTTTCATATTGGTCTGTATTTGTCTGACTCAAACTGAACTGACTTCACAATTACTTCTGAGTTGACTGTTGGTCAGACTAAAGGTAGACATTTAATGAGATACTGAATATTTTATGGGTTTCTCACACTTAATACATTGATTATATTAAGTTAATCAGTAATGTTTTATGTTTTTTATTATTTTATATTTGTTATATGTATGCTTCCACTTTCAATTCAATTCAGTTAAACTGAGTTTAAGACGCTTTATAGAATCTGAAACCCTCAGAGTGAGCACTAAGGCGATGATATTGATGTTGTTGCTGGTGCTTTACTTAATCTGATAATCTAATCTAATCTAATCTAATCTAATCTAATCTAATCTAATCTAATCTAATCTAATCTAATCTAATCTAAGCCCTTAGATCATCCATGGTGCACCTCACCTTTCTCCAATGTCAGCTGGGATAGGCTCCAGCTCCACCACAGCCCTCTAGAGGACACGTGGATATAGAAGATGGGATGAGAATGGATAATATAATATAATATAATATAATAACTGAAGTTAACCAGCTTTAAGAGACTTTCAATCTTTTTCTTTGACTGTGTTTTCCTGCAGTTGGAGGAATCTACACAGTGATCCAGACCAAGGCTAAAATCACGGTGGATGAATGGGGGGAGAACTTCTACATGATGGGGCCGTACTTCGAACACAACTTTAAGACTCAAGTGGAGGGCTGTGAGCCACCCAACCCTTCCATCAGGAAGGCCATGGATGCACTCATCCACAACGGCTGCCAGGTGGGACAACATGATGAAACGATTGACCAATGGGAATAATCCTGGGCTCTGGGTTTTAATCCATCAGCTGACAATTTCTTTCTCCTCTCACAACAAAAGTGATGAAATTGAGAATTTTAGTGTGAATATATTCGTCTACTTGTATTTTAACCTTGCAATCGCTGGATGGTGCTCACAGTGGAGCTAGAAAGGCCCAACACAGGTAGTTTAACCACTAGATGGTGTACATGCACTGATTATCCAAGGAGAGGGACGTATCATGTTGCAGTTGTAGTCACAGTCTTTTGAGGCAATGTATTTCTTATACAGAAGTAAAAATGAAAATTTTGAAATTTTGAATTGCAATATCTGGCACTTAATTGCTTGAAACAAATATGCTATGTTTATAATGTAAATTGTTATTTTTGCACCAGCTCATTTGGTGCAAAAATGTAGAGGAATGTAAGATATACGAAAGCCTCATTTAAACTGGCTTGTGCTCATTGTCACTGGTGCCGCAGGTTCATTTTGGCCGTTGGTTGATCGAGGGCAGCCCCTATGTGATCCTGTTTGACATTGGCTCTGCAGCCTGGAACCTGGACCGCTGGAAGGGGGACCTGTGGCAGACTTGCAACATCGGCCTGCCTTTCGATGACCGAGAGGCCAACGACTCACTCATCCTGGGATCCCTGATTGCTTGGTTCTTCAAAGAGGTCAGCCTGTTGCTAAAGTTCAGACGTTCCACCTCCTGCTGTCTGTTGTAAAAATACAAATCATCTCTAACTTCAGCCTGAGTTTTTGTTTTCCAGTTAACAGACAACCTCGGAGACAAGCCCAATGTGATTGCCCATTTCCACGAGTGGCAGGCGGGCGCTGGGCTTATTCTCTCTCGGTCCCGCAAGATTCCCATAGCAACAGTGTTCACCACACACGCCACCCTGCTGGGAAGGTACCTCTGTGCTGGGAATGCAGATTTTTATAACAACCTGGACAAGGTGAGAAGTCAGGCCCTTCTGAACAAATATGATCACTGACAAATAATGCAACTCTGGCAATTGTTTTTTTTTTTTATTGCCTTTTTATTGCCATTCATTGTGTAATTTTATAATACATTTACACGATACAGATCTATAATGTAAATGGTCCCTGTCTAGTTAAATTACTACAAACCATGAAGGTCTGGTTAATTTCTGGGGAAATATAGTGACTCCGTCACATGTTGTCTGCTTCAGATTGTACCGAGTATTTCAAGGTAACAGGACAGACATGCAAATCATCTAAATAATGATGATGATTCAACTGGAGCCAATAGCCTATTTTAAGTATGTTTTTAATAAAACCAAGCTCTGCAAATCCAACTATGGGTTACCTAGGGGAAATTCTGCGGTTTGTGTCCTCTCAGTTTTTCCTGGAGGCAGAAAGCCTTGCACAATCTGAATGTGAAAACCCGAGACATTGTATCTCACACCAAACAAGTAGGATTAGAATTGGCAAACCCTATGGTCAAGATACTACTCAGTGTTTCCAGTGCCTGCCACAGAGTGATTGGACATCTTTGACCTCAGTAGAACTTGGTCTCTTCATCTACACTAATTAGGCATAACATTATGACCAGCTTCCTAAAATTGTGTAGGTCTCTCTTGTGCCTCCAAATCAGTTGTGGCTCCTCAGAGAATGTACATGGGCCTTCTGAGGGTGTCCTGTGGTGTCTGGCAACAGAATGTTGTTAGTGTGGGTCTTTGGGTCCTATGGGTTGAGGGAGAGGTCTCTGTGGATCATCGCACAGATACTTGATCAGTTTGGGATCTAATGAATTTGGAGGTCAGGTCAACAACCTGTGCTGTTGTTTTTTTTTTTTTTTTTTTTTTTTTTTGTTAAAGCGTTTGTGTGTCTCTGTGTCAGGTTGCATCTTGCTGGGGGTATCTGTTCTAGGAGGGTGGTACATATCTAAGTATGAATGCCAGGTCCAAAAGTTTCGCAGCAGAACACTGTATTGTCACAAGATGCTCAATGTTATTATTATTATCTCCTGTCAGTCATGCTATGCCTGACTGCTGTAACTGTACATTGAGCTATTGCAGTATAATAGTAGCTTTACCTGCATCCTAACTTGCAAGTTGCAATGCCCTCAGCACCACCAACTATGAAATGGTTTCTTGCTGAGCTAAAACAAATGTGTACCCAACTGAGGAGAAGAACTTTGATATTGTAAGATTCTGATGATTATAAAATGATTGTTTCTATAATAACATATTTATGGATTCTCAGAAACGTGGTTGCAGTGTTTTACTGTCAAATTTATTTTCACAGTCAAAGGTCTCGTGCAAAAATTGTAGTCTTTTACAGCCACTTAGAATGTCATTACCGATGCTGAACTGTGTGTGGACGGTGGGATGGCTGTAATTGGCCTTGTTCTGCTCAGGTCCTAAAGGTCAGTGTGGAGCTAAAGGTCACTCACTGGCTGAATAATTAATTGACAGATGACGCTCAGCGTCAAAAGGAAGTTCAGGGGAACTACATCTATTGATGCAATCATAACAACATGCATTTTTAGGATTTATGAACTATGAGACGTGATGCCATTAGTGTGGATGAACAAGCCGAAATATGAATCCTCTGAGAAGATTTCAGTCATAAAACTAAATATTAACATTAATAGGAAAACAATTGTTAAATTAAATTATTTGAATGAATTAAAGTAATCATAATCTACATTTTCCATTTGGCAACTAGGTAGCTGCCTCTATTTTATGCTCATAGATGTACCCAAACCATGCTTGATAACACAGACTACGACCGGTTTGTTCACACTGGTCACATGGTAAACTCCATTGTTTTTGATTGTTTAACCGATTAACATTCACATTGACTTCTGGTACATTAGCAAGTCCAGAAAATAAAAACAGAGTTGAAACAATTAACAGAATAGAGTATGGACATATATGATGATATAAATGTGATATGATATAAAATGATATTGAATACATTAAAGCTGTAAAGAAACCACTCCTATACAAAAAGACTGAATTTAGAAGTTTTAAAATGAAAACCCATGAAATGATTGCCTCTTTATCCGTATCTACGTGTGTGTGTTGCAGTTCAACATTGACAAAGAGGCTGGTGAGAGGCAAATCTACCATCGATACTGCCTGGAGAGAGCAGCGGTCCATTGTGCTCACGTTTTCACCACAGTCTCCCAGATCACTGCTGTGGAGGCCAACCACATGGTGCACAGGAAGCCAGGTGGAAAAGTTTGTCACTGTCAAAACTTTCCACAGAAACTTAGTTTTGTTTAATGAGGGTGATGCTTGTCAGTTTGTTAGTTTGTCTCGCCATCCACCACAGCAATCAAAGCAGATATCTATAAATTCTTTGGCCTTATTCACATGAAGGTCTGTCTCAAACCTCTTATTTTGCTGTGTTGGTACAGATGTCATTACCCCAAATGGGTTAAATGTGAAGAAATTCTCAGCCATGCATGAGTTTCAGAACCTGCACTCCACCAGCAAGGCACGCATCCAGGAGTTTGTCAGAGGACACTTCTATGGGTGGGTGGGCTCAATTCATTATTTAGTCTTAATTCCTCAGTGATTGTAATCATTATCATTTCATCAATCTTTATCAGTCATCTGGACTTCAAAATGGAGAAAACCCTCTTCTTCTTCATCGCTGGACGCTACGAATTCACCAACAAGGGAGCTGATATTTTCCTCGAATCACTGTCCAGACTCAACTACCTACTGCGGGTGAAAACTTTTACATTCTGTGGACTTTGTAATTTTCATAGTAAATAAAAGTACTATGAGAATGTTTTCTCACTCTCTCTCACAGGTGCACAGGAATGATGTGACAGTGGTGGTTTTTTTCATCATGCCAGCTAAAACCAACAATTTCAACGTGGAGTCGCTAAAGGGGCAGGCAGTACGCAAACAGCTCTGGTATGGTCTGCTGTGGCTGATGAATGATACTGTACATCATAGGTCTTCAACAGGGGGTCCACGACCCCTAGAGGGTCCGCAGAGGCAATCTCTTTGGTTGATTAGACATTTTTATATATGTTTTTTAAATATACATTGTGATTGACCAGGAAGACATCCTCTGGATTCATTGCAAACACTATGACTCTATAAAAAGACCTCCAAAGGCACCCTATGTTCTGCTAGCAAAATGTTAGTAGCATATCCTTTAGGTTGTCTAAGTTTTGAACTGAATCTTTTGTCAGGTCAACCACAGAGTTTGTTTACCAGTAAGCAGCTCCAGTGGGACTTTTTCAGTAAAAACAGTGGTTATGTGATAAATAATGGTTCTTTTTCAGAGGCAGTGGTAGAACTGAGTCATTTCCATGAAAGAGGCCACAAAAATGTCCAGGGAGGTTTGACAAAGCGTGTACATGTGAAACATTCATTTCCTACTTCTTCTACTTCCTACACTGATTTAACCATAACCTTGAACAAGCATTTTTCATTTTTCTTCTGCAGCTCAACGTCATCAACCATAACAGTGGCAGATATGAAAAAAAAAAAAAAATATATATATATATATATATATATATATATATATATATATATATATATATATATATACATACATATATATCAATCATTTCAGTTCCTAGAAATTTGTATTGGACTTGGAATGTACTGACAAATGCCACCAAGTGATGCTTCACATTCTATAATACTCAAATTAGTGACTGTCAATGGCAATGACACACATTCAGTGGACGTCTTTTTCATTGGTCTGTAATGAGTTTCATATACGTTTCTAATGATTTGTCTCTCACAGGGATACAGCTCACACTGTAAAGGAGAAGTTCGGTAAAAAGCTGTATGAGGCTTTGTTAAAGTAAGTGTATGAGTGAACATGCGACATTGTTGATTTTGGTGAGAGATCACCGTTGATGTCAGATTGCTGCAGAAATGAGCACCAGCCCTCTGTGAGTAATACGATCATGTAAGGGCCTTTGAGTGACGCCGTTCTTTGTCCTCAGAGGGCAGATCCCAGATATGAACACCATTCTGGACCGGGATGACTTCACTCTTATGAAGCGAGCCATCTATGCCACTCAGGTATCGCAGTTTTATATGTTTGGGATATTAGCTAACTGGGGATCCATAAGTGGAGGACATACACTACCAGTCAAAAGTTTGGACACACATTCTTATTGAACTGAATGAGAAGGTGTGTCCAAACCTTTAACTGATAGTGTGTAGTAGATCAATGTAGGGAATTGACTGAGGGACACTGTTGTATTATATTGTTTTTATACATGTAATACAAGAGCTTGTTTTATTCTTCAGTCACATGATGACCCCATCCATGTTCTGCACAAATATTTAGTTGAATGTCAGATTATTATAGCAAAGCCATCAGGAAATTAAAGGACAGGAGCTCAGTGTGATAGAGAAGAGAGTAGAGGATAGGTGCTGAATCCATGACTAAGGAATGGTTTGGTGTCATCTGGGCCAGCCCTAACTATAAGCTTGATAAAAAAGGATGTCTTAAATCTGACTTTAAAAGTAGAAGTGTCCGGCATCCGAACTCTAGGAATCACAAGAAGGCCTGCACTTTGATGTGATCTATTGGTGATATGGTACTATGAGGTCTTGGAGATAGAATGGAGACAGGCCTTTAAGGGCTTTTATGGATGGAGGAGGATTTTACATTCTGTTTTGGAACTGACAGGGAGCCAATGATGAGAAGCCAAAACTTTCCCTTGCTGATACCCGTCATGCTGTTTTTATTGATTTTACTTGTGTCTAATAAAAAAAAATCATCGCTTACCTAATAATACACTGCACCACAATAAACTCTAAACAGCAATGTAAAAATATGTGACTGAGCGACAAAAATGAAAAGAGGATAAATCTCTGTTGGCATACTCTCATATCATCTGCTCTGTTTTTGTGAATGGATATAGCTTTTCCCCAGGAGCCATCAATGTGACCGATAGCTACTGCCAGACTAGAAATATAAGCAGACATGAGGGGGATTCCCCTGAGCAAAAAACATGAATGAACGTCAGTGCCGTAACCAAGTCAAGCGTGGGTTAATTACCTCCCTCCACTCCAGACCGTAGGTCAATAGACAGGCTGTGTCAGACGTGATGTATGTTAGAGTTCAGTGTTGGCAAAGGGTCCATAAAAAGGTCTTTCACAATGAAATGAATGCATGCCAATGTCAATATTTCAGTCGTTGGAAATGGAGTGCGAGTCTTATTGACCATAAATGTGTAGAGAGTGATGGAATGGAGTCTCCTGATTGGTGATTGGAAGAAGCGCTGTTGTGATTATTTGTCTCTTTGACATTTTTCATGTGTAACATCCTCCATTTCTTTCCCACCCCCACTTTTCAATCACAGTTTTGTTTATCTCTGTTTTTATGGGTGAGCTCATCCAAAATAAAAAAATAAAATAAAAAAGGACTTTCTTAACACAATCTAGCTATAGTTTTACAGCAAAAATAATGAAGTAATTCAGAATGCTTGCTGGCCTTTTAGCTTCCAACACACCAGCTAGTATTAGTGGTGTGGTCAGTTTTATTATTGTCATTTATTTAACTAGAATAAGCAATCTTTACTTTATTTTTCTACACTGGACCTTATGTGGTATTTTTAAACCATGGATCTATTAGTTATTATAATACTGTTTTTGAAATCTAATTCAAGAACTACTCCAGTTAAAAAGATGTTAATTATTTTCTCTCCTTTCCATTTATCCATAACAAAACATGTTAATGCTTTAATTGCTGGAGGCAGGACGCCATGTTTCCAAATAAACAGGGATTACTGTTTTTTGTTTGTCCTGGCGTGAAGCAGTAATCAGGTATAATTATCTCAAGCTTTAGCTGATGATCAATACCTTTGAGAATTACCCTCTGAAAGGTTAGCAGTTGTGGACCACTGACTCAAAAACCCATCATGCCATGGCTTCAGGCACATGATGCATAGTACATGAATGCAGCACAATGAGATTTATGAGAATTCAGTTTACACCCATCTCTACAGAGTGTGCATATATGCAGTACTGAAAACCAGACGTGTTACGACCTCAGATACATGAATTCTTTCAGTTTTTAATGCAGATGAATTGTATAAGCTTATTAACCGAGAAGGATTATTGAACCTGTGGAGGTGCTCAGTTTTAAAATACTTTTGTTAGTAAGTAGTAATTAATTGCTCAAGCATGGATTTCAAAATCAAGTTTGAAAAACTGAAGAATTAACTACTGACCCTGTTTCTGGTTCTCATTCCTTTTACTGTCTCAATCGCATATGTCCGCAGAGACACAGCCTCCCTCCAGTGACCACTCATAACATGGAGGACGACTCCAAAGATCCCATCCTGTCGAACGTCAGACGCATCGGCCTCTTTAACTCCAGGAATGACCGCGTCAAGGTATATGCCACATCCTGTACCTCAGATCATCAGATGATTGTATACTCTAGTTTAAGGTGGCACTCAGTGTGTCCTGCTGTGTTTAAGTGTGAGGGTAACAGGAAGCATCCCCCTGAAATCATTGTATTAATATCCACAGTACATTTTAGCTTATACAACTAATCTTATCATGTCTCATTATCCGTGTGTCCACCTCTCAGATTATCTTCCACCCTGAGTTCCTGTCCTCCACCAGTCCTCTGCTGCCGATGGACTATGACGACTTCGTCCGTGGCTGTAACCTTGGAGTGTTCCCTTCCTACTATGAACCATGGGGATACACACCTGGTAGCCTTTGACCTTCACATTGTACTGCATACATTGTCATTGCCTTCTAATTAAGCAATATGTTAAGACATGTTTTAAACAACCCTTCCACAAAGAGAAAGCTGTTGGTCCCCGAGGTGTGACTCCCAAGGTGTGACGTACTCTTGTTGTTATGGAATATTTTCTGTAGCACCATTTTTGGAGAGAATCTTGATAAATGAAGAGAAATCATAGAGGCTCTTTTTCCATCATGATGTTAGCAGCAGATCCTTCAAGCCTTGTAAGTTGGAGCTTCCATGGTCCAGATGTCCCTCCTCGAATCACTGTTGTTGCTCAAACACAAATGGTCACTTACCATCTAATACATCCCAGGACCATTTTGCTGGTGTTACCAGATCTTTATCATTTGCTGTGAAACGTTAATAATAAATTGGATTTCTGAGGTGTGTTGTCCTGTATTCTCCAGGTGAATGTACTGTGATGGGCATTCCCAGCGTGACCACCAATCTGTCTGGTTTCGGCTGCTTCATGGAGGAGCACGTCTCAGACCCTGCTGCCTATGGTGTGCAAACACACACTTTGAGGTATCACATGCACCTTTTTCCTTTGGGACCGTATATATTTGCTCTTCTTCCGGCCCTCTCTCTTCACTCCCAGGTATCTACATTGTGGACCGGCGCTTCCGTTCCCCCGAGGAGTCCTGCAACCAGCTGACCCAGTTCATGTTCAGTTTCTGCCAGCAGTCTCGACGTCAGCGCATCATCCAGCGGAACCGGACCGAGAGGCTGTCTGACCTGCTGGACTGGAGATACCTTGGACGGGTCTGTTTCTGCCACGCTGTATAGCTTGATTGGGGGGGGGGGGGGGGGGGGGGGGGGGGGGTGTAGAACATATATAGGGCATCTCAAAACAAAGAAGAAACCTGCAACATGCTTGGTCAAATGTTGTGTCTGACTTTTGATTGACAGTTCTACATACATGCCCGGCATATGGCCCTTAGCAGAGCTTTCCCAGACAAGTTCAAGATGGACCCTATGGCGCCTCTGAAGGTGAGGAATGCTGCACAAGGGATTTTCATTTGGTATTACTATTACTTTATGTGCATTAGTGCATGCGTGTTTGGAATTGATCTTTGTTTTTGCTGAAGTCCTTGTCATTGCTTAAGAAAAATGGGTAATTATTATATTATTTAAGTAGCATCCCAAGATGGTCCCAAGATGGTGCCTGGTACAAAGTGTATACGCTACCAAATTCCCACTGGTTTCCAGACTTCACCATGAAACTGCCTGTTCCCTGTTGCCTTCTTCTAACTGCACATGCATGTTCATGAGAATCTCTCTCATCCACCGACCCACACACCGAGAACCTACTGTTGGATTTCACTCACATTTGTCAAGATTTAATTGACAGCCTAACATTTGGATGAATGACAAGACATCGTCAGAGAGTTAGTTGATTCCATTCCATTTTGCTCTTCCTCCTCCTCTCATCCAAGGCCTCTGGACTGATACACTATTTTCAGCTGTTGAAAGTATGTATTTCAAGTTCACAGTGTGAATACACTGCGGTTAGTTCATTTGTTTGTTCATTATGTCGTATTCATATGAGACAGACATTATCTTGTTTGATAGGGAGAAAAGGAAAAAATGCAGGCAGAAAGGGAAGGTAGGAATGAAGAAAGGAAAGGGGGAAAAAAGGAACACAGGCATGACAGAGAGAGAAATATAGGATGTCAATTTGGATGAAAATTAAAATTGGATAGACAAAACAGAATACAAGAAGGTATAAAACGGAGGAATAAATGATACAATAAAAGAATACAACTAAGACTAAAAGACTAAACTAAAATATGTCAAGATTCTTACCAGCACATAGTCACTGACGCCTATAAAGCAAAACTTAATTTGATGGACTTTATTAGGAATGCTTGTCCTAATATACCTGCCTACAGTAGATATAAAATGTATAAAAAGTAAATTAAAAGTATATATATATTGTGCATAGTATGTACTGTATGCAAATATTTAATATATACAATATGTAAGAGTATAAAATAAGGAGTGGACATGAGATGTATCGTGTTTATGTAGATGAATGTGTCTATTACAAAGAGTTATCTACAAATAGTTTGTAGCTTTGCACAACATTTCACGAAACTGCTCCTCAGTTCGACCCCACTATCAAAAATCGTCTCTTGCGCACCTGTTTTTGTGGATGGAAAAAAACCTGATGAGAGATGAGATGAGAGTTGATGAGCGAATGAGTTCTTGGAACTGACAGAAAAGCTACAATCCTACATTCTGTGCTGTGCTGAGTGGAAAAGCAGACATACAGAACAGTCCAGAGGGCACGGACTCACCAATAGCTGGACAGTTGAAGACTGACAAAATGGACTCGAATTTGATTCATCTGTATTTCTGCACATGAAAGGATAGGTCATCAGACCTGAATATAAAACACCACTGTGATGGGGAAGGAACTGGAATGTGCAGATAAATCTGCTATTTTCTACTCTTTAACCTTTTTAAAAGTTTCTCAAATTGGGATTCCTTTATGCTTTCCCAACACCTGGTTGGGAATATGTGATTTTTCAATAACAGGAACTCCTTCTTCTCCACAGACAGAGGGCTTCCAGTACCCTCGGCCCTATTCGGTGCCTCCCTCCCCATCTGCGTCCCTCCACTCCACCCCCCACCACAGCGATGCGGAGGATGACGATGACGAACCATACGACGAGGACGAAGAGGCCGAGAGGGACCGGCTAAACATCAAATCTCCTTTTGCACTAGGAGGCGTGCCAAAGGGCAAGAAGAAACAACGGGGAGAGTCAGGAAACTGAAATGTTCCAGCTTTGATTCTGTGACAGACGCCATCATCTCCACCTTGAAAGGGCCTTGATATCCTATATACAGTTCCTCATAAAGGAAAACAAGGTTTTAATGAATGTCTGAAAAACTGTTTCAAAAAGACCTCCCACGCGTTGAAAACACTAACATTAATCAGTCACTGTAAATCATTTCAAACTGCTTCAACATAAGCTCCTCTGCTGCCTTAAGAAATGGGAGATAACTGAATGTTTTTGGAAGTGTTCAGGCAGCTGAACATGAGAAAATGACTGAAATAAACTTCAAGTAGAGCCAACAACTGTTCTTCTGTCTGCCTCTGGTGTTTCTGATCTCTGCTTATATTTTCACAGTTTGAAGTTTCAAGCCTAAAGAAAACTTTGTACTTTTGCTCTTTGTGCCAGACTCATGGAAAGTTAACGCAAAAGTCAATTCACAACTATTCAGATTCTTGCAGTCTAGACTGTATTTTCAAGTCAATTTGATAATAGCATATTAAAATGATACATTTTTAGACCATTTTTACCACCACTTAATAACATGAAGTCAGACCTGTATATAAATGTCTGAGTGACTTGATGAATTTCCACAGACATTAATGTGGTGTTAACAGTTTTCAGATTTATTTGCTCATTTGCTACCATTTACATCTTAATGTTGCTACTAAAATTCACATATGTAGCAAAATGATCAGTTATCCTATATTTCATTTAATTTCCACCCAATTTCCAGCCTTACAATATAACAACATGCACATGGCAGCAGGCACAGTGAGCCAAACACACCTGCAGGCCTGGTAAGGGCTAAGATACTGAATGATGGATTACTGCATCCGATGTCTCTACAGTCACTGGCCTCAATCAAGCTGAGATGGTTTAGGATGAGGTGGAACACAAGTGAGTAAAGGGCAAGCAGCCTAGATAATGTTGGAACTCTTTGTTAGAAAAGCTCTATGTGATGAGCTCATGAAGATGGTTCGGAGAATAAAGTGTGTGCAAAGTTTTTGTCAAAACTAAAGGAGAACTCCTAGAACATATCATTATTTGATCATCCAGATGTGTTATATAGTTACTCTGTTTTTACCAATTACCCTGTCATTTAAATGTTCAAATCTTGATACCACACCAATGCTGTGTATGTAACACCACTGTGATCACAGCAAACAGAAAGTTGAAAACCTCAGACAGGCTAAGACGGGTGGTTGCTATGGATTCAACTCGTTTTATTAAAACATCCAATCTCAAACATTGTCAAAGGATTTCATTCCATATTTACAAAACAGCTGTTCCTCTCCTTCGCTCAGAATGGAACAGATGTTCTTGGCAGCTTTATAAACACTATCAGAAGTATTCTCTCTTCCACACGGGCAGCTCCTGGAAATACAGCTCATCTGGGTTCTCATCAGCTATAACAGAGAGAGAAGAAATGAATGATGAATATAACATAGTTTGCTTGAATTTCATGTTCAGTTTGGTCACCTACTTCTGCTTTACACCCAGGAGAGGGGGACATCCACTCGTCGGCAGTGTGTCTAAACTTTTTCTCAACATCCTCAGCAAGCAGGATATATGTTTTTGCGTCAAAAGAGAATCACTAAAAATGTATTCGCAAATTCGGATAGATAACAGCTATCCAGAAAGACCTATATCAATATCTCATTGTGGTAGTGGGGACAAATTCCATTGCCTTTTTTCATATTGATCATTTCAAATTTGATTTTTTCTCCATAACCCCCAGTTGTTGTTTTTTTTTTTTTTTTTTTTTTTTTTTTACAGTTTCTGTTCATTACAATCCACAAAAGATTTTGTCTTTAAGAACCATAAAAAAATATATAATGTGTAGTTTTACAAGGCTGACTTAAATACACTGCATTTCTGTGCACAGAAAAAAGGATTCATGTATGTAGGCTATATCGGACTTAAGTGTGCTTCATCTGGACCGGGCAGGTGGGGTGCTGCTCACCTCCCTCTCTGGCGCGCTGCAGAAAGTTGAGCAGGACGGTGGCTGCCTGGTCCACACTCAGCTTCTCTGTGTTCTGACTGCGAGTCTCTGACAGGGACCAGACACCGCACACAGGTTATCCACACGGGTCGAAGCTGGATACAGCTTAAAGACTGCTGTTCCCCCACTGCGGGATAAATAAAGTGAACTTCAATGTACCTAAGTGCAGCGTGTCATACACATCTCCTTCCTTTCGGTCTTCTGAGATGAACCTGCGTCCCTCTGACAGAAAAAGAGACATTTTTGTTACTGTAAAAGAGCTAATTTTCAGTTCTTGTTAATCCAGTCAGCAGTATCATATGTTTGTTACACTGTCAGACTTCAGATGAACCATGAAATAACAACAGACTCCTAGAAACTTTTGAAGAAAAGTGTATTAGTAGTAGAAAAACAAATATACAAAGATCAAGATCACTTGTAGTAGGCCTGGAACTATTCAATTAACTCAATTAGTTCTGATAAAATTGTTCCATATACTAAAAGTGTTGCTGGAGTCTTGACTTTTTCATATTTAGCTATTAAATATTGAACATGTGGTCATTTGTCTGCTAAATACATACGCGTGCCCTTCAGATACAGCATAGCCTGCGGGGTCCAGTTTCTCCGCTGGAACGAGCCCTTCATGAGGAAAAAACAAAAAACAAAAACAACAACAAAAACATTTGGAACTGCATAAATTGTATGTTTCTAATTTATGAGTCTTCTGATAGCTTAGTTGATTTCAGAATACAGTCAATTTGTTAAATACGTTAGCCAAATTAAGGCTACCTTCGGTGCACCCCATGACTGTGAGATGAACGTGGTGAGCAGTAAAATGGTGAGCACGTAGGTTAACGTGATGATCCTCAGTCCCTGCGGGGGACACGGAAAACATCTTAGAAGAATTCAAAATTTGCAGCAGAGTAACGTGCTTCTCAGATAACTCACTGGTTCATGTGCTTCGGCTATTGGCAAATCTTTGATAGGATAGAATAATATCACCAGGCTTCAAATTCATTGAGCAACTTTTAAATGTAAGGGTAAGATAATCCAATATGAATTGCATTTAGATTTGCACATTTTCATGGACTTCATTAGAGAAAATAAGATTTAATAACTACACAATAGCATATTGACTCAAAATGTCTTAAAAACTGCAGATCATACAAGTAAAAAAAACTACTGTACAGTTTATTTTTTGTATGGCAGTTCTCTTTAATGGTAACCCTAACCCTTTAAAAAGGTGTTTTAAATCAGATTTGAATACCAACAGTAAAATTGTCACGAACTTACCTTCATGGTGTCAGGGCTCCTGTGTGCCTGGTTGACGGTGAGACAGTAAAGAGGTCCCGGTAATTGTTCGCGTCCTCCCTCTCCTTGTATTTATATCCTCCGGGGCGGGGGAGCCCTCGGTGCTCCGCGCTCTTTCATGATGCCAGCAGTGATAGGTCAAGCCAATTTGATGGAACGGGGGCGGTCAGGATGGAGAGTGAACAGAGGGCCCAATCAATTATGCTCCTTTGATTGAGGTTTTGTGGTATACTGTAAATATTTCTGAATTAAAACAGCTGCCATAAGCCCTTTCAGTTCCTGGGGTAGTTTTTCAAAATTAGTCACGTTGGAGCTGCAGGCCGTTAATGTAAATTGTAGCCTGGCGCGGTGGGGTGTCACCATTGATAAGAGCAGCGATATTTTCCCTCTGTGGGGATATTGATATCTTTGCACCTTGCTCACTGGTGCAGAAGATGGAGAGATGGGAGCTGGATTTTATGAATCAAGAGGTAACAGCTCCAATAATGAAAGACAGAATCCGAAGCCTGCAGGATTGAGTCATTAATCACACCATTGATGTGGTAATATTTTTAACTGCATGGTATTTACAGACACGGATATAGGGCCACACCCAGGAACTTTACAGAGCATATAGTAGCGTACTGAGGTTATGGTCTGATGAGTAAATTGAAGCACAGAGAGAGTGTTTTGACCCAAACAGCCCACTATCTTAGGCAGCCAATCACCCCCCACCGTTCCAGTAGGCATAGGAAAAACCTTCAATGAGTGCTCACAAATTCATCTTCTAAAAACAGCAAATGTTCATGTGTACATTTTCAGGATGACTAGGCAAATTTCTTCCTCTCCATTTGATCACTGGTTCATTGATTTAGGTTCCAACTGTACCTGTATTTGAGCACACAACTGCATTTGTGAACTCAAATGAAACTGGTTATCACGGACAATATGAGTAGAAAACATTACACCCACTGATTATATATATATATATATATATATATATACACTCTTCTGTATATTGCCCCAGTGCTTTAATTATACAGCCAAGCTCACAGCTACCCTGCTCATCCCTTCTGACCGTGAGCCTGAGCATGTGTGCAAGTGCTGGTCTTTTCTGCATGTTACCAAAGCAACCACAGTCAAAAGACATAAACAGCTAGCTACAGGCGAATTCCATTTGGTGAAGGCGTTTGAGAGCCTGGTTTTGCCTTACCTCTGTTATCTACTGCTCTTTTAACTAACTGACTCCACAGGGCACTGTCCTGGCCCCTTTGCTCTTTACCCCCTACAATGTGGATTTAACTGTAATTCAACAGTGGTTCAATTCGAGTTCAATTTTACAGATGCAGTACCCATCGAAACCTTGAGCAGAGACTGGCTGATGCGACAGCATCTGCCTATTTCTGGGCAGGCCAGGTAGAGAGACAAATGAAGTGGGAATAGAGGAGATAATGACTACTGTACAAAATGTCCTGGCAAGTATAAAAGTATAATCAATGAACAGTGGGCAGAGATAGACACAGGGTCAGAGAGATGGAAGATCCCCACCAATCTAGGGCTATAGCAGCATAAAGTAAAGGATGGTTGAGGGTCACTATTCAGCTCTATTGGCAAGCTTCAACAAAAAGATGTTTTGTTTCATTCATAGCCTTTACCATAGAGAGGATGACTTCTTCCAGAGCTGTGAGCCGAGGTTCTGCCTCCAAAACAAATCAACAAACAAAACTTCACCACTAAAGTAACCGAAACAGCAGAAAGATGTTAGGTCTCGTTATACAGTGTGTGTACCATTTCCCACAGGAGAATACCTTCTCAATGACTAATGCTCAAGATGGGTGACTTACTGAACTCAGAACTGGCATCAGCAGACATAATCAAATGGCATACATTGGTCAAACTGAAGTCCTTCTCTTTTAACCAAAAGCACATTCTGAACTGAAAAACAGATATATACCAGTTATTATTGAAAAATATGGTAGGATGATGCTTTTAGGTCTGAACCACTTCTACTCGTTCTCCATGTTGATGGTTACAGGCGGCAGGTGAGGACTTGACCTCTGGAAATCCACTACCATCTTATTGGTTATAGCTGTATTGAATTGTATTATATTGTATTATAAAGGTTTTCTCATCCTATTTAATTTACCTGAGCACCCTGTGGTGCTCCAGTGCTGCGTGATAGTGCGCTATCCAGGAAGTAAGTGCAGAGTCAACTCCCATCTCTATTAGCCTATTAGTCTCTCAGTAACAGGAGTAGGATGGTGTTGAATGCACTGGAAAAGACAAAAAACATGATCCTCACAGCAGCATTCCCTCTGTCCAAGTGGGACGGATTCCGATGAAGCAGGTGGAGGATGGCTTTCTCCACCCACACCTTCTCCTGGAACGCAAACTGCAGTGGGACAAGAGTGTGGCACCCCAGGGGGCTGATGTGATGGAGCAGCAGTCACGCCACAGTCTTCATGATGCTGAGTGTCAGGGCGACTGGTCTGTAATCATTCAACTCCCTTGGGTGTAGCTTCTTAGGGACAGGGATGATGCAGGGGGACCCTCTTAAGGTGGCACCAATTGCCTTGAAGCTGGAACTCGGGACAGCGCTCATCAGTAAAAGTGAACATCCAATCTTTAAGTGAATATCTTCAGGTGAAAGCAAGCCCATCTAACAGATATTACTGTGACACTGACTTAAGGGAGGAGGTCATTTTTCACTATGTGTTAATGCACCATAAGGGTAAATGATTATAATCCCTTCCCGCTGTGTTCTGAACCTTTCAATTAGTTTTTTTTTTTTTTGTTTGTTTGTTTAGCATTTATGGGCTAATAGGTGCTTTTCTGCTCATGACATGGCCGAATATCATAAGGGAGCAGGTTGTCTTCAGGTCCTTTTTCTCAAAGCAAAGAAACTCTTGAGTAAAAGGTGAGATTTGTTCGCATAATCCTTCCCAAGAATTTTACTAATGATCCAGAAACAAAATTAAACTGACGAGACATTAACTATAGTTTGTCTTCATACTGTCTGCAAAGAAATACCAGAAAAGCTAAATTACATTGTATATTTACAAAAGTGTCATACAGCAAAACATGGTCACTTCACAGATAGCTTCAGTTTTGTAGAGAAAACACCACAACTGAAGAATCGCCTGGTGGCGATGGCTTAAGTTGATAAAGAATTATTTCAACAATTACAAATGGGAGTTCCTAAAAAAAAAAGAGAAGAATTTCAAGGCTCTAGACAAATGAATGACTTCAGGAGTACATAATGTCAGATGGTGAAATCTGTTGAAAGTAATGGTAAATTACATAAAAAGATCTGTAGGTTCACAAATATGTGAAGCCTTCTTATAGCTTGTTCTTATTTTACAGCTTGATATGCCACAGGATGAGGCGGGCTCACACTCAAATAACCAACTCAATCCTGCAATAGCTCTGCTCTTAAGGATCGTAACAGTGTTTCTCATGTTTTCCTCCACTTCATGATAAGTTTATCATTTTCATACATTTGGTCCAATGTTGAAATAAAACAAATTGTGCGGACTGGTCATTTTTTCACAACATTTCCTCTACATTCCAGGCTGACAACAGTTTCACTTCATTTCCGCATGTTGATTTTGGGTGAAATACAGATTTCGATTAGAAAATAAAGATTAGACTCACCTTCTAAAGTCTGCGACTTGCCAAGAAATGCACCAACAATACTGAAAACATAATTCTTTGGGCGTACCAGCTGCAGCACATTTTAATGTTCTCTCAAAGATTCAAGATGACTTTATACTAGGGCTAAATGAAACAGTGGCTGCCTGGGAGACAGAAGGTCAAAAACCCATATTTTCTAAAATGAGAGAACTCGACTGACTTCCTTCAAACAAATTCCTTCAAACCAAATTGGCCCAGTATCACGTATTTGTGACGTGTGATTTCAGCTCATTACACGAAAAGAAAATACAGTCTTGTTGCAATTTAGTTCCAAACTGGAGTTCTATAAGGGCAAAAATTACTAGTACTAAAACACTGCATACACATTTATGAGACAATGATACGATGCATTTTCAATAAACTTATTTATATACTTACAGTGTCTTTGGGTGAACAACTTCACTACTCGGTTTGCCGTTGACAGTTTTCAAATAAGCTATAGGATAGATAGCTTTTGTGACTGACAGGAGCATGTTCTTGGCTGTTTAGCACATTCTGGTGTGACCAGACTTTAATATTTCTCACATTTAGTCATTTAGGGGAAAAGATAACAGATACTAGAATGATCCTACAGCATCTCACTTGAAGTCAAGCATTGTCATAAAAAAAAAAAATATTTATATCAAAACACTCCTAGCCAATCATAAACCGTAATGGCATGGAACTAGGTACATGTTACAATAGCCATACTTGGTATTCAAATAGCTGAGAGACAAAAAGGAAACAATGAATAACAGAATAAATGCAAAGGGACAAAATGTTGGACTTTTGTCCAAATAAAGTTAAAGCACAGGCACAGAAATGTGACAACATGACAAGCTGTCGGCCCACTTCTCATCACTGAGGGAGGGGGGCAGTTTTGTCTGTTAGTTCCACAGGGTGAGAAAGTCACGCAGACAGAGTCAGTGAGGCCTTGAGGGTTCTCCCATCCTTCCATCCTCCATTTTCATGGTAGATGCACTCAACAGTGAAGTAATCAATAGCTTCAACGGCAGATATTTATTGTGGTGGCCTTCGTAACTTCATCCTTAGACCGACAGGTGGTGCGACACTTGTGAACCTCTGATTGGTAGCGATGACCAGTTAATTTACACAGGCAGGAAACAGTCTTTGCCTGCTGGAGGGGCAAATCTGAACATTTAAAATTAGCTGCTTTAAACCAGAGCCATTGGAGATTGTGTTGCTTTATAAAACTTGGGGTACTCAAAAGAGGCTTCTCTCGATATAAAAAGTCACTGTTATACCATGGTGTTGCTCTCGCCCACTTTGTCCACATACTGAAAGAAAAGAAAGACGTGTGTTAAGAATCATCGGCTTTCAGGCCACGTGTAAAGCATGAGCTGACACACAAATGTAGAGGCTTTCAATGAAATGCAAAGTGTTAGTGGGATTAAACCAATGGTGGGACTTCACAGCATGGCTATTTTCCCACAGAATTTGTAAAAGGCAACATGCATGACATACAGGGATACACCACAGGTGAACAGGACCAACAGTATTGGATCCTGGCTTGTCTCGTCTTTGAGGAATGCCATTTTTTGAACCAAATTTTACATACATTATTTGAATTATTGAGCATATTTAAGTAACTGGACTCTCAGTAGCCTGGAATGAATGCTACAGTTTCACTACTTACAGTTGTAGAGAATGCTGGCTGTAGCCTAGCTAGCATGCTAGTCCGTCGGCAGGTTTACTACCAACTGACCGTAAAATGTTGTCTCAACTCTAGTAATGTGTTTCATGGCTTTTTATGGCTCTCGAAGTAGGCTCACTTTACAAGGTAATGAGTTCAGCTTTTAAAAGCGTGTCAATATAGGCAGTAACTTTTCACTTGCCTTTACCTTGTTTTACAGTAAAACTCTTATTCTCCTCTAGATGAAAAATAGGATTTCTGAAGAGGCAATTCACCAATTTCACCTGTGGTGTGTGCCTCTAAAATCAGATACGCAAATTAAATTATAAGGTTATAAAGACATTTCCTCTCACAAAACTAAAAAATAGGATCTCTCTCCATGGTGACGCTCATCTTCTGAATATTGTGAAGCTGTGTTAGAGATGTTAGCATGCAAGGGAAAATCGGCAGTGACTGACCACGACTGCTGATTGTCCTCAGACCCTACGAAGGCTTAAAAACAAAAAAAACAAAAAAACACACACACACACAGAGACGTTCACCTCAAAAGAAAGTTTTCCACACAACAGTATGGTAGAAAAGGGAATCAACCACAAAATTAAAACTAATTCTAGACTGAGTCCCTACTTGCTGTCTTGTGTATTTTAAAGCCTTTTTGTGGTTGACATACTGCCATGTTTTCACTGTGTGTGCAAACATTTTGTGTCAAATTCATGTGTAGCTCAAAATTGTGGGCTAATGTCCAACGAGATTACTACCAAAGTGAGGTGCAAGGGTGGACCTGTGATTTGATTGTGGCAATTGGGCTAATCTGTTGTGGTTGAGGTGTTGGAACGGGGTGATCAATGATCAAGAAAAGAGCCATGCCGCATGTAAACATAGCAGAGCTGCAGGGCTGCAGCGGAGCTGGGTAATACTCACTGCACTGATGAAGGGCAGGTTTAAGATGGAGCCGAGGACTGGTATTCTTCTGATAAAGCCTACAACAACTGGGAAGAAACCCCTGAAAATAAAGACAGGAAAGAGAGTGACACCAGGGAAGACACAAAGGTGAGCATATAACCTCTAAACATGTACAATCCCAAGGAAGTCGATGACACATGGATGGCGTTTGGTCTGGGATTAAAGCGTTAAAATTGAAATAAAAGCAGCTTTTCACACTTTATTTAAACATCCTTATAAAAACGACATGATTGTTGAATCTAATTTTAAGTAATGAACCGCTCTACCTACCTACTGAGCCACAGCCACCCACCCCATATTACATCATAATATATCATGTGGGATCTTAACATGTGACTGCCAGTCTGCCCCGATCTTTGTCCGCTTTCTCTTGTCTTACCTGAATAACAGAAAAAAGCCATAGATCTCAAGCACGACTCCAATGATGGGCCAGCCGATCAGCACCACAAACACTCCCCCAAGGAAGAAACTTGTGGCCTTCAACTTATGCTTCTGAAAGAAGAAGCGGAAAGTCCTCTCCAGTCCAATGACAAAGGCGAGTCCGGCAACGAATAAGATCTACAGTAGGAAAAGAGAGAGTGGAAGAGTCATTCACCACCTCAAGGACACAGAAATCGGTCCCTACTGCTTGACTGAGTCTATTTTTGTAATCAGCATCCTATGAACAACTGGTGGCGTGATTAAAAAAGTCAGTAAATAGGCAAGCATGAAGGAATGACAAGCTATATAGCACGTCCCAATGTGGCATCGATACATTCCATGTCCCCTAAAAAAAATTACATGTGACACAGAATGCAGCCAACACAGAGGAGGTGGCATCTGTACGTGTTCCCGGCATTACTGGTGCCATCAATTCATGCAGCAATGCTCACGTTTCCAATGGCCAGAAGTGCCTTGTCAAAGAACAGGATCATCCCAAAGAAGAGGAAAAACACGCCGAAGCCTGTCAGTCCCATCCCAATTTCTGCAGAACACAAATAGACAAATAGAGAGCAGACAACACATTAACACTCTTCATCTCAGTTTGAGTGTTTGGCTCTAAAACACCCACGTTGAAGCCACTTTAAAAGAGATTTGAACTGGTATGTGGAAGATATGTTTCTCTTGCTTTTTTAGGTAAAGATCAAACTTTGTTCTTGATCAATATAAATAGTTGATAGGGGATAGTCAAGCTCTGTCCATCATACTGTGTTCTTTGCACAGATTTAAACATAATATATCTATTTTATGAAGCATTTCATTATGCAAACAATCAATAGACAAACGACACTGTACCTAAAAAAAGAAAACATAGTGAGGTTTCCACTGGGGCACCATAGTTCATTCTGAATGTAAAGCTTTACCAATCGTTTGACATAGAGACTTATAACATACAATTCAGGGTACGTTAAGGCCATGTGCGCTGTGTAGTTTAAGTTGTTAGTATAATCGCTGTAACTGTTAGGAATTTGTGTCACTGTACGGTAAATCACGAGGAAACATTTCAAGCTAACTTTCTTAGCACTGAATGCTACATGCTAGTTAGCTATCGGCTATAGTTGGTTCAGATGAAGCCGGTTCGATAGAGATGGCACCAACTCACAAAGAGGCTCAAATAACAAAGGTCTTACTTTGGGAATCCGTTAGCGAAATCATCTTGACACCAAATAAGCAGCCGAAGACAAAACGGGAGCAGATGAAGACTTATATAGAATCCTCAAGTAGTCTTTTAAGAATATGTTAGATGACAGCTGCCACTGCAGCAACAGCCACGTCTTCCGGAAACACACCTTCTAGCGATGTCATCTTCCGGAACAGCACCGTGTCGCGTTCAATGCAACAACTGTTACTGCAACGCAGTTTTTATTATTAATATTTATTGCCAGAAGAAATATGACACCTATATCGTATATTTATTTCATATATCCATTAGAAATATACTCAATTGCACAATACTTAAATATGTTTAAAAATGTAAAATATTTTAAAGTATAAAATCATTTTCTATGATTCTTGAATGCATCACAGCTTGGTAAAAGTGCTGTTATTTCCTAGTTTTGTTCCGTCAGGCAGCAGCTCTTATGTGGAGACATAAGAACATGTTCATTTTAAACATACTCCATACGCTCAATTTGTGGAATGCATTAAAGCGATTGATTGCCAATAAAATGTGTTATGTGTCGAGCTGGCGGTGGGGTTTGTAGGTAGCCTGGCAGACTAAGCCCAGGGAAAAGAAATACAAATCGTGCACAATTTACCGGACGTGTGTTTTTTTTTTTTCTTTTCTCTTGCCGGGCGGTTCGCTTACTATAGCAACCGTGAAGTGGATTCAGCAACAAGGAGGTAGTTTGGACGTTGCCGAATGGTTAGTCTCTTGTTTAACGTTATATATTTCAGTCTTAAAAAGTTAATGCAGCCTAAGCTTACATATATAGGTATAGAGGACGACAAGGGTAAGTGCGCTTTGACGCTTTGTCCAAATGAACAATTTGTTGAAAATATCCATCACTAGCTAACAGGTGCTAGTTAACGGCTTTTTGCTGCTTCAACTGTGATGAAACAGGTGCAACGCTCTCGAATCTAGCTAAGATAGCTTACCCTAAGATAGATTTAATGTAACTATGAGGCTTGATGTTAATTTTGGCCTAGAGTGGCCAAAACTGCAGTAACTTTTTAAAAGAGTGCACATGTATAGTGAAGTATTTGTAGGTGTTGTGCAAAACTAATAATTAACTAATAATGATGTTAGCCGGATACTGTTACATGTTATTAAATTCAAATTGCGTATTTTCCATATTATCATTCTAATAATAACCTGGTCAGGAGAACTGTATTTATTTACAAAAGTAAAAGTAAAAGTAGAAGTACCACCTGCACTAATACTCCAGCATGTTTTTATCGTACAGGAACTCAACATCTGTGGCAGACTGAAAACTGGCTTCTTTTGAAAAATCTGTCTGGGAAAATGAATGTTGGTGGTGGAGCTAACGGTGAGTTTTTCAGTTGACGTTTAGGCACTGAACTGTTTGCATCAGCGTTATTTACACAATAAGTGAGCAAAGCCTCATTAAAGTTAACCTTATTATGATGGTGCTTTCTATTTTGTTAGAAGTAAACAAAACTGACAAATATGTGTTGTTTAGTTGACTAAGGCTCATCTCACACTTTTACTCATTTTGGTCAGACAACTCTAAGAAGACTTTCTGGTTATTGAACAATGTGCTTCTGGGATCATTTAAAAGCTTTATATGGATACTTCTGCCCTATCACCTCTGTAGCCACCACTCATACTGTCACTGGCTGCAGGCCTGACATTGCACACAATCAGCTGCTTTTACCAACTCATCTTAGAGGATTTCACTCTTGCTCTTTTAATGCACCACTCTTTCCCATTCTTATTGCCGCTCTGGGATAAAAAATTTAAAAAAAATTCTGATTCACAAATGATTTTTGCCCTTGACCAGAGATATGCTTCACCTACAGAATCTTTTCCACACACACAGGTGTGTGACTTTACATAATATGTCCAATCATTTCAGTTTCCCGAAAAGAGCATGACTTTTCCTGGGTTGACTAAAGATAATTTCTTGTGAAGTATAGCAGGAGTATTATTAAATCAGGGTACAGTTAATACATATTATAGGAGAAAAATGTGATGCTGGTTCCATGCTGATGAATTACAGTGTTTTGACTATCAGGTCTCACACATGCATGGTTACTAGTCCTCTGAGGATCACACCTCCACAGCTAATGATGTCATTCCTTGTGTTTGCGTCCCCCTGGAGCAGTGGCAGTGTTACTTGCTGTCAGTCCCCATGATGTCAACATCCTCCTCAATACAAAACAACTGCAGGATTGCCACAGACAATCCTGAGACGTTTACATCTTTATCACATTTTTTGTTTTTTAAAGGGGTCTCTGTCTCCGTCCTTCCATTAAGAGACTGCAGTTAACTTGTTTTAAGCCACTTGCAATTATTACTGGTGTTCTTGTACAGATGTGCAGGCGGAGCTGGACTCGGTGGAGGCTGAGCTGGAGTTGGTGGAGCTGGAGCTCACAGAGCTCCTGGAGAAGCAGTCCAAGCTGACTTCTCGGAAGAATGAACTGTTGCAGCAGCTAGAGGAGGCCTGCGATGCTGCGCAGCCTTCATCTTCTTCGTCCTCGTCATCTTCAAAGTCATCTGGAGGTGAACCACGGATGAGCAAGCAGGAAATGCAGCACTATGATGGCACAGGTACTGGGTAGACATGGCCACACAAGTTCTATGGTTCTTGAAAATCAAATGCAACAAAGCATTCAAATACGAAAGAAACCTCATTTTTGTTCACTTCAAGTATGTAATTGGATTGTGACGTTTACCGTTGCATAGAATGGCAATAGGACCTTTTATTGACCTGTGTTCTCCCTTAATTCTGGTTAGATTTCCCATGGTCTAAAGAAGTGGAGCAGCACCTGAAAGACTCGTTCCATCTCTCCAAGTTCAGACCACTGCAGCTGAGAGCTGTCAACCTAACTCTAACAGGCAAAGATCTGTTCCTGGTGATGCCTACAGGGAGAGGAAAAAGTCTCTGCTACCAGCTGCCGGCTGTCTGCTCCAAGGGTACATTGAGATACAGACACATTATTTTAGAGTGAAAACTCTGTCCTCCCTCTGTCCACTGCCAGACTAGACTGTTTAATCGATGAACTGTGTAAGCACATACATATTTGACTCATTGGCCTTGCTGTAATCATGCGTCAGGTTTCACGCTGGTTGTCACTCCCCTGGTGTCCCTGATGGAAGACCAAATCATGTACCTGAAGTCCATCAGCGTGTCAGCAGTCATGCTAAATGCATCCAGTAGCAAGGTAAGGACCAGCAGTTTAATATCTAAACGCTGCAGGCTGTGTTTTATTATTTTTGTAGTCCAGATAAAAATGTAGACACTATGACGCAGGTTTTTGCACAAAAGAAAAAGTTTACTTCTTTCATCATGTAGTTTGTGTAAGAGTATGGGCTTGGAATTAGGATCTCAGTGCAACATCCTAAGAATTACTGACAGCCTTGGCTAACAAGCAGCAGTGCAACTGCAGATATTAGTCCCGCATACCAGAGGTAGTTGCATCCTTGCGGTGCCACCGGTTTAAATGTGTCAAGATGTAACATGCACATGAATGAATACCAGGTCCCAAAGCTTCCCCGCAGGACATTCAATTGTCACAAGATGATTAATGTTATTCACTTCTTCTGTCAGTGGTCTTAATGTTATGCCTGGGTAGTGTATGTCAATATAGGTTAAATGGCATTTAACCTTTAATTGAGTACATATGAGTCTTGAAAGATCCAGTCACTTTAGATATTGCTGTTTCTGTTCTTATAGGATAGCAGTGAGTCAAAAGTATAGCCAAGGTGCCCTTGATCATCTGTATCATCTCTAATAAAGCATAAGTGCACATAAAAACAAAAAATTGTTCAGTAACATTTCTAGCGTCATTGTACATGGAAAAAAAAAAACCTACTATACAGTTATTTTCAAGCATTCTTTAATGTGGTTACAGGAGCATGCCAAGACAGTCATGGCTGGAATGACGGATCCAAAGGCCCCTTTCAAGCTGGTGTATGTGACTCCAGAGAAGATTGCTAAAAGCAAGCTGCTTATGTCTCGTCTGGAGAAAGCTTACAACACAAATTTGCTGAGTCGTATCGCTGTGGATGAGGTGCACTGCTGCAGTCAGTGGGGACATGACTTCAGACCAGGTGAGGGCTTCCACAAGTAGACCTCAAATCAGCTTCTTTCAGGCAACATCACATTGATTTCAAAGGTTTTGGGCTTAATATGCTGCCTTTTTCTTTATTGTTACGTAGATTATAAACTTCTAGGCATCCTGAAGAGACAGTTCCCCAAGGTCCCCCTGCTGGGCCTCACAGCCACGGCAACCAGCAGTGTCCTAAAGGACTGTGAGAAGATCCTGTGTGTGCAACAGCCAATCACACTTACTGCCTCCTTCAATCGGACCAACCTCTACTACGAGGTACCAATGGCCACCACACACACAAGCCACATTTTAGATGCTCAGATCACCCTTCTGAGCATTAGAAGTGTGCATTTCTCTGCATCAGCATGTGTAATATGAAAAGAACCCTACTGGTATTTGTTTTGTTTTAGCACATTACTCCAAACTGCATACCCTACTTACTGATTTACTTTGACTGATTATGCTGTATATCTGTCAGCTATATTAAATCTGTTATTAAATAATAGCCTGTATAAAGTTGTGACTTTACAAGTGCAAAAATTAAAAGAACTTGTGTACTCTTGATACTCGCTAACATTTTTACATTTTCCCCTCAGGTTCGTATTAAACCTTGTGACAATGAGGCCGCAATAAGTGACATTACCTCTCTAATCAAGAGCAGGTACAAGGACCAGTCAGGTAATGTGATGAATCAGATTTGGATATGTTTATTTTAGGTCTGTCTGAACGGATCTAAAACACTGTGTGTATGTGTGTATGCCACAGGGATCGTGTATGTGTTCTCCCAGAAGGATGCAGAGTTGGTGTCATCTGAACTGCAAAAGAGAGACATTCTGGCATATCCTTACCACGCTAACATGGACCCTGAAGACAAGTCCCGGGTTCACCGCAAATGGACCTCTAACAAAATCCAGGTACTGATTTTGAACACACACCGGTTGTATATCTGGGTTCCTAGAATCTCTAGGTCTAGATTTGCCCTGTAGCTTGGTTTATGGTGATTGAAATGATCCCGATGAAATGTAGATGTTTCCTCTGATCATGAAATATTTAGAAAAACTAAATTATTCACTGCTCATTATTTTCTTTTAAACTATATGAACTAGCTACAAGAGGAAGCTAAAAACCTCACCAAATATGAAAACAGGCTATACATCTAATAGCTTGTATAAAAACTTCAGGGTAAAACATAAATACTGCAGTCGCTGTTGGCATGTTTGTATATGATTGTGTTGTGCTGTAGGTGGTGGTAGCCACAGTGGCGTTTGGCATGGGAATCGACAAGCCTGACGTCAGGTTCGTCATCCACCACACCATCAGCAAGTCCATCGAGAACTACTATCAAGAGAGTGGACGTGCAGGTAGTCACCCATCATTTTAATCAAGACACAATACAAGTCATTTAAGTATTATTATATTGTTGCAAATTCATTGAACTCATTAATATATTTAATTATATTTCCTCTTTCTGTCTTGTGTCTGGAGGTCGAGATGACAAGCAAGCAGATTGCATTGTCTACTTTGGCTTTGCTGACATCTTCAGGATAAGCACCATGGTGGTGATGGAGAATGTTGGACAACAGAAATTGCTCCAGATGGTTGACTACTGCCAAAATGTTGACAGGTAACAGGCCACGTGACATACTAATGGTTACACACCAGAAGCTGAATGTCCCTTGACTTTGATGTCTTTTCATGCGAAGGTGTCGGCGCTCTCTCATGGCTGTTCACTTTGATGAGGTGTGGGACGATGAAGGATGCAGCCAGATGTGTGATACTTGTCGCAATGCAAAAGGTGTGTTTGTCAAAAGTCATGGCTTGATGTGAGCCACATAGGCCGTGTTCTCTAAATTAAAGTGAGTGATCATATGAGCTCTGCCCCTTCAGACTACACCACTGTGGACATTACCCAGCATGCCAGGGAGGTGGTGCAGATTATGGAGGTGGCAGCATCCATGGATGAGAAACTTACTCCACTAAAACTGGTGGAGGCCTGGATGGGCAAAGGCCCAGCCAAGCGGAGGAAGATGATCCAGACCACTACATTGTCTCGGCTGCAGGCTGAAGCTGTGATTGTCCGCCTGCTGCTGCAGGGATATCTCAGGTGACTATAGTTTCTCCACTTTCTGCTTGAGATACACTTATTAGAAAGTTGACCTACTTTTATCTGATATTGTGCTTTTTTCTGATAATTGTTAGGTAAAGATTATTTTTGCTGCTCCCAATACATATCCTAAAAACAAACACAAAGTTATGCTATTGATAAGAACACGGTTGGGACAGTTCAGACTGTCTGACACCAGTAAATGATTCTTGGCTGTCTGCTCTTTTGGCTTTCCCCCGTTTGACCTTAGGGAGGATTTCAGCTTTACTCCATACACCACCTACTTCTATATGAAGCTGGGGCGCAAGGCCCCTCTGCTGAAGAGCCAAACACATACACTCAACATGAAGATGAGGACAGCAGGGGCCGCTGTGGTGAGTAAATGTCACAAGTGAAACTTATGGGCTTCTGTGCCTGTGCATTGTATGTTTTCTCTGCTGTAATTATTATTATTATTCACAACTCAAACCTAGCAAAATGTTTTTTAAAAAGTGACCTGCATAAGATTTTACTTCTTTGGATATCTTGTAGTCATTTTGCTAGTAATGCGACCAAAGATTAGACCAAAGATTCAGCTACATGCTCAACTGTTTCTAAATCTGACTGAGTGAAGAGCAAAACTGATCTCAGCATTAGTAAGGAGGTAATAATATATCTAACATTCCTGAACTCTATGTTACAGGAAATCTTGGTCTAAGACTTCCAATAAAGTTTAGTAAAACAGCATGACTGTGTCTTCAGTAGTGACAAAACGAACTAACTGCAAAACATCTCTAGCCCAAGAACCAAATCCAGACTACATCTAAATGAGTTAGTTAGTTAAGGAAGTGCAGATATAACTTTGAATTGCAGATATACTGCATATGTCATAACAAATGACCAAATATTTATTCAGTCATGTAGGAAAAAGAACAACTTCAAAATACACACGGTCACTGTACAAGGCTGCACAGAATAGTGATTATTTAACAATTTTCAGTTCATTTTTGATTATTAATTATTATGGAGACTACAACAGTAATATCCTGTTATTCAATGAATTTGTTGAAATAACACAGGTATATGTAGCACTGGTCTTGTAATGATCATTCTTTCTGTATCTCCTGTGTTGTGATATATCTTCCATCTTGTGTGTTCTTTGTGAGACCTCTCTAACCTGTTTCTTCTTTTCCAATGTGTCTTTTCTGTGTCTTTCCACCATGTCACTTTAAAATGTTTTTACACATTTTCTCACTGTCTTTATTTTTGTACAGGTAAGTGAGAAAAGTAAAAATTTTCCCTTTAGCTCGTTATCAGTACATCAGCTTGTTGGTCCGTGTAGAGATGAGTGGATCTTTGTGTTTCCTTCCCTCACTAGCACACAGTTTCTGACTCATTATCATCAGTACACTAACCTGACAAATCTTTGATGAAATCTTTGTAGGTCCACTTCTGTTCTGCAACTAATATATTTTGTGTGATTTACATCTGTGTTTAATGAATAAGGTAAAGGTATGACTGGCTAAAAGAGTAATAACTAATAGCCACTCCCTTGATTTATTTACAAAAGAAAATTCTGCCAATGAATGGCTCTTAAGTTTCATTACAGAAGTGTTTGAGTTAATTTAATTGTTAGGAATCGAAGTGTGAAAATAAAAAACTTAAGGGTTGAAAGCTGTGCACATAATTAATAAGTACTTAGATTAAATAATGTTTAAACTTTAGCTGGTTCCTGCTGCAGGTGGCTTGATTTGCTGCTGCTATTTTGTAAAATTTTGGGATTCCGTCATGAGCATGAGTTAAACTGGATGAATGAATGCTTTGGTTTCCTTTCCTGTCCAGACTTGTCCCATGTCCTCCCCTCTAGTGTTCCCTTGTCCACTCCATGTACTGTAGCTGTGAACCCTCTCAGGTAAAGAACTTTGTTGATGACCTGCAGGTAAAAGCTGCGAGTTGCCAGGGCAAAGCCAAAGAGGGAAAAAGATCAGTTCAAAGCGCTGGAGATGCCCCTGTGTCCAAGAAAGCCAAGACAGAGCTTCCCTAGCCCCCTCCCTCCCCACCCAGAAGACAAGTTGACAAAGTACAGTCCATCATTCTTTCTCTGTTCACTTCTGCTTCTCTTGGCATGCCCAGACTTTTACTCCATGCTTCATATTGGATCAGACGAACGTTGGAAGATGATTAAGTATTGAATCCAGTTTTTATTTAGATGTTCAGGTGTAAAAACAAAACTATCTCTACAAATTCTTCATTGTGCCACATACAAAGTGCCGTCATTCATGGATTATTATGCAGCTTGGTGTAATAGTTCAAATTGTTATTTTATTTTGACCGTGTAAGGAAAAATGAAATCTTAACTGTAGCTTAAACGTAGCTTGGTGTTATGACTGGCAGGTTGTCATTTTGAGCATATTTACAGAGCTACAACAAAACAGAAACATGATTGAATGTATTCAGTATGATCTTGACTAGAAGTGTCTGTCTAGAGATGTAACATTAAAAGTCATCAGATACATCAGATGTACTGTAACTTGCATGACAAAGTGTAATGATGGATAAAGTGGGTCACACTGTCGGCCAGATTTTATGTTTGTTTACAGCTTGGTTAACTAATTGTGCTGCATTACCTATTAACTGTTTCTTGTAGCTGCATACCATTGGCTGTTCTGAACTGATTAAACCACTTAATGGTCTGGCAGCTGATTGTTCAGAAGACATCAAACGGCCGTACCTTTGTCTATGATTTCACTACATAGTTTTTCCAGAGAGTTGCCAGGATCTAAAAACATCCCTCTGGTTTTCCCCATTTTGTTGTGACAATGACAACAGTTGCCTAGAGTACTGTCAGGAAAAGGATGTGCAGTAGATCACAGTGGCCTTGTACTTTTTGAATATTCAGGAATCCCAGCCTGTTGCTCATTGTCTTCGGTGCCGCTCAACAGCATGCTTCAACTAACCAACACTAATATTTCATCACACTGCTAACATGGTCAAGGTTTTCTCACTGACTGCATGGACAGCTTAACTATCACTTTCTACTTTTGCCACATGTTGAAGGCAATACGGTAACTTCACTGTGTGATTTGCTGTATTTTTACAAATTGAACTATATGTGCACATCTTATGTGTTATTCCTGAGTTAACATTTAGTTAAACTAACTCTGGATTTCATTGTTACAGGACACTGTTGAAGTCAATGGTGAAGAAGTCAATATAACATTTTACCCCACTGGCATGGAGAATAGCTGCTCACCACAACCAAAACAGAAACTATTGAAGCAACAGAGAAACCTGTCTAGGAAACAAGACTTGAAACCTTTTAGTCAGATAGACAGACAGATGGAGAGAGCAGATAAACAGATGGAAGACAAATGCAAAGAGGAAGAAGAGAAGAGGACACCTATTATGTCCCATCATGTAGTTGAAGTTAATGTTGAAATTAATAGAGTATATAACATAGGTAGTGACAGTCAGGAAACACCATCACATCCAGTTAAACGTTGTTCCAAACGCAAATCGACTTCCTCTCAGAGAGCGAGGAAAAAACCCCCGGGCAGTGTAACAGCTACAGCAGGCTGTGACACCTTCACAACGTCCGTGCCCAGCTCTCCATCTCAGGTGTCCATCATCTCTGACACGGCAGCCGAGGAGCTCTGTGACCTCAGGAACTACTACAGCAAACAGCTGAAGAGAATAAACTACATTTCCCATGAGTATCTGGGACAGCCTGCAGAGCCAAGTGTCCTGGCATGTATCTGGGAGCCTCTGAAGAGCCTCCGTCTTCCCCGCAGGGTGACCATCACCCAGACAGCACGTAGCTTATGGACACGTGTCAGCGGCAGAAGAAAACTTGTCCACCGCTGATGTTTAATGTTCTGCTCTCTATTGTAAAGAAGCCAATATGTGTAGGATTTAGAAATGTGACTTTGGAGTTACCTGGTGCTTACAACCAAATCCCTATACACATCTGCGGGAAACACTGGGATGAATGAACTAAAAGCATCATATTATAGTATTGTCGACTTTTCAACAAACACTATTTTTATGATGCTGCAAGAGAAAAATACGCAGCTCTACCCCAAATCAGAGGAAATTAACAAAACAGTGCAAGGTGGGGAATACAAATGTAAAGGAACTCATTATTATGGGCATGATTTTAATCTTTTTAAAATCCCTCAAGGAAAAATATGTAACCTGACACTGTAACATCCGTAGGAGGTGATTATTGATTGTGTGCCCTGTACTGTATGCTCATGATGGAACCACATGTTCATATGTTAACCAACACATCCAGGATTTCCTTTAACATACTAACAAACACTTCCGCCACTGTAAATCTACCAGGCTTGCCACAGTAATGTCACCTTTCTGGCACTGACAGTGACACTGGCTTTTTGAATAAACCCGTAACCAACCGACCCCCAGGGAAGTTTATGCTAACAGTGATGTGTTGAAAGTGAAAAGTGAACAATGCACACTGACCCATGTAACTGCTTAAGTCAATGACACATCAGATTATCACGATAATTATTATAAAAACAATATGTTATAAAGAACACACTGTTTCCTCATACATAAAAAGCACAGTGACATCCACATTTATGATTAAAAAAACCTGAAAGAAAACTCAAATAGGGATATTTCAGAAAATGTCTGGCATTGTATATATTTAAATGCATATTTTGAACAGTGCATAAACCCACTGGTCTCATTGTTACAGACAATGAATGAATATTTGTGTTCAAACCATGTTGTTAGTTTCTGTAGATTTTCTGTGAAAATATGGGTTCCCTTAATTTCTGAGTATAGGTCCCTTGAAATGATGCTGATATAAAAATGATGATAAAAAAAAAATTCATTTTAAATTAGTAATAATTTTATTTATCATTTCCTGTCTTTTGTATTAACTGACAGTCACTGGCGCCCCCTCCTGTAAGGCTTGTGTACCTGCAGTCTTCCCATGGTGTCACTCTGAGCCTGAGCCTGCAGGGAGTCAAAGCCCCGTCCTGACACAGAAATAAACTGAGGTTGGAGTGGCTGTGGGGAATCTGCAGGTACAGTTTTTTGTGTCACATAAAATTCCCTCCCAGCTAATTGTGAGAAATGACTAAAGTGTCACAACAGACCTTATGGAGCTCTGCGGTGCTCTGTGAGGTGAGCAGCAGAGTCTCCTTGTTTGGCCTTGATGGCAGCTTTGAACACTGTTCATCTCTGAGAGAGCTTCATGAGTTAATCACTTAGAGGTTTTAATCTGTTCAGAAGGAGTTGCCTCATCTGCTGAGCATGTGGGGCTCCTTTTGCTCTCTGTAGTCCAGCTTATCCCAAACCATTCATGTGACTGGATCAAGGTCATCTAATGCAGCACCCTGTGCTTGGTTAGTGGTCATTAACGTACATAGTGGTCACATTTAATGCCTTCACAGTATGGTCCAGGTCAATTTTGGCCCAGACCAAGAATTCTAAACTGCAAATGTATTTACAATGTCTAAATAGCATATGTCATTAATAAGTGTTTCAGAGAGCAAGGAGAAATGAATTGAAATGTGTGTCTTTTTATTACAATGCAGGGGTTTGTGCGTGCAGGTGCAGATCTTGTGTTTGTGAGACACCCCTTAACCTCTGTATGACTTCAGTTCCCTTTGTTCACCTAATGTGATCACTCCTTGATGTTTTACTGTTTCACCATTATGAGTTTCCAGCAGGTAGTCTGTCTCTGCACAGACTTCTCATGACAGTATCGAGATCCTTCTTGAACTATGTCACCGCTGTCCACCACAAACATAGCCTATACAGTTTCACACTTTCAAAATGACTTAAAGCTCACCTTGCTTTTAGCCACACTGGTAGATCTAAAATCCATCTCTATAGATGCAAATTTGACCCAAAACAGCCTATGTAAAAACGTAATGGGTTCAAAATATTTAAAGTTTTGTGTATTTTGGGTCACTTTGGAGATGTCATTATGTGAGGTAAATGTCAGTGTCTCTCTTTGACGTTTACGATTTTTATATGGGAAAAATACCATCATTGTTATTAATGTGTACCTTGATCTCAAAAACACCTAACACAGTACAAAAGTACAAATGAATGAAGTTTGAAGTTACCCAAGCCTTATGCTAGCCTCATGCCAGCTGATTATCTAGACTAAAGGAAGAAAAATACCAGCTACTCGTCATATATACTATGAATCCCATGTGTAATACAGGTCCACGTAACTTTACCTTGGTTACTACTAGGTTATTATGGCTAGCGTGCTAATGTTATAATGATAATACTGAATAACAGCAAGACTAGCTTAATTTTCACTATTTATAATTTTTCTGAGTAACTTCAAACTTTTAACGGCGACGGTGGATGAACACAGAGACTGAGGAGAAGGTAAACACAGCTCCATGACTGATGAGATTGGGCTACAAAACATTTTACAAGCTCATTTAAGTAAGTAGATGCTGGGCTAGTTAGGTGAGGGCCTTTTACATACTGACAGGTGTTGACAATAACATTTATAGGCCTGTTAATGGTGAAAATAAGGCATCCGCACAGCACATCTGCCCCATAGGGTTGCACTGTAGAGTCTTGGTTCGAGGTATCTAACATGGCGCCCATGATTTGAATTGGCCCGACTCTAACATATGGCTCTGAAGCCAAAGCAAGTAGAGCTCCCTCCTCCTTATTAGTGGATGGGACTTGGAAGAAAGTAAAAATACTAAAATACATATCAAATGCATTTATTTCAAGGACATCAACTTCCCACCAGTCTCTCAGATGAGTGGTGAAATGTCTTCAAGAAAGTCCAGTTGCCTTTCTTCAAATGCCTTTTTGATGCATTTTCAAGTGTCCATTTTTCTGAATTTCATTCATTTATTTCTTAAATCAGGATGTGATCTCATGACTACAAGTTGCCATGCTAAGTGAAGCACTTCCTAGGACCATGAGAGTAGGAAAAAAATAAGTAAATAAGTTCAGTGTATAATCCAACATTTCTTTGTAACTGATGGAGGTGCAGCAGAGTGTACTGTTAACTAAACAAAAGACTTTATGGATCTACCTTTGGGAAAATTTAAATTAACACACACACACATACAGGTTGAGCCACATTAATTTCATCTGTTCACCTCTGAACTTATTTGCATTTATACATAATCACTGTGCTCAACCCATGTGTAACTAACTTCCCACACACTTTTCTAATTGTGTTTCGTACCACTTTATTGCTCATATTTATTCACACACAACAGTACACAAGGCAATTCCCCAAACTGTATTTAGAGTAGATGGTGCATTCAGCATAAAGCTTCCAATGAATAACTAATGAGATGGATTTTGGTATCAGCTTCAAAGAGAACCACCTAGAGAGCAGGAGCAAACACTCTCCCCAGAGTGTGTTTTATAATCAGCTTGAAGAACACCTGAGAACACACTTAATTTCTGTCTATCTCAAGTGGGAGTTTCATGTCTATCATTCATTTATGTCTCCGTCATTTTAGTTCATTGGATATTTGAGTGCAACTTACAAAGTAAAATAAGTATTTATTCACAGGAAATGCAACACAGATTTTATTATTCCAACAGCGTCACTGCTGGAGATTGTGTTTAGCCACTCTACACAGTTATTTGCATGTGAATCCCTCTGCAACATACCACCAGCTTCTGTACTCTTTACAGTACTCATTACATGTGTGAAGAACTGTTTTTCTTTTCAATCTAACGTCCCAAGGATCCCAGGAAACAGGGTACATACTCCAAAGAGGATCCACTTAGGCCTTGATGATTACCCCAAGTCAGAGGTCAAAAGTCAATTTCACTGTGACGTCATTTACAGCAAAAATAATAATAATAATACTAACCTGACTATAGGCTGCAGAAAGATGGACAACAGAACAGCTCCCCAAAAGTGAAGTCAAAACAAGTAGAGCTGACGACTGGCTGCAGTACAGGCCATAAGCTCCACCTCCTCCATGTTAGTGGATGAACTAAAACACAAAAGTAACCATCAATATTTCTTTCTCAAGGATGGTTTCTGTCATTTTAGGAAGTTAGTGTAATGGTGTGTACTTAAGCGTGCATTTTTCTGATAAGTTTCATTTTAGTTATTTGACGCTATAGAAACAGGATGTGATATCATAATGACTACGTTGCCATGCCAACCGTTCCCTGAGAGATTGAAAGTGTGGGCAGGTTCGTCGACAACACGGCTCCGTACTGCATAGATTCCAATACAAGGATGTGGGCTTGTGTTGTCCATACTGGCAGTATCATCCAACTGTTTTTGTTCAAAGTGGAATTGCATAGACACTCTTTCTATCAATGCTGTTTCACTGTTTTACAATGAGTAGAAGATGACCCCTGCTAGGGTCTTGTCAGTAGAGTGCGCCAGAGCCTCAGCAGTCTTGACTTTTGCCATGGGCTCAGATCCCCACTTGTTTCACCAACTGACACTTCCTGCAGCATCAGTATCTACAGTTCTGTACAAACATTTTTAGGCAGATGTGAAACATGCTATAAACTGAGAATGCTTTCAAAAGTTGAAGTGTTGATGGTTTATTGTCATCAATTAACAAAATGCAGTGAATGAACGGAAGACAAATCTAAATCATATCAATATTTAGTGTGACCACCCTTCACCTTCAAGGCACCATCAATTCTTCTAGGTATACTTTCACACAGTTTATGAAGGAACTCGGCTGGTAGGTTGTTCCAAACACCTTGGAGAACTAACCACTGATCGTCTGTGGATGTAGGCTTCCTCAAATCCTTCTGTCTCCTCATGTAATCCCAGACACACTCAATGATGTTGAGATCAGGGCTCTGTGGGGCATGCCACCACTTCTTGTTCTTCTTTATGCTGAAGATACTTCTTAATGACCTTGACTGTATGTTTGGGGTCTTTGTCATGATGCAGAATAAATTTGGGACCATCATACGCCTCCCTGATGGTATAACATGATGGATAAATATCTGTCTGTATTTCTCAGCATTGAGGACACCATTAATCCTGACCAAATCCTCAACTCCATTTGCAGAAATGCAGCCCCAAACTAGCAAGGAACCTCCACCATGCTTCACTGTTGCCTGCAGACACTTATTATTGTAGCGCTCTCCAGCCCTTTGGCGAAGAAACTGCCTTCTGCTACAGCCAAATATTTGTAATTTTGAGTTCAGTCCAGATCACCTGCTGCCATTTGTCTGCACCCAGTTCCTATTTTTTCATTCATAGTTGAGTCTCTTGGCCTTGTTTCCATGTCAGAGGGATGGATTTTTGACTGCAACACTTCCATGAAGACCACTTCTGGCCAGACTGAATGAATGATGTACTCTGTGTTGGTCAGCATCAGAAATCTTCACTTCTCCTTCTACTAAATTCAAAGGGAAAGAAGCTTGATGTGTTTTTCATCTGCTGCACTAAGTTTCTTTGGTCGACTACTGTGTCTATGATCCTACAAAATCCCTGACTTCGTGCAGGTGTGTAAGGACAAAGAGTAGAAACATCAAATATTGATGTGACTTCGATTTTTCTTTGCTCACTTTGCATTCTGTAAACTGAAAAATAAACACGCCTGCCTAAAACTTTTGCACAGCTGTGTTTATACATCCACAATCTTAAGGAGGTGAAAAGCACACAGAAATAATGTCACACACTGATAACCATTGGTCTCTGTTTTACATTTCATCATCTTTTAGCATGCTGTTTGAGAATATTCATTCAGGTTTTGACTTTTTTTTTTTTTTTTTGTGCAGTGTCTCTTGTTTATCTCCGGTGTTCTTCCTCCTGGCCTCAAGAGGCTCCTGCCAGACATGTTGTGCGCTGGAGCTGTCAACACCATAAACTCTCTTAAAGGTAGATGAAGCTGCTGTAACGATGTGAAGAATGTTGCACACACACACCTGCATACTAATAGGTGAACCCTGTGTACATTTCTCTTTCCCAGCAGTCATTAGTGAGATAAATCCTTACAAACACATAAGTAATCCTCTTGTGCACACACGCATGAATGACAATGAAGATAAAACATCAGTAATTAATATACAGTATGTGAAACACATTTTAATGCCATGAATGTTCCCTCCAAAACCAGCTGTGTGTTAACACCAGTGGCGTCCGTCTATCCTTGTGGCCAGGTCTCAGCTGATGAGTTTTCTGGTGTACAGGCTGATGGCCTCGGACCTAATTCTTACTTCTCACTCTGCCACCCTCAAAGGCTTCCATATGACAGCACCACGTTCTGATCACGTCTCCTGTCTTTATCACCACATGGCCACACTCATCCAGTCCAAATGACATCCTGGTATCTTCATTATAGATTCTGATGAGGTGGTTAGTTGGAGGAGCTGGCTTTTTGTGAAGCCGCAGGTTATTGATCAGTACCTCGAAAGTGTTATTGATGTTATGGTGAGCCTTTATATATATATATATATATATATATATATATATATATATAGACAATAGACAGATTGGATGACTGCCTATTGTTACCTTATCATTATTAATAATATTACTTGATATCATATAGAATCAAGCTGTTCAGCCCTTATTGAACATAGGCTACTAAAATAGTCAGCGAAAATAGTGAAGGTTTGATTTGGGCCTACCCCTGAATGATAGACCCGAATGACTGCAATGATGTCTGCTAGTATTTCAGGTTTAAGATCACTCTTCCCTTGTTATAATTATAATATTTTATTTGCATACAAACATGTTCTGCTCCTGTTCTGTTAGGTTCAAAATATGCATTTTGGAAGTTCAATACACACACACCTATGCTCCAAAAACCAGCAATCTGACTCATGCCAGTGGTGAGAGGTACAGGTAGAGGAAGATATAACTCATGGTGTCTCGTGTTCTCTCCCTCGGGTTAAGCTGATCCAGCTTAATCAGAAGAATCCAATAAATAGGGGGAGGAAGATTGGCTCTCTTTCTTTCTCATCTCCTTCTACACAGCAGGACCACTAGCTTATTGCTGTGGCTCTTGATTTGGTGATTTGTAATGTTTGATGGGTCTGGATGTCTTCTTTTTTGTTCTTATTTTTGATTAGGGTTTAGTTCTGATATATAGGGTTAGAGCGGCACACCAGGTCCTTCGCTTCTTTTAGGTATTTTGACTGGCCCATCAGGTTCAGTTTTCTTGTTTGGATTGCCTGTTTTTTTGTTGCTGTTACTGAATCTCAGTTTCAGTGAAACTCTGCTTGTGTTGGACCTCTTTTTTGCTGAGAGCCTTTTGCAGGGGGGTCCTAAGACTGTGCATCTGTTGGACTGTGTCTGTCCTTTCTGTGAACCGCTGCACTGCGTTTCACCCCCATTGCAGATCTATAATCATGATAAAAGCTGGCCTGAGCCAGATCTTTGTCACAGGGACGGCAGTCAGTAAATAGCATGTTTGATTGTATTTAAGCCCTTCCCAGCGGACATCCAGCAGAACATCAAATAACTAAGCTCAGTATTTGATGTGCCCATTAGATGGAGTTGTTGCCTATCCAACCTCTGCAGTTCCTCTTACACTTAGTATGGGTTAAGTGTCTTCTGCATCTTGTATTCTATTGCTGTGAGCGCGATTTATCTGTATTTTGGGTGTATCATATAAAAGATAAATGTCAACAGACTATCACTATGACTATAAATGCAGCGTGATATATCTCTCTTTGACCCGTGGGGAACTGCCTCAGGCCTTGTCATTCTGTATTTTAATAAGTTCTATCAGCATCGTGGGACTGAAACAACACACTGAGGCATGTTGGATAAAAGCTGCTGATTCTGAATCGCTCTTTCTTAAACTTGGGGGCTAGTGAGAGGCAGAATGAAGGCGGAATGGCCAAAGTAGAAACCGGAGCTGATGCAGGGTACACCTTGGACAGGCCATCCATCACAGGGCTAACAATAATACCACTGACTGGTAACAAAAGCACTTTCCAGATTTTTTGGCAGTGCAATGCTTTGAGCACCTATAGTGTGAACACATAGCTGTTGTGGCTCTACTAACATACTGCTCACAATATTTATATATATGTTATATGACGTGAATTTTCACTTTAGTGTTTTTGTCTTCTTCTATCCCCATCTTCTATAACCGCTTGTCCTCTGGAGGGTCTTGGGGGGCTGGAGCCTATCCCAGCTGTCCATTTCTGTCTTAAATATCTTTTATAAAGCATATAATTGTCTGCACCAGATAGATCAGGTGTCTGTGTAATACTGCCAAAGGATGGCAAATGATGGATGATGAAGTACAGTGAGAAGTATGTAGATGGTGAAGAAATGAATGGACTAATCAATAATTCTTGAGATACCCCAAGTACTTACAGACGTTGCAACACAGAAGCATCTGCAACCACTGTGGTGAGACCCATTCAGTTTTAGAGAAGGCCTTTTAAGGATTATTATAGTCAGTGGTAGGGAGGCAAATAAGGAGAAACATCGTCTGACAGGGAGATGGAGAAGTTGGGTTTAAATGCAAGTGCGCCAGGGAAAAGGTTAAGAAATGAACGAAAACAGGACATCCAAGGTGAGGCATCTGATATTTCTGAATGCCAGCCTTCACTGAAGACTTTAATCTAAAGTGTCATAATGTTAAGACTTTTGACTGCATTTGTTTCTTTTTTTTTTTTTGCTGTGGTTCAGTTGATGTTCAGTAAGTATTTCTTTTGTAAGCATTTTCCAGATAGACTTTCAGCTGCTGCTTGTAGGCTTTACCCCCTTGTACTTTTATTGTGAGGTTTGCTGACCTGGTATGGTCACTGTGATAAGACTAATACCAAAAATGAACATTCTTTGACATTAATATGGCGGTGATGGCAGTAACCAGACTTCCTTTCTGGTGTACTGTAAGTTAGAAACAATGTCCCTTCTTTGATAAAGTCTTCTGGCTGTCTCTTTGAATAAATGCATAAAAAAAGAGAACTCCAACAGAGGCCTTCTTTGATAACGATGTGTATCCCTCTGCCATGCTGCATAGAATTAAACTGAATCTGATTCATCCCATAAGAATTGCCACACGCAGAGAACAGAGCACTGCCATCTAAACTGAGACTGCAACTGTAAAACGTTAATGACATTTTCATAAAGGAAAATTAAGCTGACTTGAACTCAGAGAAATTGTTAAAGGCAAAGACATTTTAAAAGCATGGTAATTCCACTTCTATTTAAATGGTTTAACGTTGCGTTTTCTGCTCGACAGTTACTTCCATGGTTCAGACCCAACAGTACCTTAGAGGCGTGTAAAAAAGCAAAAAACATTTGCCACTACTGCTGGACTTACTTACTACTGCTAACTTATTGTGAGGCATCAGCACACACGAGTAGGTAAAATAAAAATATTCATGACTGTGAAACTGGCAGTGTTAAAGATGCAGAGCCTGTTGACTTGGCACTGACAGCTCAGTGAATATTACCAATCTAGATGACGTGATTAAATGGGACTGATTGAAACATCAATTTTATTTTTGAAATCCTCCCTACAACAGTCACTTCCTATCATTCATTGTCTATACTTAGACTGAAATATGATCAGTGCTGGCTCCAATAGTTTTGTGCCTAATAAGAGTTTTAGGAGAAACAGAAAAAGAGAGAACAAAAACAGGTGTTCACTAGTGAATGATCAATGTAAGTTAGCAGGAAAGGTAAATGGTCTTGTTTTTATACAGTGCCTTTCGATCTATTGGTACTCAAAGTGCTTTACAGTCACCCCGAAATGGCCCCAAAGGGATAAATGAAGAAAAGGCTACCACTACTGTGGGAATCATTAATCACTCAGACTGCATCTGGATAGGGCCGAGTCCACTGGACACCGCAGCTAGGGACACGCTCCACACACCATAGTCCATCCCTGTTCTTTGAATGACTGCAGACTGGTACTAAAATAGTGACTGGGCACACTAGTTGATAATGTCCAGCACGTAGGGGAGAAATGTCTGCCTGATGAGAGGATGAGAAAGACCTTGATCAGACCTGCTGGGGGAGCAGCAGCACCTAGCAGAGAGAAGTAATAAGCATAGTTATTAGCAGTGGCTAACTACGACTTAATCTGAATCTTAACCTTAACCGCAACCGCAACCGCAACCGTAACGGTAACCTGACCTTAACTTTAGCCTTGGTGGGCACGTGTCCTTAGAGATTAAGGCCCTGGACCCTCCACTCTCATATCTCAAGCACCTTCCTTCCCCTCTCCCTCTACCCGACCCCCCTTCATCTGCCTCCTCAAATCCTACCACCCCACCTCCTTTTCTCCTCCACCCCACTTCCTCTCCTTCTGACCCCACTTCTCCCCCAAAACCTCTCACTACTGCCGATTCCACATTGTTGATGTGGAATCCCTGTCTTTCTTCCTCCACAGCTACATACAAGCCATACCACATTGCCAGATCTAACAGTAAAGTCCAGTACTGTTTTTTCAAGGTGCGCAAACCAGTCCTGTACTCGGCGACTCCAATATCAATATCAATAGAATCCCACCCCAAAATAACCCACAGATCCAACTGAACAGGTATCCTGGAGCCAAAATCTACCATTTGCAGACAGACAACAGTATATACTAGAAGCCAAAAGATAACTCGACAACAACAAATTCTACCGACCATTAGATGACACCATAAAACCACAGAAACAGCTCAAACTCAGGACCATTATACAGACTTTAATCAAAAAAAAAAAAAAAGACATCATGGAGAAACAAAAAAACTACCTGTTCAGACCAGACAACCGATGCACACGATTTTACCTACTACCGAAAATCCACAAAGAACCCCAGACCTGGACTATTCTCTTTGAAGAGCTGCTGACATTGTCTCTTCTGATTAAATAGTAATGTTAGTTGCAAATTAGCTTTAGCCAGCTGTTGAGTTGTCACGTTAGCCCTTTGTTAATTTGGTATATGAAGACACAAAACTAACTGAAGTGCATAGTGGACGACGCAACACAATCATTAAAAACATCCAGAGGCTGTTGAAATGTTACAATGGTGTGAAAATCCTTCTGGTTTTGAAACGAGGTGGAGGTGGTGGGCACATCACATTAACGCTGAGGGACACCAACAAAGCCTTCTGTGCTGGCCTATATTTTATCAAAATCACTGACATACATTTCAATATTTTTCCATTATTCTTGGTAAATATTTCCCAATAACCTATTCTTTTCATGTTAAGTAGTTTCTGTGCCGCAGCTGTAGTTTTTCTGGCAGTGTAACTTTGCTTTAAAGCTTTTATCTAATCATATTTCAGCCATCATTGCCAGAGTCAAAGAAATCTGCCTGGGCCTTCACTATTCACTTCATAATTAAAACAGCTGGCAGCTTAAGCTTGAAATACATTGTGATTAACCAATTACATTTGAAGTTCGTGTTCTTAGGCCTTCTCTGTTGCCTATGGTAGTGCCAGTGTGTTCATGTTCTCTGACTGGAGGGTGTGAGAACCACTAGAAACCAGTGGTTCATCTTCATCTGTAGCGAGCTGCACAAGCAACCTGTCCAGCTATTTTTTGAACTGGCGAAGGAGGAGATGCTATAGATTTGGTTGGAGATCGTCTTAGAAAGACATTTCATGGTGGATTTTGAAGAAAAAAGCTGGATATTGTAAGTGAAGGCTGCCCAACCCTTGAGCTAGCTAGCATGACCCAGCCTGGGAAGCTTTTCATTGGGAGACTATTAGATTGGTTGACAGGCTCCAAGGAAAACTGTATTTTTTTATTTTAAGTTCTTTTAAGTAGAATGAAGTACATCTTTTATGTATATTTTCTTCCATTTTCTTGGGTCGACATTGATGCTTCTGCTGGATTTGACATATGTGGCACAGATGGCTGCAGTGTAATGTAGTAAAGTCCAAGTAAAGTCAACATTGCGTAACACACCACAAAAACTACAGTGGCAGAGGTTGACTGATGGCTGGCACTAGCTAATGGACGACAGACACTTTGGTGTTTTCTTGGCCTTAAGAGACAGATATCCACTTCCCATTTAAAAATGAACGCACTTGTTAAACCACACAAGCTCAAAATTTTTATTTTGTGAATTTGTTGCGTTTCTACCTGTTCACACTATAATACAATATGTAATTACCGCCATCATTTCTTGCACCCTAACAGGTCAGTCACAGCCGTCAAAGTTCCTATTCCCTGCTGTTCGATTTCCGGTGACTGTAAGGAGCTTAATGTAAATGTCGACACAGATTTAATTGCCACAGCGTCACAAATCACCTTCCACAGTGCTCTGGACCAATTAAAATCTCAGCCATGTGACGGAGGCCCAGGCAGCTTGTGGCATTTTAATCTATATTACCAGCTGCAGTTCCTGTTGCATTGCCTGGGGGGTAAACTCAACAATCTAATTTTAGTGCTTTCAACTTTCTCCGTCTTGAAGTGTCTATAAATTTATTCCAGCCTTTAATCAAGTTGCACGTCATCCCTTTCAGTGTCCTTTTAGGTTGCTTTCTTTTTAATTATTTTGTGTGAAAGGGGGCTGCACAACTAACCACACAAGAGAGAAGGACAGGTCCCAGAAGAGTTATCTTTGAAGAGGGAGTGGATTATAGGAATACCAATGTCTTACAATAGAAACATCAGGCCAAACAAACAACAAACAGAAATGGAAGAGGGTTATGGCCAATGGAAAAATTGTAGTTAAAGCAATTTTATTTTTCCTGTTCTGACTTTAATCTCAGAATTATGACTTTTGCAGTTACAGATTAATTATTCATTTTACTGATAAATCAACTGTGTTTATGCTCTAGTGTGGCTTATACTTTACACCAAATCAACACATTCTGAAAGCAAAGATGTGTTTGTAGCATCTGTTTGACTTTTATACACAGAAGTGAAGGACACAACACATTGCGAGAGTTTAATTAATCCGTTCTCCAATTTGTCCTAATTTCAAATGTGATTTCAACTATTTTGTGTGATTTTGTGTGTGTGATTTCAACTATTTTACTCAGTTTACACTTAGTAGATTATATTAGATTCAACTTAATTGTCAATACTCATGTACAGGCGGAAAGCAACAAAATAAAGTTTAGCATCTGACCAGAAGTGCAATAAGTAGAATTAATAGTACAAAAATCCTGACTAAAGCCTGACTAAATAAATAAAATTATTGACAAGGGTCTCGATGCTAAGATGCTGATGAGTGGTGTTTGTAGGTTAAGAAAATGTCAGTCGTATTTTTTTTATTTAACAATTTAACAAAACAAATACTGTGTTGTCTGTCAGCGTGTTCGTAAATTCCTCTAGAAAAAACACTATAACGACTTCTCGCTGTCAATTTAAGTAATTTATCCAAATATGTATTGTAATATAGAAATTCATGCGCATGGACCTTGTCTGTTCAGTCAACCTTGGCCAACGTCCCAGAAACGGATAATTTTCAGTAGTTTCACACCATTATAAGAGTTTCAACAAAATTAATATGGTTGGTTGGCTACAGGTGGGGAGGAGTCGTGGTTTAGACTCAACTCTCCCATCGTTTGTGGATGGGTCGGTCCCGACCCTTGGAACTTTAGTTGCGTATACTCCAAATATGGATGTAGGGGGTCATGTCGGACGTTGAGACACATCCCCCCAACCCTCCACTCCCAGTCAGCTCAGGCTACCACCAGGCAGTCAGAGTGGGAATGCCCTTAATTATGCAGAATTTTAAACCTTAATAAAAATTAAACGAACGAGTTAGAAAAAAATCACCTCCGTAAAGTTGTCATGAATAGTGAAATAAACCATTGAGACCAAAACCGTTTTTTGAACCAGGCTGTAAACATGTTTAATAATGCTGTAAAGTTGGGCTTTTTAACATGGGGGTCTATGGGGATTTGGTTCCTTTTACAGCCAGCCTCAAGCTCAATGAACTGCAATTTTTTTGCACTTCCGCATGGGCTTCATCGTTCAGAGCCAGAGGTTGTCGTCTGGTTTCCTCCCTACTCTGTCCTAGTCAGCTGATTGCTACTTTCTCAACATGTATCAAAACTACGCAAGTAAACATAAACGGGGTTGATGCTCTTGACCCTCCCATTATCTAGGACCTCATTCTTTATTTGATTATATGAATGTTAATTATGTTAATATTCACACTTCTCAATAAAATCCAGAAAATCTCAACTGATTATCACACATCTAGACAAAAACATGTCCAACATGTCCATGAAAAAAACAATGAAGAGTCTCCACTGTTACAGTGGTTCTTGATTTTATTTGTTTATACAGACCAATTCATTGTTGCCTAATCAATTTCACTCCTCAAATATTTAAATCTGGGGAAAATAAATAAATAAATAATGAAAAAGTTCATGACTATTTCTGTTTTGAGGTTTAAATAAAACCAATGTAAATTCTTATTTTATAAACAGATTAGTGACTAATTATTTAACACTCATATTCAAAGTACTGCAGCTTCCCTGCACTGCATTGCACTTTTTTGGAAAATGCACCCGAGAGTGGCAGCAGGCCGTCAGTAGCTCCGTGTTATTCTTGCTATTTTATTCTTTGTGTGCTATTCTTTTCATTTTTCAGTGTAATTGTTTTGTTCTTTTTTTCTTTTTTTTGTCTTTTAAGCTGCATTTATTTCATTTTTCTGGACCTAGCTAGCGCTGTCCATGTCCCCTGTGCTGTCCCGTGTGAGATTCCTGTTGTCTTTAGAAGAAGTGCCGGGGATGCCGCACTGGAGTGAAAATCCCTGACCATTGTGCTACAATACCTGGCTTTAAGTCTGTATGGGTGGATAGAAATGCTGCGGTAAGAAGAATGGCGGCGGGATCGCTGTTTTTGTTAATGAGAGATGGTGCAGTTCCGCTTATATAACTGTGAAGGACAGTGTCTGTACACCAGACATTGAACTTTTAGCTGTGGGAATGCATCCGTATTATTTATCGAAGGAATTCACCAATGTCATCAAGTCCAGAGTTTACCTTCCTCCTTCAGCTGTCAAGGCAACAGCATGTGACACGATCTACGCCACTGTTGCAACAGTCCAAACACCTGGAGTCTCTTGTCATCATTTCTGGGGATTTAAATCCTAACACCTTGGACACTGTTTTGCCAACTTTTCATCAGTTTGTTCATTGTGCGACAGGAAAATAGAATTCCACTGCCCTCCCCCCATTGGGTCGTTCTGATCACAACCTGGTCCTGTTATCACCTGAGTATGTCCCTGCAGTTAAGAGGCAGCCTGTCTCCAATAGGACAGTTAGGAGGTGGAGTCAGGAGGCTAGTGAAATTCTGCAGGACTGCTTCGAGACCACCAACTGGGATGTGCTCTGCCAGCCCCATGGGGATGACACTGATAGTTTGACAGACTGTATCACCAAATATATCATTTTTTTATTCTGTGAAGATACAGTAATTCCTACTAAGATGTTCTGCTGTTACCCTAACAACAAACCCTGGATCACCAGCCAGCTGAAGGATCTGCTGAACAAGAAGAAGCAGGCCTTCAGATCTGGAGATAGGGATGAGTTGAAGAGGATACAGGGGCAACTCAAAGTCAAACTGAGGGTGTGTGTAAGGACACCTACAGGAGGAAGCTGGAGGCCAAGCTCCAGCAGAGCAACACCAGGGACGTGTGGAGAGGCATGAAGCTGATCACTGGCTGTAATACCAAAGCCAAGCAGTAGGAAAGCAGCTCAGATAGAGCTAATGAACTGAATGTATTTTGTAATAGATTCAGTGCTGGACCCCCTGCTGGCTCTTCTCGCCCCACTAATCCTGTCCTTACATCAGGGTGGCCAATTCACTACTCACCATTGACCCCTTACTGCCTAACAGTTCTTCTCCACCTCCAATCCCCCACTGAAGAAAACATTCCTATGACTGTGACACCTGGCCAGGTGACAGCACAGCTGGAGAAAGTCAAGCAAGGCAAATCAGTAGGCCCAGACCATGTAACCCCATGGATCCTGAACTCCTGAGTCTGGAATTGGAAAGGATACCGGTACTATGGAAAAAATCCTGCATAGTACTGGTGCTGAAGAAGCCCATCCCATCTGGCCTCAATGACTTCAGACTGGTTGCACTGATGTCACACGTCATGAAGGTCCTGGAGAGACTCGTCCTGTTTCAGCTGAGACCCCTGGTGGCCCCTCTCTTGGACCCTCTTCAGTTGGAGTATCAGCCTCATGTTGGTGTGGATAATGCTGTGATCTACCTGCTGCAGTGGGCTCACTCTCACCTGGATGGTGGGAAGGGAACTGTGAGGATCATGTTCTTTGATTTCTCCAGCGCTTTTAATGCCATTCAGCCCTTTCTGATGAGTGAGAAGTTGCTCAGGATGGGTGTCAGCTCCTCCACTGTCAGTTTGTGCAATTGGGGGGGTCCCCGTCAGATACTGTTATCAGTAATGTGGAGGCACCACAGGGAACTGTTCTGGCTCCTTTCCTGATCACTCTTTACAACTGTGTACAAGGGCCTGAGTAGACTCTACTCTCTCAGGAAACTCAGGTCTTTCAATGTGTGCAGTAAGTTACTAGAGTCTTTCTACCAGCAACTTTCTGTTGTTGTGAGTGCCCTGTTCATTGCTGTGGATTGTTGGGGAAGTAGTACCAGCTAAAAAGACATCAATAGGATCAACAAATTGATCCGAAAGGCTGGACAAGTGATCCAGGGAGTCATTTGTCTCAGTGAGGAACAGGAGGACATTGGATAAACTACTCTCCAATCATGGACAATCCATTCTATCAACTACACCAAACATTTGAGGGTCAGAGGAGCTCATTCTCCAGCAGACTGATTCAGCTCCGCTGCCAGTGAACGCTACAGTACTTCCGTTATGCCTTATTCTATCCAGCTGTATAACAGCTCCTCTTTTTGTGTCAGTTAAGCTACTATGATCAATTAATTTCACTTAATTTCCTAATTAAAGTCTGTCTAATAAGTCTAATAAAAGTCTAATAAAATTAAACTACAATACACAAAATATTCCACATACTCAGCTATTCTTCAAACTCAATGTTCTCATTCAAAACTGTCCTGTCATCATTACTTCTTTCCTAACATATGACTCTAACTTTATTGTCTAGTACTAGACAAGAGCCAGGAGCAAAACCTGCACTTTACTGTTGTTAGTCCTGTGTCATTCACCAAATTCTCTGTCACACTTGGGAAGAGTAGGCAAATGACAAAAGTTGAGTGGTGTGAGACGGTATAGTCAAGTGGTACTGGATGGTATTTACATCAGACATTAGACAAGAAGCTTGAACACTATTAACAGGAGAGTACAGGTTTTGCTCTGCTGGAGTCCCTCTTATTTTCAAAATCCATTAATTTTTGCTTCTGTGTATTTTAGATGACATTATGTGATTCTCAGCCAGTAGTGCTGGTTAAGAGCAACTGCTCTTGTGTGGCTGGTTGTGGAATGTGGCATGTCTGTCATGCCTCCTTTCCTCTCATGCACCCAGACAGAACAGAGGTGGCATAAACCATTATGTATCATCACCAATGTATCATTGCAATATCTGACAAATTTATCACTTGAATTTAATACTTGTATCACAGTTTGCCTGTCTCTTTCCTAACACTATCCACCAAAAAGGGAGTGAAGCCAGGGCCTGTGGATGCCATGGTTGTATGTGAAGCCCAAACCAGGAGTTTTCTCAGCAAGTGGAATTAGGTATGAAGAACCAAATCAAACAGGTAGGCTACAATGTGTTGTAAAAAATAAATGTTATTGATCACCTGGTAATGTCATATCAGATCTACACTTTACAAGGGCTACCCTCCATCCTGGATCTGCGTTTGCTAACATGACACCCGAGTCACTTCCTCTTATTTGCACAACATCGCTCAACATTTATCCTGACAAACCACTCATGGACTCCATATTTGGCAAATTACAGGCTGGCAGTATACTGCCTTATCAACTCCCACCACCTCCATCTGACAGTGTTTTGATCCATGAGAATGCGCCCCCATTCCTCCCATTCCAGAGTGCCACTAGAGGGTTACCAATCAAAGCAAACTGAGTGTTCATATGTGCTCACGAATCAAGAACAGCTACATCTTAGTTCACTGTCTGTGACTTTGTCACAGTCGCACCTTATCGAGGACGCAACCGGATGCCAAAGTGTAACACCTGAATGGCATGCTCTGAGGAAGTAAAGAGTGACTGTGTTGCATTTCAGGGAGGTAAGCCACGTTAGAGGTCCAAGCACAAGAGAGAACCTGGCAGAAAAAATCATCCGTGGCACACGACAAACTGTACACATGCAGAGGGGACTGGAAATGGAAGCAGGTGCCTTAAAGGACTATGCAGTACTGAAAAATGTGAACTTGACCAAGTGTGGTTTCGTGATTCATCCACATGCACCCTGGCTGGGTGCGTCACCTGATGGGCTTGTGTAAGACTCACTTGCCGGCCATCGTTTGGTCTAGTAGAAGTTAAATGCCCAAATGCACAAAGCTAAATCGACTGCAAGTTCCTAAGAGCTGATCATGGCGTACATAAGCTGAAAGAAAGCCATTGTTATTATTGGCAAGTCCAGGGACAGTTACTGATCACAGGTATGGAATAGTGTGATTTTGTCATCTGCGCCCATGACGACATTTTTGTGCAGCGCATTTACAGAAACAGCAGTGTATTAAGCTCTCTGAAACACCAGCGTGACTTGTTTTTCTTCTATACATACATGTCAAAATGCCTGTGCGCAAGTAATTGAATGGATACAATGCTGTAATCCGAGTTGTAAATTGTAATCTGTTAACTGTAACATTAAGTAAAAAACATTAGACAAAGCTTGTTATAATGCACCTTACCATTTTATTTTTGACAAGACATGAAGGGCTTTGTTTTTCCCTCTATGAACAGATTTCATACAACTAGTAGAAACTCCGGGCTGTGGGGCTGGAAGGGTGAAGCTGTTCCACCTAAAAAGCACTGGGACAGCTCCACTCCTCAGGCGTGTGCATCCTGCTGGGGTTGGAGGTTCGACCAGGTCTGTGCATAAAAAATGTCGTCTACAGACTCCAGAGCTGTCTTTCACAGTGAAATTGTCTCGCCTGATGTTAATAATCCATAGTTTCTGCAACACCTTGGGAAAGGTGTGGAAACTTAAGGCAGAGTTTGACGTCGCAGATGTCGTGCATTGCGGCACACAGCAGTGTTGGCTAGAAGTGCTGTCTTCTTGTTTTCAAAATGACACTAGTCCGTTTACAGGTCATTTGGTATTACATAACATACATTTAGAAAATAGCTAAAACCAGAGCAGTTAAGATTGGATTTTGTGAGTAGCGAACAAGAACAGATAACAAATAACAAGGACAGTTCTGATTAGGTTTTCCGAGTAGCGATCATACAGTCTATGGTAGCGATCGACGTTAGCGTAGCCCTCTGTGGTAACCGGATGTTTACAACCACCCTGTCATTCCACTGGAAAAACGTTATCAACTCTTGTGCACAGAGCCTATTGCTGTGCGGTTTAAATAAAAACAATTTTAATCGAAATTGTAAGAATCACTGCATCATGATTGTCATGATTACAGTTCTATATCGTTTTTTCGCTTCACCTTCGGCGAAAGTTTTCAACTTTGTTGCTGAACAAACTCAGAGAAGCCCGAGGGAAGTCTGTAATTCACAGAAACTGCATCTGAAGCCTGGATATCTTCACTAGACATTCACCAAAGTCTGAGAAATCGCCGTCAGTCACGCATGTTCTGGATGAACGCTATGCTACCTGTTTTATCATTACACAATGTTTTATTTATTCATATGTTTGTGAATGTTGTATATTTTCTTTTTTTCACCAAGGTCGTTGACTTAGAATTGAAAGTAAAGGGCAAAGATGGTGCCTGGCTCATTTTTGAATGATGCTAAAATTTTGTATGACTCAAGCACATACTGTACTTTACATAGTTGCCATGGATACGACCTCAGGGGTTTGTTATTGTTTGAACACAGTGAAGTCAAAGCCTGTATTCCACATGTGATCATTATTTCATTGTTACACTGATATGTATTATGCATTATATATACATATATATATTATATTAAAAAGTGATAATGGACACCCATAAAGACATTCCGGTCAAATTACCTGATGACATTTCTAAATTATTGCGTTGGCTCAAACGCTTTGGTAACCCTGGCAACAGAAACACAGAACATAGGTTATTTCACAGTTTATTTATCACAAGGCTCAGAAAAACATGGACATCAACTTTGACAGCTACACTGCCACTACTCTCAATGACATTTTGCAGCTGTTTTATGCCTCTATCCAGTCGACCAAGGAAGGAGAATACAGTGTTGCCAGTTTTAGGAGTCTAAGAGCCGGCATTAATCGTCGCTTAAGAGACGTAAACATCATTAACGGCACAGTGTTCAAGACAAGTAATGCTGTTTTCTAGGCAATGCTGAAGTTCTACTGTAGAACTTGCCAGCAGGTGTCTCACTTTTGGTTTCAAATCATTGCTTAATTGTCTGGACTGGTACGCCTTGCCGGTAAGTAGCTGCAGACTAGCATTGTTGGTGTTCAAATATGCCATGAATGAGTATATATTTCATTCATTAATTTTGGGTTTTGTGTTTATGTTGCATTACAGGTTTACAACCTAATTAACGTCGATATGTTACTTTCTAATTAACGCCGCTAACGAGCTGGCTAACGTGGGCTAGCAGCTACCAAGCGTGTGGATTCTTGTTGTACGTGTGAACGTAATAAAATCATAAAAGTGACTGGAGTTGTATCCGCCGTACCTGTCCTGATAACCCTTCCAGAGGGGAGTTTATTAAACTATAGCAGGTAGCTTGATAAAATTCTGGACAGCTACAGGAAGAGTAGGAAAGACACCAGCTTCCACCATTTATAGGAGTGGCCTATAAATTTGCTGGCCATCCACTGGCCAGTCACAGATATTGATATTGTTACTGATGATATTCTTCTATCGCCAGTTAAGGCCCTTCCATACTGAATGCACAATCCCCTCTTATTTTAAGAAGAAATTTAACAACACAGGAGGAGAGACAGACTTGTTCTGAATTGTTCTGAAACATAATGTAAGCCTGGTAATCAGAAAGACTATTGATCCCTGGTGGGAAATAGCAAATGTATGACTGTTTCTGAAACATACTGTATAATCACAGTCAAGTGTTTCTGATTGTATCTGCAAGTGCCTGTTTTTTTCTGTTTTGATTACAATAAATGTGCACCTTTAAACAAAGTTTATGAAGAATGGTGATTTACAGCTAAGACTGCACAGCCACCTTGGCTTTTGGACTCAGGCTTTAATTGCTCAGTTGATCCTATGGAGCCAGACACCGTCCGTAAATGTCCTTGACCGCTGTCAACGCTGACTCCATGACCAAGTCGGTCCTGAGCCTCTACAACAGCCTGGTAATGGGATCCAAAGACTGAGACCCTGTGATCTAGGCCAACAATAGTATGGACTTGATGTATGTGTATGCGTCTTTTGATGCAAAGATGAAGCAACCCAACTGCAAGAATGCCACACCAGTGGGCATGCTGGAGCGGGCTGAAGGCACTCCTATTAGAAGGATATGCACTCCATTTATTCTCAAGAAGGCGGATATGGAAGTGCTGAAGGAGGACCGTAGAAACTGTGTCCGCACTATGGAGTTCAGAGATGGGAACACATATACGAGGGTCATCTACCCTGTTTACCGGTCACAAGACAAAGAGCTGACAAACCCGTGGAGAGTCACTGACTACAATGTTCTGGCCAGCTCGTCATGACTGCCCTCTGACAGTTCATAAGATGCTCAGTCCAGCTGGCAAAGTCAAAGACAAAGCGGCAACAAGAATGCAGCAGCAGCATCACCACCAGCAGTCCTTCTCCAAAAGAAGAGAGCTCAAGTTTGATGAGACACACGTTTGAATCCTCTCAGGAGGACATCAAGCTCCTTTTGTGGAACTTTCTGCTGCCTTTATTTCTTGGTGCTAACCTGAGCTTCAACACTGTCAAATCCCTTGGACAGAGACTCATGTGGAAGATTGACCAAGGGATTATTTTTCTGCATTTGTAAATCGTTTGCTCGACGCAAAGGTCAGTAATTTTTTGGTGCATGTTGCTTATGGAAAACATCTAGAGGTTTTAACTGTTACTATTCCTTTTGTGTCTTTTAGAAGACACCATCTACTATGACCTCCATCTTTAAAAATTGTAAATATTCCCTCATTTTGTGTCATAAGAAATCCTCAGAATATTCAAACATGCATCTTGTTGTTCTGATGTAATTTTCCATATTTTACTTGCGCTTTTTTGCAGTTTCCTCATTACTCAAAAGAGAGGAAACATTCCCACAACTTCTCTGGTTGGTAAATCTACTTGATGGTGTTATGATAATTCTTTGATATTCAATCACTTTTCTATTATTCTGAAATGATTTGACATTAGGTAAGAGACTACCTGCATTGTGAGGTATATACAGTAAATTCCTGGCTATAAGCCACTACTTTTTTTCCCACACTTGGAACATTGCGGCCAATACTATGGTGCGGCTAATGCATTTTTTTATTTTTTTTTGGTCATGCCGCGAAAAACATTTTGCTTCACAACAGTAGACCAATCAAATTGATGAGTAGGTAACAGAGATCACTAAGTATTTGCAGCCACTGGACATCAGCGTGAACTGGGCATTTAAGTGGCACTCTGCCGTGAGTGGGAGGATCTTTAACTCAAGTGCCAGTGGATCCTAAATGCGTGGAGCCGTGTCAAAACATCCACCATCACCGACGGGTTTCAGAAGGCTGGACCACTGCGTGATTGTTACGACTCTGGTCGTAGGCCCCCATGAGTTTGTTTCAGGTGTGTGCTGCGCGGAGGAGATGATTGGTGTGGGAGGTTCTGGTCCTGGACCCTGATTGGCCGCGGCTGACGGAGGACGCCTATGTAAAGATCCAAGATGGCGGCCGGGGCTGGCGGCAGGTTTTCTCTCATCTCCCTCTGCTCCCAGCCAGCCACGTTTGGTCCTTTGTTAAGTAGTAGGGGTGGACTGCCATTTTTGTTATCATCTTTTCTCCTGTTTATTTAATTAGGGAGGTAAGTGTTGTCATTTGTTTGATTTTGTTAGGTTATTGAATTCATTTCAAGATAGGGTTATTTGGTTTGTTATGTTGGCCTTGGCCCACCCTGAAGCCATAATTTCGTTTGTTGTAAATACATAACTTACTTTACATTATGAATCTTTTGTTTGTCTTGGTGGCTACTTGGGACAAGGGGAAGATGGGAGCCTAATCATGTTGTGTCCTAGACACCCCTAGATGGGGCATAACAGTGATGAAGAGGACCGGGTGCGCTCAAGTGAGAGCGACAACGAAAAGGCTGAAGTGTGTGACGAGATCCTGAGGCTGTTCAATTCGGACACTGAAGAAGAGGACTTTGATGGTTTCAGGGCGCAGGAAGAAGATGAAGAAGGCGATCAATGACTTTTGACCTGGTAGGCTGCAGTATGTGTATATATACACCAGTCATTGGGAGGAATGTTGTTCGTGCACTGTTGAGTAAAAAAGCATAAGCAACGTAATTTGTGTGTTACTGATACGTACTTATATTTAAAGGTAGCCGTGTTACAGGCACTGTTCGAAAAAAAGCATTTGCAATATGTCTTTGTTTATGTTACCATACGGATTAAATTAAAAGTTAAAAAATCCTCACGTGTAATATCTTTCTGTGTAAATATCTCATATTACAACGTTGGACACCTGCAGCTTAAACTCCGGTGCGGCCTGTACAAGTACAAAATTGTTTATTTTTCTAAAATTAGAGCATGCAGCTTTTAGTCAGGTGCGCTCTGTAGTCCGGAATTTACGGTATTTATTTCTTAATTTTATGTCTGCTATGATCATTCATAATTTTAACATTATTTCCTTCCATAAAAAGAAAGACATTGGAGCAGAAATTATGAAAGAAAACATCATGCTCTACAACCCTTGGAAAAATTATAAATTTAAAATATGAACCAATCAATGGTTTTGGTAGTTTTTGTCTTTTTGTGCTGTTTTTTTTTTTATTTAGTTTTTTTCTGGACTTTTTGTTTTTTGGCTGTTTCATTGGCTGTGGAGTTCGGCGGAGCATCCGTTGTCTAGGGATGCCATGATAAGTTTTCCTTAGTACGATTATCGTCAGAGAATTTATCACAATATTACAATAATCACGATTATTATGTGTTGATTGATTTCACAACTCTATTCACATGTCAAATCACATCAACACTCATTGAAGGTCTTAAAGTTTCCTTTATTTCTATCTTTTGATGCCAAAATCTAATTTTATGTGGCCACATATGAAACTTATCTATTATTTTGGTTAATTTATTTAATGTTTAAATTATAGCACAAGTGTACAAGCACTGGATCGATCTGGAAGCACAAGCCCAACGTTTATGCATAGATGGGAGAAAGCAAAAGGAGGTATGCTAAATGTTTTCTTCTACATGTCACTGCACAGACATCGAGACTGTCCAACGACAAAAAAAAAGAAAGACAAAAGAAGCGATCGACCTCACACTACGCTGAAAGGCGAACCCGTGTCGTACTCGTACACAATTAATTGCAAATGACACGCTAACATTTAATTTCCTACTAATTCAATGGAACGTTAGAAAAACATTGACGTTCTTTAATGTTACAGTGTATTTACCTTTATTTTGACATACAGAGGTGGATGGTTGTCCCGCAGGCGGTGAAAGTTATTAGATGTGTTTCCTCCTTTGACTGCAATTATCTTAGAACATATTTTACATGTTGGCAAGCCGTCCTCTAAAACGACACCCTGGACGTGGCAACAGATGGGTGTTGCATAACTTTGTTTTCGTTCCATCTGAGTTGCCCTTAACTATGGTTCCGTCATAATATTTTCTGACGGTATTCAGGAAACGTTGCGATCAATTAATCATAGCGCTTAATGCCGCAATTAATTGTGAAATCGAGTAATCGTGACATCCTTAGTTGTGTCCATTGGTGTGTTCCTGCTAGTGTTGTCCCAACTACTTTACACCAACCGAGCAAAAACTATTTACAACCACCAATACAACACACAAAAGCCTGACATGAGTGAAGGGCGTCTAACATTTAATTAACAGAAATAATGTCCTTTTATACATTATGTCAATTCAGAATAATTCCAAATCTAACGAAAACAATAAAATTTGTTCCATTCAACCCACTCTTAAATGTTTAATGTTTAAATTATATTAAGTTAATTTAACTTCAAGGCCGCCAATGCCATGAAGTTATACGAACTTAATATAATGCATTCGCCGAAGGTGTCCAAAGGAAAAAATAAGCGATTTTTTTTTCATCCACACAAAAAAGGAAAAAACTAAAACGTGCGATCAATCACAAACTGGTATACCAGGAACAAAAAAGTTACAAAAAATGTTGTGATCGGTCATCGTCGTTTCATTCATTCATTCGTTTCTATTTTATAGCAGGAATGAGCCGTGGGTACAGTAGGGCATAGAAGAGATGCACTGCCTCCTCCTATGTGGTCGGCGGAGAGCACACAGCTGCTTGACATCTACGAGAGAACGTGCGAGGCAGGCTTTACCTGGACTCTGACGCAGTGTCAGCTTAAAGTGAAAAAACTTGGCCAAAGATACAGCCAATAATTTTTACCCAGTGATTGAGTGGCTACGGGATACACGTGGATTTGTTTACAATGGTGGTCCACTTGTCAAAAAATGCAATGTGAATACAAACCGAAACAAGTTTTTTTTTTTTTTTTGAAAGGTCGAGCCAAAGCAAGTGAACTATCGGACTGAATACGCCCTTAAAGTAAAATAAAAACAAGAAGTGTAATCAAAAAAAAAAAAAAACTTAGAGAATTGGCATTATGAAAAAAGTTGTGTCCAAAGTGATGTGGATGTTTGGTCAGTAGCATAGCAACAGTGCCGTGGATTGTGTCGTCATGATGTTTCTCGTCATATTTCTGATTTGATCATCATTTTTATTTATCTTACTCTAAAATGACTGAAATGGGTCCATGTTTTGGGGACGATTTTTTTTTTTTTTTGAAAGAGTAGAATTCGTGAGAAAGAAACAAGACGCGAACAACAAGAAGGAGCCAGTGAGGATGTGCTCTGGATGAACACTATGTTAAAACATGGTGATACTCTACCACACATACGTACATTATTTACTCATGGTTTCAAATAATTGTTTCTTTGCCCATTTTTCAGAAAAAGTTTCTTCTACCTCAGCAGTCCTCTGGATATCAACTTTATGATTGAGGGAGGAAGAGAGAAAACAAGACCAGGAGAGTTCGAAACAATTACATGAGAAGAGAAAACCACAAAGAATAGAAGGAGGACATGTGACCACCTGCACAACAGAGGCCATGATGATGAAAGAAACAAGACAGAATACAGAGTCAGTGATTGTTCTTGATGAACTCTATGGTAAAACATGGTGATTCCGTACCCGAAATACATTTTTACTCAAGGTTTCACTCAATTAATTATATTATTTCCCTGGTATTTTTTCTGTGTGGAAGGGGAGAGAATCAAGTCAGAATAAGTTTCTTCCCCTTCAGAAATCCTTGCTGCCTAGATTCAAACCGGGGTTGCTGCAGCCACAACACAGAGTACTGACTTCTATACGATCACGGCTGTTTGATGGATCTACGGAGCTCCAAAACCTTCTCATTAAAAATTGTAAATAACCTGAACATTTGTTTTGTGTAAAATTTCTGAGAATAATCAGTTGTTTTTCTATTGCATAAGAAACTGAATTGTATCCTGTTATTTACCTTTTATCTTTTAGAAAGAGAAATTTATAAAGAATGTGAGAAGACAAAACAATGATGTAGAAGAAGCCATCTAGGCTACACGTGGCCACTTGCACAGTGAACTATGCATATATACATATATATATATATATATATACATATATATATATATATATATATATATATATATATATATATATACATACATATACTATGCATACAACATGATTTCACCAGGTTCATGGCCATTTTCCTTTAAGAGGCGAGGCCATGACAAATAAACAAGACAGAAAAAGAACAAGAAGGAGCCAATGAGGATGTGTTCTTGATGAATGCTATGGTAAAACATTGTGATAACCTACCAGAAATGCATGTTTTACTCATTATGTCGGTGAATTCTTTTCTTTGGTCTTTTTTCCGTTTTATAGGGGAGAGAAATAAAGACAAAAGAGATTTCTTCCCCTTCAGCCGTCCTTGCCGTGACCCGGATTCAAACCGAGGTTGCTGCAGCCACAACGCAGAGTACGGACCTCGATACGATCACGGCTGTTTGATGGACCTGCTGAGCCAGTGTCACTGTATGACCTTTGCATATCAACTCCACAACTGAGAGAAGACGAGGGAACACAAGACCAGTAGAGTTCAAAACAATTACATGAGGAGAGAAGATAAAACTACAAAGAGAAGGAGCAAAGAACATGTGACCACCTACACTGTGAAGTAAGCATATACTGTAAGTTAGAATTGAATCATTTTTATTTATTTTAACATGATTACAATGGATTGGATAAGTGTTTCCATCATTATTTTATCCTTTAGAAATAATAGAGGCCATGATGATGAAAGAAACAAGACAGAATAATTAGTCAGTATGTGTTCTTGATGAAGTCTATGGTAAAACACGGTGATTCCGTACCACAAATAAATTTTCCAAAGTGGTTTCAACTATAACATTTCATTGTTTTGTGTTCCAAGGAGGAGAGAAATGAAGACAAAAGAAGTACCAGTGACCACCACTGTGAAGTAAATATATACTGTATTTCAGAATTTTATATTTTCATTTTATTTTAACATAATTCCAATGGGTTTATTAACGGTTTCCTTAATTATGTTTTTTTTTTTTTTTTATCTTTTTGAATTAAGAAAAGACAGAATAAGAGGGAGCCAGTGAGGATGTGTTCTGGATGAACACTGTGGTTTTTCATACATGGGAGTGAATGAATTTGATTATTTCTTTGGTCATTATTCTGTTTCAAAGAGGAGATAATAACTATACGATCACGGCTTTTGATGGACCTGCTGAGCTCCAAAACCTTTTCATTAAAAATGGTAAACAGCCTGTATATTTGTTTTGTGTAAAATTTTTGAGAATAATCAGTTGTTTTCCTGTTGCAGAAGACATTGAATTGTATCCCGTTATTTGCCTTTTATCTTTTAGAAAGAAGAGAAATTTAGAAAAAATGTGAGGAGAGAAGACAAAACAAAGAAGTCACGTAGCCTACACGTGGCCACCTGCAAGTAAACATAGGCTGTATTTCAGAAATGATAACTTTTATTCATCTTAACATGATTCCAATGGGTTCAATAAGTATTTCCATCATTAAAGAGGAGGAGAAAAAAAAACTGGGAACCATCACACCTAAAGGTTTCAACATCAATTAAAATAACCCACTTGACCTCAAACACACACACACACACCCTGAAACAACCCCAACCCGGACATCCGGAACACTATGGGGACTATTTCAGGATATGGATTGGATCCCGTTTTAATTTTTTAGCACACAATGAGAATCTACATCTTAATAAAACCATATGAATCAATTTGTGTTTTTAGTAACCCTTTTTTATAATCTTTAATGTATTTATTTTGTTATATTGCATGGTTTGATGTGTTTTAGCACTGGTTTTGTTAGCACTTGTTACTCTTCATTTTTAATAGACATATTAGCACTTTTTTTTATTATCAAGTACTTACTATTTATAGTTTTACAGAATTCTTTTTCATAATCTTAGTGCACTTTTTATTCATCCTAAATAATATGTTTGTGGCAAGAGCTACTAAATATCTGCCCTTCAGATTTCGTTCTCTTTTGGGAGTACACCTAAGCTTAGCAGTTTTTGAACTGCTCACTCCCAGCCCTGAGCTTCTACAAAGACAGTCTGACCCTGTCAGTGACAGGCAGGTACATCAAAGTCATCGTGTAAATTAGCTATGGCAAATTAGCGGGTTGACGCGGCATTCCTGTTCACATCGAAGCCGAGCCGATAAAATTCTGGGTCGATTGCCGCGTCGTTCGGACGAAAAACCTAGGGTTATGAAACGGGCTTTAGCTAATGCTAACGTCAAAAACTTGTCAATAGCGGACAGCCGCTGCCCCCTTACCTGAGAGCCATTGACTAGTACAGGGGTCGGCAACCCGCGGCACCGGAGCCGCATGCGGCTCTTTCGTTCCTCAGTTAAGGCTCTCTGTGGCGAACGGTGCGGAGCAAGGACACTAATCAAAGCCGTTCACTTTTTTACGCTAACTGCCTCAGAATAGCGGCAACTAGTCACTCATTAGTGAACGAGCGAGAGCTACACAACAATTGAATGACACTGAATGCCACACCACACTCACGATTGTAACGTCAAAAAACACTGAACTCCCACAGTGCATTGCAGCACATTTACTAGTTGCTATCGAGTATTTAATTCAAATTTATTTTTATTTTAGTGTGTTAGTTTTTTAAATATAATTCTAAAATTGAATTGATGGTGATCTTTTAACATTAAAATAAAAGGTATTTAATTTTTTGTCGCTCAAAATACACGTCACAACTGCCGACGTGCGACACCCGCCGGCAAGCCCAGCCCGCTATTTATTGAACTTTTCTACCCCAGGTAAACCAACCACGGATAAATCCCTGTTATGTTACATAAATGCAATTTCGTTTTCTCTGTAGCAGTTATTTCATTTCATAAATGCAACACAATATAGGCCTAGCATAGAGGTAAAAACGATGTATGCAGTGTTCTCTTCATTTTAGACGCTAAAGGGGTTTTGTGGCCCCCAGTGTTTTCTTTTCTGTGGGAAACGGATCCAAATGGCTCTTTGAGTGTTGAAGGTTGCCGACCCCTGGACTAGTACTACAGGCGGAAGCTAAGCGAACAGGAAGGAGAGGGATAAAACTGGAGTCAGAGCAAGAGGGTGCTTGCCTGAGTGGCAAAACATGGTGAAACCTCCTATACCAGGGGTGTCCAAACTTTTTGCAAAGAGGGCCAGATTTAATAAACTGAAGATGCCCCGGGGCCAATAGTTTGTTTCGGACATTTTTTAACTACAAAAGTTTCATGCAAATACACACTGTTATAAAACAAATTTCATTGTCACAATTATCTTGTAGGTTATTTTTCAAATGACAAAATAACCAAATATAAGCCACTCAGGCAGATGTGAACTACTCTAAAAACACAAATTCTGCCTTTTATTCATATCTGGAGAGTCAGATGACATTGAACAAACTGTATAAAATACCTTAAATTTACATTAGTTTTAAAAATATCTTTCCCTCATGAACATTTAAAACAGGAGTTATGAGTAATGCAAAGTTGTCTGTTATTATTAAATCTTAAAAAAAGTGAATTTTGCTCTTGTCATTTACAATATCTTTGAGAAAATAATAGTTTATACTACAGGTTCAGGTTCATAACATTAACAGTAATAACCAAATGTTACTCAAGAGTTTAATAAAAATAAGTGCCATAAATCCAAGTGCATAAATGTTTTTTTGGCTTTTCACTGTTGATAGTGACAGATGTTACCGTTCAAAATATTCAATTTCAGATTGATCAAGAAACAGATAACTTGCTGACACTAATGAGAAGGGTGATACTGAGATCTGGATTTCAGTAAAGAGGCCAGGTCTGGTTTGAGGGCAGTGGTTGAAATGCGTAAAATGTCACGCAAGTGGGAGTCACTTAGTCTTGACCTCAATCGGTTCTTGTTTAAGTTCATGACAGAGAATGTCTTCTTACACAAATATGTGGAGCCGAATAAGCTCAGCATTTTCTTAGCAAATGTTCGCATTTCTGGAAACCTGTCTTTATCCAGCTTGCAGTAAAAGTCAACAAGAGAAAGCTGCTGGTGTTTGCCGCGCCATTCATCGTCACACTGCAGCTCAATGAGCTCCAGCTGCAGCTGTGGAGGAGCATCATCAGGGTCCACGGAGAAGGGAGAAGAGAGAAGAGAAAAGCAGCATGTCCTTTTCAATAACTGCAAAATCCCGAAAGCGTTTGTTAAATTCCGCAGAAAGAGATGCGATAGCTGTTGCATAACTCTTCATTTGCGCACCGATGTTGTCCTGTCGGAAACTGTCAATGACCTCTTTCAAAACCGGGAATTGCGTGGTGCAGGGCTCTGTTACAAGTGTCTTTGGAAAAGTTGCAGCTTGGTTCCAAAGGCTTTGATGTGAGCGTATAGCTGGCTCACCACTGCATCTCGTCCTTGAAGATTAACATTCAGCGCATTCAGATGCTTCGTTATGTCAACCAAAAAAGCCAAATCTGCCAGCCATACAGGATCGGACAGTTCTTCCATCGGCTGCCCCTTTTCACTCAAAAACTGTCCAATTTCCTCTCTGATAGCGAAAAATCGCTGCAGTGCGGACCCCCGACTTAGCCACCTCACATCGTTGTGATATATTACGTCTCCATATTCAGCCTGGATGTCAAGCAAGAACTGCTGAAACTGTCGGTGGTATAGTGCTTTAGAGCGAATAGAATTGATTGCCTTTACCACTGGTTTCATAACATGATCAAATTTGAGATGTTTGGCGCAGAGAGCCTGCTGGTGAATTATACAGTGAAGTTTAATGGCGTTACCTCCTTCTTCGCTGACTTGCAGATCAGTGTGGACAATCCACTTCGCTCACCAGCCATGGCAGACGCACCATCGGTAATGATCCCAGAAACTTTACTCCATAGTAGTTTCACATCATCAACAGCTTCACAAACAGAAACGAATAAATCCGATCCTCTGGTTTGGCCTTTCATGCTTTGGAGGTCCAGCAGCTCCTCTGTTATGTTCATGTTGTTGTCAACTCCTCTTAAAAAAATCAGTAGCTGTGCAGTGTCAGATGCATCTGTGCTTTCATCGCAGGCTAATGAGAAATAATCAAAAGCCTCACCCCTGCCCCCCAGTTGTCTCTGAATATCCGACGATATGTCCTCAACTCTCCGTGCCACAGTGTTACGTGCCAGGCAAACATTCGCAAATTCTTGCTTCTCCACCATTTTCATAACACAGTCTTTGATAAATGTACCTTCAGTAAAAGGTTTGCCATGTTTAGCTATTAACATGGCCACTTCGTAGCTTGCTTTGGTGATATTTTCTTTTGACTCACAGGCCCGCGTGAAGAATCGCTGTTGTGATGCCAGTGCAGCTTGGAGCTGCTTCACTTTTTCAGCACGGTCACTCCCTGTTAGCTTGTCGTATGTGTTAGCATGTTTAGTCTGGTAGTGTCTCTTTACGTTGAAATCCTTAAACAAAAAAGAAAAGACACTGAAACTACATGAATAACAGGTTTTCCATCTTAAATTTGAAATTTATAAAATTATTTACAATAAAATTTGTGAACTTACAATTAACTTTTAGTGCATAACAGGCCATAAAAAACTATATACAGGCGTTTTTTTCCCCACACAGGGAAATTGCTCCTCCCTGGCTGCAGACTCAAAGATTTTGGTGTTGCTGCCAGTAGCAGTTCCTCCCTGGCTGTAGACACAGGACCACATCACATTCCTGACACTGCCAGGCAGTGCACTTTTTAAAGAGCTTGAAGCGCCGTTGCCCCTTGCTGGCTCTGTCAGATTTTGTGTGGCCGCTGCTTGTGGGGACAGGCAGATGTTGGCTACCTCTGGTCTGTGGGCCACAGTAAGCTCCTCCTGGAATCGCTGGCGTGTCAAAGGCTTCTCTTGCAGACTTGCACAGCAAGTCTTGTGGATCACAAATGAGTTGGTCACGGCAATGTCAAGCAGATGTTGGAAGACAGTGGTGGGCCATCTCCTCGTTTTCCTGTGGACAAAGTTTGTGCCAATCATCTGGTCGGATGTGTCTGCTCCCCCTATGTACTTGTTGTACTCCGTTACTGAGGTGGGTCTGGGGACGGAGATCTTCTGTTGTGGCCCATCACCTGTCTTTGACCAGTGCTGCACTGTGTCCCCACTGTAGACTAGGTGGATGGTGGAGCACACGGAGACTTCTCTCACTTCACAAACAGCAGATCTCTGTCCCTGATCCACCAGATGCTGCCTCGTAGTGATTTCCTCGTGAGTCCATTTTCCTGCTGGGGACACCAACTCTTCCCTGTCTGTATAGAAAGAAGATTACTTTGTCATTTTATAGTACTTGTATACCCTGAATTTATTCTCTGCATTTGACCCATACTATATATGATACACATAACTAGTAGCAGTGAGCAGCCATTGCATATTACCTGTAGGTCCCTGTGACAGCCCCAGGGCCCCACCCGGGTTTGGTGTTGTTGTTGTTGTGGTGTGTGTGTGTGTGTGTTTATGTTTCAGGGTGCTGATTGTACCGGATTGGAGGCAGCTGGCCACTGTCTCCAGCCCTATAAAACCCGCCTTCCTGAGGGGTTCGGTCTCTGTTCTTTCCCCTGGAGTCATGAGGAGCTGATCATCTTTGTTTGAGTTCTCTTTGTTTAGTTTTCTATTTTAAGTTGAACTGGCAGTATGTTTTCTGCTAGCTTCTTTGGTTCAATTTAGTAAGACTGAGTGATATTGTTTACTTTTGAATTCATTTTGTTAAAATAAACTACTTGTTTTCATTTAAATCCCAATGTGCTTCTTAAATTTGTGATGGTCTATGAGCCGGACCATAACAGTCCCACAAGCTCCAAATCCCTGCTGCTTCAGATGACGGAAGAGGAGGAGGCTAGTGTAAAAATTGTCCGTGTATATTGTATATCCAGACCCCAGAGAGTCTTTGCTGGCCAGTCTTGCTACGAGGTCAAATGACAGCCCCTTTTCTGATGCCCACTTGGACTTGCCCGTATAGAGAATGAAGTCAATGGTGTTGCCGTTCATGTCAGCAAGCACAAAAAACTTCAGCCCCCACTTTGTTGGCTTGGCCTTCATGCACTGCTTGATGCTGAGCCCGGCCTTGGTCCCTACCATCCTCTCATCGACTGCAAGGTGCTGTCTTGGGTGGTAGATGGCCTTGCACTTCAAGCAAATCATCTCCATGAGAGGTCTGACTCGGTGGAGGTGGTCATAATCCTTTGTGCCCTTTTTCTTGTCATCTTCATTTTTCTCTGGGTCACTGAAATGAAGATTAGACAACATGAACCGGTCTCAGGACACGACAGTGTTGGGATATGGCACATGGAAAATTGTTTGGTAATGCTAAAAGTCACTAATTGTTTCAAAACTGCCATGTACAGCAACATGCCAATGAATTTCTTCATTTCATCTAACGTTATTTCGATCCAGATGAACTTTTTCACTTTCTCCAGGTTTTTGGCTGCATTCTTTTTGGTGTTTTCGTAGAGGAGTTTGAAAACTGCAGCATCAAAAAAGTGGGTAAAGATTTCACCTGGTGGTGAGTTTCCCATATTGAGAGGGGGTTGGACACCTGGGGTGCGTTTGGGGTTGAACCTTGATGGTTGAGGGACTCCATCATCAGGCTCTGCCTCAGTCTTCCACCTTTGATGATTTGGTGAGCGACTACGGTCTCTAAAACCATCACCGGAGCCTCTAGCATCCCCACAGCTTCTCCCTCTGCGGCCCTGAATGTGATCTCTGATAGATAGATAGATAGATAGATAGATAGATAGATAGATAGATAGATAGATAGATAGATAGATAGATAGATAGAACTTTATTCATCCCCGAAGAAAAATTCAATTATCTAATACCTCATCAAAACATAAAAATGTGGATGACACGTGCATATAATAGCACACAGAGAATTATTTGTTACACAAACAAGACTTGGTTACGTAACGTTGCACTATTCTGAAAAAAAGTCACCAAACGAACAATGCATGCACCATATTTCGTAGTGCATGAAGCGCACATTTATCCAGTACAAACTTAGAGACTTGGCACACTGTTCTAAAAAAGTCCGCATAATACAAGCGTCGATTTACACAAAGTAAAAACTAGATAGAGAAAAGTTAGCGAGAGCTTCATTCATTCAGAAATTCAACTCCTCTAACATTGCCTTTCTTCGCCAGAAGTTGCTCCTTCCATTGCTCCTTCGTAATCAAACCCATCTGTGAAACTCCACGGAGGTTTTATTACACGGGAGGGCCGTCTTGCTTACATTTTCAATCAAAACTCTTGGCTGTCTCTGTAACCTCCGTAATGAAAGGGCACTTTCCCGGTCTTCCAGCAGAGGTGTGAGTGAAATTACCGTAATGACACTTATATGCCTTTAAATCGCAAGGTCTTAGCTTTCAGAAACTGTTGTCATTTTTCCCATTGCTCAAACCTTGACAGAGTTACGGTAGTTCAAAGTACACATGCGCAAATGTGTCGTTGACGATTGAATTGAATTGAATGAATGCGGATCAGGGGTGGTGGGGCTGTAATAAATCGTCTCATTTAAAGATATTTTATGTGTTTCTTTTGACTTTTTGGTACTGTTGCTACCCTAGGTTTGACCAAAACTTAATACAATCTGTTGTAAGTTATTTAAAAAAGTAATTTTCTCATCTTTTTTGTGTTAACTTGGGAGGACTAGCATATATTAATACTTTTGTCAGAGAAATTGAAATATTTTAAATAATTTAAATGCAAAGTGGATTTTTCTTTGGGGGATTATTAGAGCCTTGGATTTTGATGGGTTTTTATTTATTTATTTATTCATCTGTAGTGCCTGATATACAGAACCGTTACATTGTTACCATTAAGTGACAAAAGTGTCCTCTTCAAAAACGCCCTTAAATAGCATATGTTAATATTTTTTTCTACTTTTTTTTTTTTTTTGTTACATACATCTTTTAATCCATTTAGATGCTAATCACAATTTTGCAAATTGTATCAAGACACTTTACAAAAATCGATCTTGAAACCTCCAGAGTAAGCCTGAAGGCAATGGTGGCAAGGAAAAACTCCCTTTTAATAGGAAGATCCCTTGAGCAGAACCCAGGATGTGAACAAACAGCCACTTCTGCTATTTTTCAGGTGATGGCCCCAAAATGCCATCCATCTTCAGATGCCAGCATTCTTACCAAATGTACGTGGCATTTAGTGTGTCAGAGCTTTTTTTTGAATGAGTGGACAACACTTTTGACTGTACTGCATTCTACTAACAGTGATTATTAGAATCCAACTGCATTTTATTAATTTATTTGTTTATTTATTTTTACCAGAAGTAAATGTGTAATATGGCAGAAAATGTATTAATTTACCCATGTCAGTTGACCATTCAGAGTGGTTTATTGTTGACTACAGAGGGTGCAAACGTGGGAGAACCCAACGGTGATTGCTGTCTCTCCATTTTTGGTCTTTTCTGCCCAGTCTTTGTAATGTTGAAAATGCTATGGAAATAACAAGTACTATTATTATCGTAATTATTATTATTATTATTGTTATCAGTGCAATATCCTCTAAACTGAAGTGACGAATACATATGTGCTCACACTCAACTCTCTTTGTGCGCTGCAGCTGCACAGAGGCTGGAGGTTGCTGCAGTCACACAATCAGTTTTCTGAGTGTGAGTGGAATTTGTGATTTCATCTCCCATTTGTGACAAGGAGAAAGAAATGAAGAACAACTGAGAGAGGCAAGGAGATATAAAGCTCTCCCACAATATAAACTCCCACAGGGCCTGTAGAGTCATTGGCCTCCTACTATTTTTCAAATGATTCAGTTGTAAAGGTGGCTGGCCCAGGATTTCATTCCATCATGCAGAAGACTGGCCTCTCTTGTGTTTTACTGTTACTTGTGCCACCTGCAGCATGATCGATCCCACAGCAATCCACAGCACTGACATCACCATGCATTAAAGAGTAGAATGGTATGTGAACTTTGTGAAGTTTTTATGATAAATAAATCAGGATCTCCTCAACACCGATGTCCTCAGTGATGTGACATTGTCTTTCTAACAGCTTAGATATGGATATTTTCTCTGTATTTTGTATGGGAACAAATTTCACATTGCAGTGTAGCTGCATTCTGACTCCAAATACATCTTCCACCACATGTCATAGCCTTCTCATCTCCCTCTCGCTCACAGCTATCATCACTGTGTTGGCAGACATTAATTTCTTGTTGACAAAGCACACAGTGAATAAATGTGTTGGCTTTATATTTAAATATGTCTGAGCAATGACACTAGCAGATTATAAAACAACAAGGAAAATAATATTTGTTCTCTGAGTTTGTCCTTAAGGGAGTTCTTCCACCCCATAGACTGTAAATAAAGATGGATGGAGGAACAGCACCTCAAAAGTGAAGCCAAGGCAAGAGCTCCCCCTTGTCTGTGTCAGGCTGCAGTATAGGTCATAGGCTCCACCCCCTCTACGTCAGTGGATGGGACTTGGGCCAAACTGAAACACTAAACTACACGTCAGATAAATTATTTTCAAGGATGGTGTCTGTCATTTAAGGTTGTTAATATAACACATTGCATTTTGTGTGTCAGTTTTTCTGATAAGTTAGTTATTTGATGCTGTAGAAACAGGATGTGACATCGTGATGATGACCAGTTGCCGTGTCAACTAGTCCATGAAGCGACCTCCTCCGATAGTGAGTTGGGAAAGATAAATAAATACATAAGTACAGTGTATAATGCAACATTTCTGGTGGAGTTAGAGCAGAGTGCAGAAGTAATTCAATGAAAACACATGAGTGTGGCCCAAGTGTGGGCTCCACGGATGGTATTGCGCAGACTCTAGCTCCAAAATCACAATATGATGCCAAAAAAGTGAAAGTGGCTTCAGTTGCAATGCGTTGAAATGCAATGCGATACAGTATATCAAGATATTCATGTTACTTGGGAGGACGAGTTTCCTTAAAGTCTAATGTCTGGGAATAAGACTGTAAAGCTGACAAAACACATGTTAAAGATGAATTGATGCTCTGTCCCACAACAAGGATGGATGGTGTTGAAATGATATTGAATAAACCTGGGGTATTTTGAATTCTTCTGGGCAGTCTGCTTTGTCCACTGTGTATTTTCATCCCACTTTGCAACCTGTTGCTTTACTAAATACTAAATATAAATCAAAGAGTGAGAGAGTTGCTGTAGCCTGTTTTCCAGAACGATCTAGTTCTCTTTCCTCTTGTCCCAGCATGTATGTACTGAATATATTATGTTCTCTGTGCCACATCTCTTGACAGACACAGGTCTTCACAGCGTTCCTTTGTTCAGCCTGTCTCATCTTCCCTTCCTGTGTTTATGACATGGCCTCCTGTATGGCTCACAGAGGGGGGAGGCTGACTGACAGCTAATATTCTCTGCTGTGTCATTCATTACACTAGTCTTTACCCTCTCTTATGGTTTTCTCTGTTCCTGAGGAGGAAGAAAAGGCAGGATTTACACATCAACTAGTTGACTTTTTTGTCTGTGTTGTTAGTCCATGGGAGTGGTTCCAAAAGCGGTCTAAACGTCCCCGGTTTCCCGGAGCACATTGTGAATCTCTCGTTGACCTTGGCACTCACCAGTAGGTTTTCATTAAAGAGCTTTTTGGTTGCCAAGCAGGGAGTGAAGAGCCTGGACGTAGCTCTGCTGAAGGATTTGTTTTAATCTGCCGACTCCTGGGACTGTTCAGGAAGAAGTGCTAAAAGAACACAATTATATTTTAACACTGCACCTTGTGCAGAAGTTTAAGATGTAACATGTCATGTTTACTCTGTTACAAATAGGTCTACTTAAGTAACTTGCTGTGCGAATCTGTTCTATACTGGCAGGTTTTATGCAATAATTTGAACTTCAAACTAGAGTGTTGTGGTGAAGGAAAACTTCACCCATTTAAATTCTGTGCACGTATGTGGTTTCTGTCATCGTCAGACACTGATTTAGCTCTAAAACAAACACAGCCTTGCACCTCTGTTTCAGGGTTTCTCCCAGAGAAGAATGCAGTCATGGTAAAATCAACAGGGGGAGATTTAGAAGGCTCATCCCTTTCTCCACATTCAAAGGCTGTTCTCTATTTAGCCTACCAAAACCAAAAGCTACATAATACATTGCTGTCATTCTTAAATATGTGGACATTGCAGCTTACAGGAACTCCAACATCCAGCCTACGTTTATTTTTTTCTTTTGTCTCTTTTTTTTATTTAAAATTTTATTAAAGGTTTTTGTAGTACAAAGAGAAAAGCAAAAAGAACATAATACAATACAGAAAGTACTGTATTGTGGGGCAGTACTAAATCAAGTAGCCAGGGAAAATATCAATCAATTTAAAATTGTCGACACTATGTCACTATGTCACTAACAGAGGGTTTTAACAGCAGGACAGAACAGAAGGGAGTGGGCCAGGGTGCCTACATTCCCACAGCCATGCCAACAAAGAAATGAAAGAGAGTTATCCATCTTCTTGAGCCTAGAGATAATGTGTGCCCTATGCAAAATTTTAAAGTTAATAATTCTAAAGGGTGCACATTTTGTTACAGAAACAGAATGATCCCAAATTCTGTCCCATTCATTTTGGGAAAGAGAAATACCCAGTTCTTGCCTAGTAGCCTCTATAATTATCTGATCTTATAGCCAATCCCAATTTCCCTTGCAATAGCTGACACTATACCCCATACAATAGGAAATCTAGCATTATAGGCAAGGTTCTATAAATGCATATCAGGCGCACTCATGCTTCCTTTGTTCCTTGGCATAGACTTTTTTTTATGATAAATTCTGGCCTTTTTTCCATAAGAAGCCAGAGACTATAGACTGAATGTTTTTAAACTAATATTGAGGGAACTGAAGGGGGTGGATGAAATTATATGAGCCAATTGTCTATACTTTACCATAAACTTAGTGGTAAGGCTGACTATCTTTTCAGGTTGTCTGGAAATTATAATTATGCCTAAACATTTCATATCTTCAGGTCTCCAAACCAAGGGGGCAGATCCTAAATGGCTCGAGGAGGTACTATTATTTAACGGTAAGGCCTTGCTTTTGCGCCATATTTTTTTCTAGCCTGATAAAAGACTAAATGATTTAATTGTCTCGAGCAAAGTTGGGATGAACTTCAGTGAGTCAATGAAATATCATCAGCAAACAGATCAATTTTAAACTGATTGCCACCCATTGGGATACAATTAATGTCACAATTAGCACATATAGCACAGGCTAAAAGCTGAAGGCTGTAAGATGAAAATTAAAGGGGATATTGGGCACCCTTGATGTGTCCCTCAATACAGATGGAAGGGGTCAGAAAATATATTACTTTTGACTGAGGCGAGCGGATCATGAGCGTTTAAAAAATAAAGAGTTTTGGAAACACGGATGTGAGTTTATCTTCCTTTGCCTTACAAATGGAAGTTGTAATTGCAGAGTTCAAACTAAAGAAAACTGTTCCTTCTTCTAAGGGGGAAAAAATCCAAATGTACATGGCCTGTACATGGTAATTGAGATCTATCAGTCTGGAAAAGGTTATAACGCCATTTCTAAAGCTTTGGGACTTTTGACAGTGGTAAACCTTCCCAGTAAACCTTCCGCAGTGACAGCTCATCCAAGAGGTCATAAAAGACTAACAGTACCCAAGGAACTGCAGGCCTCATTTGACTCAGTTAAGGTCAGTGTTAATGACTCCCATCAGAAGAATAGAGACTGGGCAAAAATGACCTGCATAGGAAAGAACCACTGAAGAGCAAAAATATCATAGGCTCGTCTCAGTTTTGCCAGAAAATATCTTGATGATCCCCAAGACTTTTGGAAAAATATTCTGTGGACTGATGAGACAAAAGTTGGAAAGAAACTTTTTGGAAGGTGTGTCCTTTTGGATCTGGTGTAAACGTAACACTGCATTTCAGAAAAAGAACCTCATACCCACAATAATCAGGTGGTGGTAGTGTGATGGTCTCGGATTGTTTTGCTGCTTCAGGACCTAGAAGACTTGCAGTGATAAATGGAACAATGAATTTTGCTTTCTATCAAAAAGACCGTGAAGGAGAATGTCCAGCCATCTGTTCGTGACCTCAAAATGAAGCAAACTTGGGTTCTGCAGAAGGACATTGATCCACAACACATGAGCAAGTCCACCCCTGAATGGCTGAAGAAAAACAAAATGAAGAGTCTGGAGTGGCCTAGTCAAAGCAATGACCTGAATCCTATTGAGATGCTGTGGCATGACCTTGAAAAGGTGGTTCTTGGTTGAAATCCCAAGTTATCGCACACGCTCGATTGCAGTTGCTGCTGCTAAGGGTGGCGCAACCAGTTACGGTTTAGGCAGCAATCATTTTTCCACACAGAGCCATGTAGGTTTGGATTTTGTGACAAACATAGCAAAAAAGAAAAAAAATAAATAAATCAGGAAGGGGCCAATACTTTTTCACACCACTGTGGATCAGACCATGCACCCCCACCCCATAGCAATTCCACTCCTTCATGGCAGCAGGGAGGCCTACATAATATTATCAAGGTGGTCACAATCTTATGGCTAATCAGAGTATTTTGAAACGTCTGTGATATCTCTTTCAGCAGCAAAATAATTTAATACCAGGTTCCTCACTTGTTCCTTCTCCATGTAAAGCATGATCAGGTCCTTCTTATTCAGTAGCACAACATGTTTAAGTGACTGTGGTTGGATGTAGTAGAAATCTTTTTTCTAATTTTTTTACGTTTTGCACATTTCCAAAAATGAAAATCCATTTTTCAAAGAGTCCTCCATAAACACTCATTTCATCCATGAAATCGTGAACCTGGTGGACAATAGGACTATATTCCAGTGTTCGTGTATTCCTCACGTCCAGTCACAGCAAGGATCTTTTGAACTCAACACAGGCCTCTCTATGTCTGCAGCCTGTGAACTTCTTAGTCATGCAAATACATTCTTAAAAGATCAAGGCTTCACTCCGATGGTCTCGAGAGCCAGCTACTTTTGAAGCAGTATACACTGCAAGCTGTTGAAAGCACATTTATCACAAAGAATTTGATATTCTTTGAATAGATCATTTTTAGACTATAGAATATTGCAATGCAGTACAGCTATGGTTAGACATCACTGAGAACTAGGTAAAATTGGTACTGATAGAAAATTTATAGTAGCAAGTGATCCTTTGTCAACCTGTAAAATAAATCTGTGAACAAATCTTAACATATTTAGACCACAAATTAATTGTTATTCACATCCATGGTGTATCAACCTATAGGCACAAACAAGACTAATGTTAACTGTTCAGAATATGTTACACAGTGTAATTATTCAAGTATTTCATCATGCATTATACAGAAGGTGAAACATAACCATACGCTGCTACTTACAAAGTTGCCTTCTCCAGCTTTTATTGCTCAGTAAAAATTTCAGCTCCTTTGTGAAAACAGAAACCTGGCCGAGTCATACTACTATAGAGGTGAATGCTTCATGCATTACAGTTGCTGCATTCTCTGCCTTAGCAAACTGGAGCAGAACATAGTTCAGTGAAAAGGGACACTTTGAAGTGCTGACCTGTTTTTACTCTGTAACACAGGAGGTGGACAGGTGCTTCTGTGTGGTGCTACAGTAGCGAGGTCTTGCTTGTCCTCTGAGAGCTGCAGCCAGAACAGCTCACTGCTCCAGTATGAAGCACTGAGTGTCTTTTGACTTGAATTTCGGATGCAGGTTTTCTTGTATGATTCTTCCTGTGTACACTTTGATCTTGTGTACTGTGTCTTTCTTTTTCACTGGTTTCACCTGTATCTTGTTTACCCATTAGTTCTCTGTGCATACATAGTCCTTCTTTGTCCTTGTCCTTTGTCAGATCATCTCTGTATGTGTGTCTCTAATTGTGCTCTGTTTGTTCTGGGTTTGTTTTTGGATTTTGCTACTTTTGATTTCCTGCAGTTCTTCCTCATGTGCTCTCATTGATCTCGTCCTTTTTTATTCTATTTGGTTTTCTCGTTTCCATCTCTCTTCAGTTGGATTATCTTTTCCTGGCTTGATTTTGTTGGACCATTCATTAGAGAATCTGATGTTTGGACTTATTTGCATATGATCATGAGACTTTAGAGGGGCTATTTAACAAGTTACTTGCTGTCACTGTTTTCGAATGTAATTTTTATTTTACACCGATCATCCTTAACATTAAAACCACTAACAAGAGAAATAAATAACATTGACCATCAGGCACTCCCAACCCATAGCAATGACACTCCTTGATGACAACAGACATCCCCAGCAGGATGCAGCCTGACACAGACGCACATAAAAAGCTTTAGGAACAACTCAAAAACCATGAAAAAGTTGACCTGGCCTCCAAATTTACCAAATCCCAAATTGACCACAGAGACCTCTCCCCTCAACCCATAGGACCCAAAGGCCCCCACTAACAACACTGTGTTGCCAGACCCATGTTAATTTCCTAATGAGTCACAACTGTTTTGAAGGAACAAGGGAGACCTACACACTATTAGGAAGGTGGTCATAATGTTATGACTGATCAGTGTATCTTGGCATTTTGATCTCGTCTCAATTTGGGGGAATAATAATTAATGCAAAATCTAAGAAATTAAAGAAAAACAGATAACAATGTCCAAATTTTCAAAACATTCCCAGCAGAATACAGCTTACTAAGTAACAGCACAATAGTAGAAAATATGGCATCTTAAATCAAAAGTGTCAGAAGTAATATTATTCTCAAATCATGACTGGGCTAGTTAAGGGAATTCTAAAGCGTGTGGAAAAGAAGAACAAACTAACTTCCATTTCTATTATTATTTGTAGTGAAATATTTTCTGTCAAAATCAACATGGCTGCAAACTACAACCATCTTCACTAGTGGCCACAGGCTTCTGGACCCTACTGTTATAACATGTACTGGTGATGTTAATAATACGTTAAATGTTAATCAAAATGATATTTAACAAACCAGCTTATTGTAATAAAGGTACAGATAACTGTTCGGAAAAGACTCAGAGTTCAGTTAACCCGGACGCCAAGAGGTTTAGAGTGTAGAAATTGCATTGCACTTGTATTTCTGTCACAACCACTGTGACATGATGTATGCATGTATAAATAATGCAAAGGTGCGATGCCATCATCACCTAGTCCGAGTCTCTTATCTGACTTCCTCTTTTTCATCATTACATCTCTCCCTCCAGCTCCCATCTTCCTTTCATAGATTTTTTTAAAGTTATATCTACATATCTCTCCCTCTAACTTCCCCTCTCTGTATATTTATGTACTAATATGTTTCGCTCCCCTCTAAGATGGCAGCAGTGTAAATAATGGATTCACAGTGTTGGCAGCTATATGCTGCCATTGTAGAGTAGCTGAAGGCTGAGGTCAGACTGTGAAGATGAAAGAGGAGGGCAGAAGCTACACGGACAGGATTTAAGAGCTTCCTGACAACATACTGATAAAACCCCGCAGGAAGATAAAATCCTGCTGTGTGCTCTGTAATTTCAGATGAAGCTACCTCTGCAACATTTTGATGATGATGTTTATTTTTTGTGATGGTGCCAACTGATATCAGCAACAGTCTGAGGAAGCTTTTATCCAACTGTTGCCTGAGTGCAAGAAGAGCTATAGCCTTTTGCTTTGTCCGTCCAATCACTGAGAACAAAGAGGCTCGATTTTTAAAAGAAGTTAAACAGAAGCTGAAGTTTACTGAATGTGCCTTGGTGGGTAGAGCGGGTTGTCCAAAAACCAGAGGGTTAGAGGTTTAATCGTGGACCACATGACAAAGTGTCTTGAGCAAGACCTTAAACTCAGAGTTGCCCCTAGTGTGTAATTGTGAAAGTCTAGTACTTCGAGTACCAATATAAATATAAAATATAAATACAAGTCTATTTAAACTGCTTCTATCTGTTTGGGGGAGTCTCTCCAAGGACTACATGCAGCCTTTATTCAGGGAGAGTTGCGGTCATTAATCCATGTGACAGAATTATTTCTTAAATTATTGTAGCATTGCTCCATGTTTGTGAGCAAGTGAGATATTATTTTATCAGGCAGCTGTGTTAAGTCAATACAGAATGAAGCAACTGTAGAGAGCCAGGCCACTGTAATTACAACCACATACACGTCTACACATGTAATAGTAGTGGACTCATACTAGACAACGAATGCAAAGAATCAGGTTAGTCAAATGACAAGAGCAAGTAGATTCATAGGATTTGCTTATAAGACCAACATAGCAAACACAGCTGTCTGTGTTCAGAAACAGAATCAGTGTTTTAGGGTTCATTAGTTTTTATAAATGCTGGGTGTCACTGATGTGATTTCGTTTACTACCATCCAGCTGAACCACATTGTCTGGCTGTCCTATTTTAGATTTTTCCCCTCTGTGTCTACAGAATATCCTCAGTCAGATTGTGTGAAATGAGATAGATTTGTTTGCTACGACTAGTTAAGAACGCCAGCTGTTGCCTCTCCTATCAGTCCTTGGCGAATGGAATATGGCAACAGACCAGTTTCTAAGACAACAGAGAAGGTGCTACGTGTATAGCTGCATGTGAAGGCTACGTCCCACTTGAGATACTTAACATCATTTTATGGACCTTTTATGTCAACGACCAGCCACAGCCCACGTGCAATTAGGATATCACCATGAATTGAGACCAAACAGCAGGAGGAAGACGAGGAAAGAGAGAGATGAAGATAGCAAAAAGAGAGAGAACAAACACAACCTGGGAAGAGTGGACATGCTTTTCAAAAACACACTTAAAACTTTTGTCAGTGGATATTCTGAAGAAGATCTAGTGATTAAAACACTCTCCTAGTTAACCATACTGTATATGCTGTGTGTTGATCAGTACAGGGGGGTGAGAGTTACTGAAAGTTAAACATTAAGTATTATTTTTGTTGAGAACCTAACAGTTGTCCTGTTATTAATTATTATAATTATTATACTTTTCCCCCCTATTTTTCTTTTTTATGTGAAACTCAGCTACTATGACCAAGCAGTTTAAGTTGTGAATGAAGAAAGACTAAAGTCAGATTCAACAGACCTGAACGACTTGTAATGGAAGTTGGGAATTGTCATTAAAAACTGTCAGCTAGTGATGATTCCAAAACGTTTTAACCTCTGTTACCTGGAGGGGATTATATTTACTTCTTTGTCTTCAAAAAATAACAGCCAGGTACAGAATCTGAGCAGAGGCTCCTGTAGCTCACTAATGAGATGCCATATCCAGCTGTAATTAACGCGGCACAAAAGATTGCAGGTGACTATTGTCTTTTAGGTACTGTTTATCTGCTTTGGAACTAACTGCTTTTAGGTCAAAGAAGATAGATCACATCAGTCCTTACAGTGGCTTCCTGTGTCTTAAAGATAAAGGACCTTTTTCCTGTTCCTCTCCTCCGTCACGAACCCTTCAGATCCCTTAGATAATCTTGGGCAGTTTTACTGTCTCCAGAGTTCAGACTAAACCCAGGAAAGCAGAACTTTTTTTTTTTTTTTTTAACACAACATATCCAGGACAAACTCTCCAAAAAAAAAAAAAAGAAAGAAAAAGAGTTTGCTCCAATTTATAGTTTAAGACTTTCTTTCTTTATTTCTTAAAAAAAAAAAAAAAAAAAAAATTGCTGCTGCATTTTAATAAATCAGATTTGAAGGTATTAATGGATATATTGTACTGCCTGTAGCTGCACTTTAAATGTACTTCTCTGTCTGGGTTTATTGATATTCATTGATTGATATACTGGAGCACCGTGAATATTTAATGCTTCACCAAGACTTTTTTTCCCTGTGAAACTTGGTAACCACAGTCTTACTTAGTGCTCCTGTGATTTTTGTTTTCTTTTAACTCAGTTTAGTTTATGGTCCATAAAGGCTCCATTCTCATTAGCATGCTTTCAGCAGGGACCAACAGCTACTAGTGATTAATGTCTGATACAAGCATATACACTAGTTCCTGTTCAGCAGCGTACGGCTGGCAGATGCTGTTACAGACTAGTTGGTAACTCACATGAGCATTTAGCAGCTGAAGAGACAAATATTTTTCACAGGAGATCAAAATAATGCCTAAAAATTAATATGGGACTTAAACCATATTCGTTTGTGTGCGCACAAGCATGACATTCCCAAATGAGTAATTATGTTGGTGTGCTTCTTACTGTCTGAATATACACATCAACTTCCAAAGGTGGCGTGCTGATGAACAAACTATGTGTTTCCAGATTGTTCCGCTGCCACTAATAATGCTGCCAAAATAATCCTCAAATACTGTCAAATAGTCACAAGCAGTGGTGCGCTATGTATTTTCCACCTTGGCCTTCAGTGACTTCCAACTTCAGTCAATACATGTCCTAATACGATTATTATGATGCCGCTGCTATTGAAACTATCAGCATCATACATCATAAGATGTTGCATCATCGATCTCATATAGCGAGATGAATGTCATTACTAAAGCAAGAAACTCAGAACAATTCAAAAAGTCTCCTCTCACTGTAGCACCAGCACCACATACATCAAATCCAACAGAAGCATCAATGTTGACCCAATAAAATGGCAAAAAATATACATAAAAGATGCAAATATGTAGAAAAAAATGTAAATAGAATTCTTTTAACTTGCTTAAACTTCAGAACAATTTAGATCCTGTTAACCTAGGGTAGCGCTCATAGTAGCTGCTGTCAGCGTGTTTGTTAATTCTTCTGAAAAAACACCATGCGCATGGACCTTGTCTGTTCAGTTCAGTCTCAGAAAAGGGTGATTTTCAGTAGTTTCACACCATTATAACAGTTTCAACAAAATTAATATGATTGGTTGGCTATAGGTGGGGAGGAGTCATGGTTTAGACTTAACTATCCCAATCATTGGTGGACGGGACAGTCCCGACCCCTGGCCACTCAGGTCCTCCAATCCCCTGGGACAGCACTCTAAAAAGAAGAAAAAGTCCTTCCTACCTGTTTCTCCCTGACATAGACCTCACATGCTCTGTACCGCGCTCATCCTGTGACTCCCTCCTTTGCAACTTTTATCACTTCAGAACAGCTCCTCATTGTTCTCTATTTTGTCTCTCAGACTTGCTATATGTTTCCTTCTTGTTCTGTCCTAGTCAGCTGATGGCTACTTTCTCAACATGTATCAACCCAACGCAAGTAAACTTAAACGGGGTTGATGGTCTTGACCCTCTAGGACCTCATTCTTTATTTGATTATATGAATGTTAATTATGTTAATATTTACGCTTCTAAATACAACCCAGAATTGTGAAAGCCAAAGCAACACAGGATGGCTGAAATACGAGCTCTGATGCAACGTTACACTGCCAGGAGCACCGCAACTGAGAGGCAGACAAGCCATAAACTGAAAAGAACAGGCTATTGTGAATAATTTAATAAGATTAATGGGACAATATTCAAATGGAAGGGAGTGATATTGATCAAGTTTAGGCCAGCAGAGAAGGCTTTGCTGGACCTGACGGCCCATCACTGCTTACAAGCAATATGAGTTTAATGTATATGGCTTAATCTGTGATGTTGCAAAGCTACTAGCGACCAGAGCTATGTCATTTTGTTTGAAAGCAAAAAAAACAATTTGAGGGTCAGTGCAGCTTTAAAGTCCATCATTCGTCCGCTTACTCAGAGCTTTCCCTTTAACGATCTCCTGGAATCTTTTTTTTTCTTTTTTTAATTTAATGTTGACTCAGTGTTCATCCATCACTCCTTGTTGAAGCACTGTTACTTTCCGTCATCCCTTTGTTCTTGACAACAAATGAAAACCATGCCTCTGTGGCTGATTCACTGAAAATGTCAAACAATCTCCATCTCTTTCCTGAAGTCAGACACATTTCCAGAATGCTATGACTCATGCTGTGAGATTTATATTGTTAAAGTAGATGTAGAGATTTTATTTTTTTGTCCATTTGTGGGAAAGTAGAAAAGATTTAGTTTGACTTATTTTATAATTGACAGACCAAAAACAGGACATTTTAGTTTAGGCACATCTGTAACAATGGTGTCTGTAATGTATTCACCCATATCTCTCATTGTTGTGCAATACGTTTTCCTCTTATTAGTCAGCTGTGACAGGTACACTGATGTATAATATGCATGTCTGCATCTGGACTTTTAATCTGCCAGACAATCTGCCAAACCTTGAAAATACTAATGAGTACTTTTAACCATCCTCATGAGCATACATCAGCCAAACCTACTGACTGATGAACTGCACCTGGAGAAGACTTAAATAAATCATTTATAGTGTAAAACTGTGAAACAGTTTGGTAGGTTGTTCCAGCTGTTAGGAACCAACAGTTGTGCTTCAGCTAGCAGTTAAACACAACCATTCCCCTGGCAGTGGAGAGAATGTAAAACACACCTCCATCTTTAGCAAACAACAGCCAGGCATTCATTAAACCCATTGGATGTGAAACGTACATTCCGTAATATCAAGCGACGTTATGACCACTGACCGGTGGAGTAAACAACATTGACCATTTTGTCACATACAATGTTCTGCTGGGAAACTTTTGGACCTGAAATTCATGTGGATCCCAAACTGATCAAGTATCTGTGGGATGTTCCACAGAGGTCCCTCCCCTCAACCCATAAAACCCAAAGACCCCCATTCTGTTACCACCACAGGACACCCTCAGAAGACCCATGTCCATTCTCTGATGAGTCACAGTGGTTTAAGAGGCACAAGGAAGCCTTACATAGCCCTTTGTTGCAAATGTTCAAGTGAAACAAAAAGAAAAGAATAACTCGGACTGGATGAATAAATTTTAATCACTTCTTCCAGGCGATTAAACATGAATGCAATGAACGCCATCCAGCACATGACTGTTCCGCTAAATTTTTTTGTTATCCAGAGTTGCAGCTGAACTTAAGCATTCTTAAGCACTTCTTGTTAGTGGCTTGTTTAAAGTGTGTCATAAATAGATCTCCCTTAACTGCAGCTTTACTTCACATTTATGAAACATTCATAGCTGAAACTCCCACCGCCTCCTGCCTCATACATTCATACATACTGTATACACCATGAGCAAGTCAAATGTGTGTGTGTGTGTGTGTGTGTGTGTGTGTGTTTAGCTGCCTTAGGGGATCAGCCTATGCTGCTATTCTTAGCTCTATGTCAAATCTCTCCTATGCACAGTGTACTATATATGATATACTACCCACACAAACAAACACGCATGGCATTTTATACAGTTCACACTCACACAGAAGAGTGTGAAACTGTGGTAAGTGTTTAATACTATGTGGTTCAGCACGCTGGAGCTAAATCAGAGCTTGACGACCAAATAAGATCTGAACCTTTGCTGTTTTTCTTAACCTGTATGTTCATGCACCGCAGAACATGACAATTGTATGAGCACTCACACCCAAAAGAATCTCTCTGGGTCAGGTAGTCACATCAACTAAATCAACCTTAGTATCAACAGAGCGCTGACAGTGTAGCGAGCATGTTCGTTTGTTTTACTGTATGTGTGTTGGAACACTCATTTTCTCCCATGCTGAATACCTATCACATCCCATTGAGTATTTTATCAAGCTCATGTGATGTGTCTGCAGCCAACTCACTAGCAGGATGAGGAGACTGATAACATGAAATATTGGAATGTGCATTGCAATATAAAGCATTACATGAAAATCACTCCCCTGCAGAGCATGGGATGAAACATGCAGTGCCATTTACTGCCATAAACATAAATCCGAGCGTGAGACAAAATGTGCAAGACAACACTGATGCGCGACTTACCTCTTATATCATTGAAGGACTTTGTGTATGCAAAAAACTTTACAGATCAAAAATCTGAAGGAATCATATTGTATAGCCCCTACCCCTTCAAAACATACACGCACATACATGTTTGCATAATTATCTTTATGAGGACATTCATTGTCATAATTCATTCCTAGCCCCTTCCCAGAACCCTAACCATCTCAACTAAGTAACTAACCCTAATCCTTACACTCTTACAGTCTTGTAAAGAAATGAAAACAGACCAAAATGTCCTTACCCTGATGGTGTAAAACTTAAAGTGGTCCTCAGCGAGATAGCTGTACAAATGCTTATCCACGAAGGGTGAAGCCAAACCCGAATACTGTTTTTGGAAAAGCACAAATAACGTGTTCTTTACAAATACTCATTTTAAACGAATAGTTTTAAAATTATTTGTGTTATTTTTGTTGAATAGATTTATTTATTTATTTATTTTGGTTGCGGAGGCAGCATATAACTTGTTTGAAGCAGAGTTTGACCAGGAGATTATTCCGTTACGTTACATTAGTATTGAGGCGTCTGCAATCAGGTTCTCTCATCTTAGCATTCATCTGTTGCCTAGGTAATTCAGTCTATTGACTATTGGTAATGTCTTGCTTTTTTTAGGGTGCTTTTCTACCTAATGGTACTCAAAGCAACTGGAAGTTCAGTGTCTTGCTCAAGGACACTTCGGCATGCAGCACACTCTGGGGCTCAAACCACTAACCGCTCTAGCCACAGTCACCCCTATTGTCACTAAGTGGCAACCTCCAAGTGATGAAGCCATTGAAGTGCAAAACACTGCAGTTCATTAAATGGCCGCTTGAGGCTGTCTCCAAAAGGGAGCAAAGCCCTTTAGTCCCCCATGCTAAAAAGCCCAACTTAACAATAGTTTATTTCACTATTCACGACAACTGTATGGAGGGTGAATTTTTCGAATTATTCGTTTATTTATTATTAAGATTTCAAATTCTGCATAATTAAGTGTTCGCTTTGATTGACAGGTAGCAGAGAGGGAAAGCTCACCCAACATGGCATCCGCAAGCTCCGCCCACTTCGGCTTCACTTTCGAGGTTCAGAATCCAGTGGGTGACCTCACAATAGGTTTGTCCATAGTAGCTATATACAGTCAATGCTCGTCACCCACAAGCACCAAATTATCATCACAGTCATGTTCTGCCCCTGAATCCTGAGTGTTGAGTGTTAATTAAAACAGAGAGGCCATTCTGACACTGTTGCCCATAAATAGAACATTTCTTTTTTTCTTTCTTTTTTCTCTTTTTTTTACCTCTTCTCAAAAAATAAATGAATGTGACAGTGGGATTTATTCTTGATGGATAAAGTGTATATTTTCTAAAACCTTTTTCTTTTCTTAAAACTATTACAGTCTCCTCCAAAACTAAAGTGTATAAAGAAGAATAAAAAAAGGACTGTGTCTGAAATGAAAATTATTGCTAGTTAATAGGCAACAGTGTATAAAATAAGAAAGTGGTCAGTTCTTGTGAGAGAAATGGACCTCTCTTTTCTGTCTCTATCCGGTTGGCCTTAGGCAGATGGGTCCCTCCATATGAGCTGGGTTCTGCTCAAGGCAATTTTTCCTTGCCACTGTCACACTGGGGGTTTTTAGGCTGAGTTTCAGACTGGATTTTGTAAAGCACTTGGAGACAATTTATATTTTTATTGACATTATATAAATAAAACTGAACTGAATTATATTGTTATAACCAGGTGAATGGTTCGGAGGATCCCTGAGATGGTGAGGGTTGGTTCCAGCTTCTAGAAAACCGCAATGAAAATCATACCCAAATGTCAGACACTGACACAGGAAGGCAAAATTCCACTTGTACCAGATGAAGTTCTCCACAAAAACCAGCAAAATCGAGCACTAGATTAAAAGCTAAGGTCAAAACTCAGTCAGGTGCAGCATTACATTATAGGCTGCTATATAGTTTAGGATGGTGGACCATGTATAATGGGGCAGCAATAACAAAGTGAAGGAGTGGTAAGAAGACTGGCTGAAAAGGTCAGGTGATGCAACTGGTGGGAAAGAGTTGCTGACTTGAAAAGAGAAAACAGTTGTGGGAAGGAAACAGGCAGTTGAAACTGAAAAAACTGTGATACTGTGATACAGAATAGTACTAGAGCTCTCTAGAATCCACGCCTTTGGCCAATAGAGGGTATGCACGTGACATCACAGCAAGCTGCTTTAGTTTGAATCAGAGTCTCATCTCATCTTCCATACCGCTTAATCCTGCACTAGGGTCGCGGGGGTGCCTATCCCAGCTGGCATCGGGAGAGAGGCGGGGTACACCCAGGACAAGTCACCAGCCTATCACAGGGCTAACACTGAGACATACAACCACTCACACGCACACCTAGGGTCAATTTAGAGTCACCAATTAGCTTAACGAGCATGTCTTTGGAGGGGGGAGGAAGCCGGAATACCCGGAGAAAACCCACGCAGACACAGGGAGAACATGCAAACTCCACCCAGAAAGGCCCGAGCTGGACCTTCTCTCTGGCATCAGCACTAACCACGGAGCCACTGTGCCGTTGTAAAATTAATAAAAAACAAAAAAAAACGTGAAGAGCTGTTGTGCGATTGAATTTACCAACACATTTGTAAAGCAGTTGGAGATATATTATCACAGATATCTCCAACTCCCAAAGAACAGAGAAGTACATTTATCACTGCATTACGAAGAAACAACTGGAATCCAAGCACAGAAACCTGGTGTTGTGGTTCACATTTAGTGTCACATTTACTTCCTGGAGGGCTGTCAGATAGTTTTGTCGATGTTGCTGTTTTGGCATAGTTACAGCCGACAGTAAGTATTTCAATTCCAACAATAAATAACAATAAAAAAATAAATGGAATTTTTCCGATCACTCCTTGTCATCCTTTTATCATCTGGTTGGATGCTACAGTATTGTATGGCTACCGTTACTTTTCAGTAAAGTTCTTAGCGTTAGCATCTTTTGTTTATCTATATTTATCATAACTGAAATGAACTTAAACTAAGTGAAGCTGAGGCTAATATACTTCCAAATCATTGTCAAGTCTAATTGTACTTAATTTGATCAGATCTGATAATCCACATTTTTCCCTGACCTTTTTTACATACTGAGTCTATGTTAGCCGACCAGTTCAGTTTGTGATCCAGATGTAGACCTAGGTACTTATAGGTCTGAACCATCTCTACAGGCTCCAGGATCTGAACCTATGGAAATCCATGACCACCTCTTTGGTTTTAGCTGCATTGAGCCAAAGGTTGTTCACTCCACAACATGAGACGCACCATATTCTTGTCCTCCTATTCTTATCCATCCCTGTTACTTATGATATCATGATTATGACTGTGATAACATATGATGTTAAAATTTAGCTGCACTGTGTTGAATTGACAATCATCCATGGATGAGGAATAATCAACAAATGAATAAATGATTCTGATGGAGGGTGGGTGCACAAAAAAGCACTTCAAATCATTTCCCGGTCTCATTGTATTTACTTAAAAAAACATAAATTTTGCTATGTTTCTGCCACTCAGGGGTGTGTGGCCCCAGGTGGCAGTGACGTCAATGCATACCCACTATATTACTTTTAGTATTTCAAGTTCTAGGGTTTGAAACTTTAATTCTACACTGCAAATAAAACCCTGACTCCTGCATTATGCATCATACAAAGTGCCAGTATCTATAACTATACCCTCCATGTCTAAATTTCCTCTTCTTTTAAATTTCATTGGAATTATACCATTACTAAAGACCACCTTAAACTAGAATACATGTGTAAAAAGGTTAAATTTTGTACTGAACCTTTGACCAGGGTGGGTGCTGATATTGTCATTTAAGCATTCTCAAATGTCATGCATATCAAATGCCAGGCTCTTCTACTACAGACAGGATACTGAATCGTTTAGCCATGCATCAGGGGGAAAAAAGATGAAAAAATGGTTTGACGTTAGGACACCCATCGTTATGGTTGAGGAAGGAAGGGGGCTTACTGAAGGCGCAGAGATGTGCAGATGTACCCTCGTGGTCTGAAGTCCTGTGTGCCAATTTTCAGTGTTCATGCATAACCACATGAGACAGTCCAGTGCAGGAAGGGAGGAGATAAGGAGGGATGGCAGTGAGTTTAATAGCTTGTTCTTGATGTCATTGGGCATTTGATGCATGTGTTGTCAGTTAGGTTCACATTGCACAAAGCTGAAAGCGGCGCAGAAAAAAAAACCTTCAGACTGACAGAGCCTGTTTTGTTAGACATTTCACAAATGTTACCTTTCTGAGATTTTTGGCAGCAGGTTAAAGCCAAGAAACTAGCGGATGCCCTTTATTATTTTAATAAGAGAAAGTTTCCTATTTGGAAGGAGGTAGGTTTGCTTACATTACATACATGGCCAATAAACTAAACTACTGAAACTTAACTAGAAATCTTTAGTTTTCTTTGTGTTTTGTTTTGTTAAAAGTGATAAGTAAAAAGGATGTTGCATCTTACATGGATGATATTGAGTTGTACATCCGTAGCAAGCGAGACACTGACTGATTGATCCACAACATCGGGATCAACAGGAAGAAAGACTGTCATGATAATATACCAAGAAATACCAAGGACTGAAAGAAAAGCAGCGGAAGGGAAGGGAAAGGCAACATGTGGTAAATTTAAAGCACCATACAAGATTTCTACATGTTGATGACCAGCAGCAGGTCAGCATTAAATTGGCATAGTACAATAAGTTGTAGCCAGCCTCCTCTTCACTTGTGCCACAAATACGTTAATTTATTTGCCATACTTACCATCGTCTTACTTATACTATTGTTGGGTACAGTGTATTTGTGTGTAAATGACTGCCAGTGCAAACATTTTGTGAGTTAACCATATACTATTTGTTCAAATTAAGTGAAGAAGGAGGAGAACAGGAAGTGAGAGAGTGATAGAGCAGACCAGACAGACACATGACGACACCAAGATAGAGCAGCATGACATCAAGCCCATGCAGCAGTTTCTAGATTTCTGACAATTTGTGAAACTCGTGTTGTTAAAAGTAATTCACTATTATTGTAAAGTATTATTGTTGCAGTATTGTATCACTTGCAAGGCACTGTATGAATGACATTCTGATCACTGTAAATGTTCCTGTTAAAAAGCACTGTAAATGTGCCACACTGCTAATCCAGAGATGCATAGGTTGTTCTTCTTGGGTCTTCTTCAGATGTAAGTGCATCATTATTAATATAGACAAAGACACACAACATATTTCAATTCCATTCACAATAACCTTTTCAAAGTCAACTTACTGGCTATGATGACTGATAGGAGCTTCCATTTTGAGCACAGGCATCCTTTAGCGGCTAGTTGCTCTGGTTTCCCACACTGGACTTGGAGCTGGTGTGGCTCATGTGTTTGTAGCTCTATACTATAATCAAATTAGAACAGCACAGAAATAATATACAAGGTACATGGAAAGTGCTTAATGGCATAATTAAAAAAGTTACTGAGAAATCTAACTATCCAAATGATTTTGTTAAAAATAATGAACCATTCATAACTGAAACAAAAGAGACTACAAATGAATTTGACGATTACCTTGTGAATGTTGGCTACAACTTAGCAAAAGAAATTGTGGACCCAATAATGAAAAATGATGTTGATGAATGTATTAATAACACAAATTCTAATACCATCTTCCTGAAAAGAATTACAGAGAAGGAACTGATTGATGTGGTAAACATCAAAAATCCACTGATTTTAATTATATTGATATGGCACTAGTGAAAAATATTATGGATAGTATATCTGGACATCTGACCCGCATCTGCAACCAGTCACTACAAACAGGTATCAACAGAAGTAATTCCAGTATACAAAAATGGAGATAAGCACCTCTTTTTCTCAAACTACAGACCAATTTTCTCTTCTGTTTTAGTTTTCAAAAATATTAGAAAAACTATTCACTCATAGACTCGACTATTATAGAAAAACAAAATTTATTAAGTGAACATCAATATGGATTTAGGACTAAACAATCAACTACAATGGCTGTAATGGGGCTTGTAGAAAAAATAACAACAGCGTGAATAAGGAATATACAGTAGTATTTGTGGGTTCAAAAAAGGCATTGGACACCATCAACCATGATTCACTCATGAGGAAACTGGACAGATATAGGATCAGAGGCCAAGCATATTCATGGATCAGTAACTATCTAGATAATAGATACAAATCCATCTCTTTGGTTTTAGCTGTACTGAGCTCCGCACCATGAGACACACCTGATTCCTGTACTCCTGCTCTTGTCCATCACTGATACACTCCACAATTGTCATCTGAGAACCTCTACATATGATATGACTCTGTTATATGTGTGTAATTGTTGAAAATTATTATTTCCTTCAGTTATTTCACATTGTCATTTGGAGTACTACCTGAATCCTTGTACCCTATCAGGAAGCCTCAACCTCTACCAACCTCCCCAGACCTCAAGTAACTATAGGAGGGCTGCCAATAAGTGTCAGACTGCAATGTCTCAGCTCAATATATGATATTAAAATTTAGCTGCACCGTGCTGAATTGACAATCATCCATGGACGAGCAATAATAAACAAATGAATAAATAATTCTGATGGAGGATGAATGCACAAAAAAGCACTTTAAATCATTTCCATTTGATGTTATGATTCTGACTCTACTCAGCTGCAGGCCACACATTGCCCTAGCATATTAATTTTTGAAATGATACCATCCAGTACAGCTGAGCTGCGCTTACTACTACAATCCTTTTTAATCATTTCCAGCTATGATCCAAAACTGAAAAGTGTAGCTGTTACAGAAAAGGTTTGTGTAAGTGATGAAAGAGAGAGAGGATGATACTGCAGTGTAAATGCTGGTGGGGATAGCTAGGTCCAGTGTATTTTCCGCTCTGGTGTTGGTCATAGGCACTAATTTGACTTTACTCTAACCAAAGGCAAGGGGCACTCCATTGTTCAGAGGCATGTTATAGTCTATAGTCTGCATCATTGCGGAGTTAATTCAAACACTCCAAACAAAGCGCCCACAGTTTCTCACCCAGCAACAAAGGCTGGATGGTGAAATCAAAGAATATGATTCTCACAAGCCACCACCACCATCCAGGTGTGAGTGAGTGAGCTGCAGCAGGTATGTGTCTAAAGACAATCTCACCTGTGGACTTTGGTGGGCCAGCACTAACCTCTCCAGGGCCACTGGACGGTAATCACTGAGGCCAGATGGAGACGACTTCTTGGGCATGGGAACAAGGCAGGAGGTCTTCCAGAGATGCGGTACCCTCTCCAAACTGAGAGCCGTGAGCCATGACAGTCAGTGCACTGAACTCACTAACACACTTTCAGTAACACTGAAAAAGGGTGATCCTCACATCCTGTGCACCAGTACCAATGTAATCATCTCTGCACTCAGTTGATACTTTGTACACTTGGAAACTTCAAAAAAAAATATCTACTTATAAATTCTGAAATGTGCATGTCTCATGCCTTGAACGTAGACAGATGCACAGACGTCTTCAACCCTTGACCAGAGGACCAAAAAGACAGAAAGTGTGGGGAGATAAGAGAAAATAGAAAGAGACACATTTTGAAAGATGCAAAAAGGATGACAGAGGATTGTATAAAGAGAAAGCAAATCTGTTAAGTTGGTCAGTCAAAGCAGAGCAATCACTGCTCATGCAGCTATAAGTAATTGGTCAGCCATTGCTAACAAGACTTGACAGATGATAGGTCACCGACTCCATGTGGGAGAGGGTGAGCCAAAAGTGAAACGCAGCACAGATGGATTGTCTTTGAGTTTAAGTGGCTTTAGGAATTAAATCACTCTCTCTCACACACACAAACACAGGGCCCAGAAAAAAATGACCTATCTGAATGTGAATTTGGATTTCTATAACAGTAGTAGCAGGCACAGAATTTTGAATTTGTACTGCTGCAATAATTTCCTGAGCTAGTCAGGCATGGCTGACAGATATTAATGTAAGAAGGAGGTTCAGCCAAACTGTGTAAGTTTAAGTATAATACACTGCTCAAATCGTGTGAAAGGGTATTTGAGTTACTCGTGAAATGTATTTGTTACCAAGGATTTAATGTGTTACTGGAGTCATCCTCCACATATGGACTGCAATGAAAATGATAAGGAAATCAGGCAGGGAGAAAGACCTGAGTGTCTGGTGTGCTGCAGCTTTAACATAGTGTTCTAAACCCCATTCATCACATATCCAGTTTTTCTAAATAAATTCATAATCCAGTCATACCAGCTGCTACAACCAAATCTCTGGACAAACTATTAGCAGTTGGATTGCATTGTCTTTAATTTACAGGCATGAAGGAGAATGTGTGGAGTTAAGAAAGAAAATGTGTTTGGTTCAGGTGATCTGATTTTTTGTAAACCTGCAAGCGTGATATCACTGTAAGTAGAAAGGAAGATACACTTAATTAATCCCCAATTGGGGAAATTCTGGAAGCTCACACAATGCTACAAGGTCTCAATCCTAAATTATTAAAACATTAAATATTTTCAAAGAAACATTTTTATGAAACATTTTCACCTGGGAACATAGAAGATTCTCAATGAAGTAACAAGACAGACCTGTCAGAAACAGCTTATCATCAGTAGAAAACCACAAGGTCTCTCTGGAGGTACCGGGCTGCTGAGTTGGGTACAGAATAATAGATTGAGGACAGGATTAAGGGCAGAAACATGCTGTATAAGAGAAGAGACTGTAGCCAAGCCAACGCTGGTGTGCCCTAAACCCTCATTCTTTCTAATGCATAAAATAGACAGTCTGTTTAGGACGTTGCTACCTTGTGATTGAGAGAGCATGACTGTTAGTCCTTGACTCTAAGTCGGATCCACCACTTGCTCCTCTAAATGCACGGTCACTTCTGTCCCAAGAAAACAACAAGGTGGAAAAGGCCAACATACTTCAGTAGTCCCCTCTTCTAAGCTAGTTGCCGATGTCACAGTGGATACTTCCACTCTTTTTATGCAGGCTACAGATTTGAGGGGATACTGAATGTTTGGCATGAACAACTCCAAATAGATGATACCACACCTGCAGCTGGTTGAGCTGAGATATACACTTTGAGGTGGTCAGTCTTCTTTTGATTGTTGTAAATACAATCCAAATACATGCCAGATTTTGGGACTGGCATCTTAGTGAAAATCATCTTCCAGAAAAAAGCTGCCGTTACTATTTCTGTGTATTAATAACTACACACAAATAGACACACACCTTTCCTTATTGCCACCAGGAAAGCAATAAGTATTCATGAATCAAATGCCCTCTGTCTCCCACTGTATTAGTCATTATTGATTCCATTGGTGACTTGGGAGAAGACGGACAATGCTGCAAACGGAATTCAGCTCCCTCTTCCAGCAGTTAGATGTGAGATGAAGAAAATTAAAACTGTGGGACCCCAGAGAGACCCAGGGACAGAGATTAAGCCAGGGCTAAAATGTACTCAGCATAGAATTCAAAGTGTTGAAACACAAACGGTGTAAAACTGTTTCACAGCAATGGGTGAATTTGGGACAAGGCTTGTTACAATTCAGACAGTGATACAAAGAATGACTGACAATGGATGATGCCATTTCTGCTGCCATCACACTGTACTGGTCCATATGGAACAACAAGATGCATATACAGTGATCAACCACAATATTAAAACCACTGACAGATGGAGTAAATAACACTGAGCATCTTGTGACAATTTAATGTTCTGCTGAGAAATTTTGGATATGGCATTAATATGGATGTTACTCAGACATGTAGAAACTAGATCCCAAACTGATCAAGTATATGTGTACTGGAATAAGCCTGATCCATAGAGACCCCTCCCCTCAACTCATGGGACCCAAAGGCCCCGACTAACACCATCCTGTTACAAGACACTTTTTTTGCCTTTAAGACCACATGAGAACATGGGTTGCTGTTCCAATTCAAAGAATTTACACACTGTGTGTGATCTATGATTTTACAAATTGTCAGTTCATATTAAACGATATTGCCTTACTTGTGAATGCTGCTTTAGCAATCAGGTTTGACATTGGCACAGTGGAGTCATGGTCTACAATGAAAACATAGCGACCAAACTCAGATAAAAATATAAATAAATATGATATTATATATACTGGCATTCACATTGAGGTCCTGTAAGAAACCAGAATGATATGTTTAGTATATATACTATTGTTTTGTGCTTAATTAACTCGCTCTGCTGCACTTATGGCCTCAGCATTTTAAAATCAAAGAAGCCATTAGAGTCAGACCACTTAATTTTCATTCTGTGGTAGGCTGTGCATTAAAATGCATCTGACATATTCTAATCTGAGTGGAACTGTAAACCAGGGAGGCTCAATAAAACATTTCCTTTTAATTTGATGCTGTTATTGTTCACCCTCTGGAAGTTTTAAAATTCCCTTTCTCTTTACCTACTCAGATTAAACTTCTGCGTCACTCACGGATCTCTCTTGAGGCTGTATAACATAGTGAACCCTCCTTCCCTTGTAGCTCAGCTCCAGATTCACTGCGACAGGCTGTAAAAAATTCCACCTCAATCGAGTTGTATGCTCTTTGTAGAGTCCCCTTCCACTATCAGCTGACTTCCTTTAATTACAGAATTATAGTCTGGTATTCATGCCCTCTGTTACCTCGTGGGTTGAGCTAAAGCCAAAGGGACCTGACAAACAAGCTCATGCCTACAGACAGGCACCTTCTCCTAGACTAAGCTGATGTGATTAGCCCTGAGCCAAAGAGTATATGGACTCTCTCTGATGTATAATTCAAAGAGTCAAGGAGGCTGAGACAAAGAGACAGAGACATCAGCCAGCAGAGGTTTCAACATGTCAGATCTCTAGGATGCTTCTTGGCATGTCCCCTTCTTCCACAGATCTCTCCAAGGCTTAGTGGCCAGTCCTGTGGACCAATGAAAGACATGTCCTTGCTGGAGCACGGAGCTGTCGTGTTTCATACTAGTGTTAGCACTAAGCCCACAGGCCGGGATAGCTATTGATGAAAAAGAGCTCCGCTCTCCATCAAAACAACTCTATATCTGAAGGCGACATAAGCTCCAAACTGCGACGAGAAAACGTTTCTGATATATCAACAGAGATATTAATATTTAAATCCACTCAAAGGGCTTTGTTACACAACAAAACCGCAATATAATATTCTGCTGCAGTTTAAAAGCCTCCGTGAATGTCAAGCTTCTCTGTACCTTAAGACACACTCATCGATGAGTGAAGATGCATTTGGATGTTTGAGCCGGGCTGCTTTCCTCTACATGCCTTGTGTTTTTAAGTGATTTTAGATTTTCAATGATATCTATCTAATACTATGGACAAACAAAACAGGTTTTAATTTCCAGGAGTCCATGGACTAGAGCTACCTATATATGCATTCTACTTTCTTATGTACTACTGCATTCTTACGTATAGGAGGTCTCTAAGGTGACTCAGGACATATTGTGTTCAAACTACCAAAGGAACCACCTCAAGATAAGTTTAGTTCAGTTTGGATCTCTTAAATGTGATATCAATGTGTGTTGGGGTGTTCAGATCCGTCTTTTATGTGAGTGGATGACCCAAACCAGATCAGTTCAGAACAGGCTCTCTGATGTTCTTGTAGGTCTTTTTTGCCATATAACTGCCTTTTGCACGGTTTATGTGGTGAACATGTTTACACCAAAATGTCATTGCATTTCAATGGGTGGCATTTGCTTTGTTGAGTCTGGATACATTCACATCACTGGTCATTGTCTTCAGATCTTCACTGTACAAAATGATTTAATTTGACCTTTAAAGGAAAATACAAAAGTGCTCCTCCTAGATACATTTAAAATCTGTGCTGGATCAGGATGTGACAACTATTCCTGTGCAGGTCATGTTTTTGCCTTTCTGTATTAGTTGTATGATCTTGTTCAGCCTTTAACATCTCCCGTTAGGCCAGATTCTGTCCTCTTGCCGCCTTGTCTTTGTTGCCTCTGAGACTTCTAGCTCTCTCCTGATGGGTTTCACCTGTAGGTCATTAACCTGTGTATATCTATATATTCAGTGCCCTTTCATCCCCTCTCTGCCACTCGGTGTCATGCATTCCAGCATTTTTTTGAGCACTAGATGTGACCATATTTAGTAGTGGGAGGAGCTAGGCCACTGTGAATGGTTACTGATGTCCATTCTGGAATGGAGAAAGATACAGAATTGCATCTCTGGGCATTTAACCTGCTTGGATTTATTACACATACCAAAACAGTATTTACTCAAGCCCACACATATACTGCATAAAGACATACTGTATATGCATGTACAATACACAGTCACAATGACCTATCCCTCCTCCATTATTTTAGTCTCTTTTAACACAATATGAAAAACATATAATATAAATAATGAAAAAAAAAAAAAACTCAGTCCATCCCTATTTTCCTTAGAACTGATTAGGAGAAAGGACTGTCATTGCGTGATAAACGTTTACAGCTGTGCAATGATGTGGAGAGTTTAGGCATTTGAGGAGTTTAAAGAAGTTCTAAATCATAGCTTCGCAAAGGTCTTGAGGCTTTGGTTTGTGAACCTTAGGGGTATACTTCCAATAGTAAAGGTGAAGAGGTCCATTTCAAAAGATACAGTGTTTAAAAAAAATAATTGAAGTAATTGAAAAGTGGAGTAGCAATCCTTATATTTTCCAAGTCACAGGATAGATTCCATGCCGTGTACATAAAAAAGTGTTGGCAAAATAGTTTCCAATTAAGGTAAAATAAGCTTGTGACTTGACTGTATATTAATATGGACGTGTCCCCACTTCCTTGAATTGGCGAAACTGATACTATTTTCTCAGGGGTAAAGGGAAGATAATACTGGAGCCTGCAGAGACGCATTATTAGTAACCGTGAATTCCTTGCATTTTTGTTTGATTAATACTGCGCTCCACTCTACCTTCACCGGTTACTGAGAGGTTTTGTAATATACACTGTACTTGTTTTTGTTTGTTTGTTTGTTCTATTTTTCGCAGTCCTACAGGACCACTTCACAAAGTGGTTGATATGGGAACTTGTAGTCGCATCAAATCCAAAAATGGACACTTGAGTATGCATCAGAATTATATTAATTCCCTAATATGATGGAAGTCACCTTTGATTTTTTTATTTTTTTATTTTTTAGTTTGACATGTATTAGTTTAGTGTTTTAGTTTGTTTGTTTTACAAGGAGCTGGAGTTTATGACCTATACTGCAGCCAGTCACCAGGGGGAGCTCTAGTTGCTTTGGCTTCACTTTTGAGGAGCTGTTCCATCGTCCATCTTTGTACTGTCTGTGGTTTTTATCCAATGCCTGAAGGATCTGGAATCAAGAAGCCAACCGGGAAGTAGATTCTATAAAATACAAAGGACACACAGCCTTAATTAAACATTGCTAAACATCCACTTCTGTGTTGTATAGTGCATGTATGTTGGATAGTGAGAATGGGGGATTGTCCAGACTGGGATGTAGTGTACAGTATCTACTGCTGCATTTATTATTTTCTCATTTAAAGATTAATTAAATAATGTTCTCAGTTCTGTAGTTTACTAGTGAACTCCACCAAACACCATCATTTTGAATATGAAATGCTCCCTGTATAGTTTGAAGGTATTTTCTGTAGATTAAGTATTTAGAGTAGTATAGCAGTATATTTTCACTTATAACTGATATTTCACATTGCTAATTGAGTATTTCACCAAAACAAGAGTGGTAAATGATGAGCTATTTCTTGGTCTCTCCCTCGCTTGCAGAAACAAGGTGTGTCTGAGGGAAAGTTGCCTGTAATAGGATTTAGTAGACACTCAAAGTACAGACACCTGGATTAGAAGAGCGCGAACAAGTGGGTCAGCAAGAGAAATGAGTCTGGTGTAACGTTTTGCTGTGTCATGGTGTTGGCTCTCAGAGGTTGTCTGCAGGGTTAGCCCTTCCCGTGTAGTCCTCTGTCAAGTTTTATCTCTCAACTCACTTTTCTGCGTGGCTGCTCTGTAGCTGTACTAATTTGGCCTTTGTTCTGTCTTTATCTTACCTGCAGTAAATCACTGTCTCACAACAAAGAGTGTTTCAGCTGCATCCTTTTAGTTGTCCATATAATGCATCTCAAAGAAAAGATCCTTTCCCATTTATATCATTAAATCTTTGACTGCGCTTTCCTCACACTATATTGCTATTAATTGAAAATGGACAATATATTCATGATTCAAGTCTATTTTCCTGAGTTTTATTTATACAGCCACATTGCCTGTTGGACTTCTAGGAGGTAGGCTGGACTTGTGTAAACAAGGAAGTAGAATCTTCATTGTTGATCTTCGAGAATACTTTTGTGTGTGAAGAATCAGAAAAAAGATTCATACACTGTAGACCTTTACATCTTTAAGTTGCTCGTCTTGGCTGACCAACAGTTCAGTGCCCTAGGAGCTGTGACTTCACAATTGTTAACAGTAAACATAAGTAAGTAATAAAAGTCAAACACCTTAATAAAGTGCTACAGTAGGGCTACAGTATGTATTTGTATTTCTATCAGCTGGTTATACTGGTCACCTTCTGCCGATTCTAAATCCTGTGACCTTCCTTACTTTTTAGTCAGTACTCCATTTCCCAGCTCCTCCACTCTTATCCTCTCCTTCAGCCCTTACTTGTTGCTCCCTATCATCTATCTCAGCCACCCAGTGAGCCTCCACCTCAGGGGATGCTCGACGTTGGCAGGTATAAATTCTTCACTGAACCCCCTGGCTCTGCTGGCTCTCATTGCTATGCTGCTTAATGTGGGTGCCACAGCACAAGTTCTCCTCCTCTGTCCTCATTTTGAAAACATCAGTATAACTAACACTTTAAATATAACACATTTAAGGTGATGAATGCATGCATTTGCATTTAGTTAGCCTTTATTTGTACAGAATTGTTGTAGAATGCAGCTAAAGAACTATTGACAAGACCCATTCATGACGTCTTTTGGTTTGTCAGTCCATGAAACATTTAAGACTTTGAAAGCATGCATTAGCAAAAATCGACAAATACTGAAACTATCACTATGAATGATCAGGCATTCCTTAATATTGAACATGTGTGCAAAACATGCAGTGTATAATATGTACTGTGTGTATAATATAACCAAAGCATACTGCATGGTGGTGCAACACAGCGATCACCTGTAAAACAGAGATAAGCCATTGTATAGTGTTTCGGTAAATGGTAAGAAAGATTTCCTAAAACACACAGATGGCAGCTGAATAAGTGTGTTGGCGAGGGAGCTACACAGTCTTTACAGCGTGCCATGTAATCGAATAAAACATCCTTTATTGTGTTTGCAGAACACAGGTTGTACACTGCAACAAGATTGGAGGTGGATGGATGGACTGTCCATGAGCTGTGTGTCCAGTAACACCTGGCTCTCTGGTGACTTTTTTGTCTCCAGGTCTGACCAGTGATTCTTTTAGCCTTGTGAATGTATGTGTTGATCCTGCTGGCATCTCTGGCACCGAAGCTGCTCCCTTAATAGACCACAAATTAGAGCACAGCAGATGGCACAAGCCAGACATACTTTACAGACAGTACATTTCTGACAGCTAGCCATCCAGTAGACAGTAGACGTCCTGACATCCATCTATCCAACTTCTCACTCAGTGAAGTAATTGGGTACACCACTGGAGGAAATGAACACAAAGTTTTCACAGTATCACCAAGATCCTTCAGATGGACTCAACACAAGATAGATGCAGGAATCACCTTTTCTAGGTTGACCCACAACCAGTCAGTACTTCCATTACATGTGACATTAGGGTAACTGGTCTGCAAGTGAGATGGAGTGACTTTTTTTTTTTTTTTTTTTAGCACCAGTGTCCTTTCCTCAGATAGTTTCAAGACAGAGAGGTAGCACCAGACTGCAAATTGTCCATGTAGCCACTCAAGCAGCAGACAAATGTTCATCATTTCAGACCTGCCAGAAATCCATTCAGCCATCAAGGAGGCAGATCAATGATTGTTCTGTGATTATTAAGTTGCAAGGTCCACTTGCACTTGTATTGTTCACCCAAGCTTCATCTTAAACAAATAACAATTTGAGTTTAAAATTGAGAGTAATATGTGCAATGTCTGCCCTGAGGTAAGATGTGGAAGGTGGTGACATTTACTTTGAGGGGGCACAGCAGCGCTCGCTTCCCTGTTATCTGGAGATTCTAGGTTTAGATTACAATTCAGGGAGTGACGCTCTTAATATGTTGCTGCAGAAATCGTAGACATATACAAGCTGGTGTTGCGTTATAAAATCTGAAGTTAGAAACGGCTTGTGCAGTCTCCTACTTTGAGGTACCTCAGGGGGCTGTACCCATGATAGCACCAGGCTTTTAGTCATATCCTCAAAAATAGCTCACCACGTAAATAGTTTTGTTGGAGGAGACGACGGCGTTAACATTGTATGGTTCTGTTTAGGCAGCTTTAATTATACAACATGCAAACCAACAGGGCAACAACATTCAAGCTGTCTGTTTTACATGCAAACATAAACTTAGATAATCATGATCCATGTGCTCAGGAGTGGGCACCAAACACACACAGATGGAGAAATGAAATAGCTCCGACTCTCGCACCGACTAATGGTATTTACAGAGAGAGCTGTAATACATCTTCTTCCTGCCTCTGCTACCTGTTTTTACTGCAGAGGCACAATGCTGGCATAAATTAATGATGTGGTGGAGAGTGGTTCCTCTCTAAAGATTTGAGAGAGGCTTAGGGAGACGCACAGAGATGGGACAGAGCGGGAGAGAGAATGAGAAGACAAATTAAGGTGAGGAGTGATGGAGGGATGGAATGAGTCGAGGGAAGACAGCAGGGACACAAAAAGGTGACTGGCTACATATGGGAGAAACGGTGAAGGAGGATCCCTCAAAGGGAAAGAAGGAAGGTATGAGTGAGAAGAAAGTGAGAGAGGAAGAAACTGAGAGAAAACCAAGTTGATGCAATTGTAGTATTTTTTTTTTCTACAGTTAGTAGAGGAAGAAATGCATGAGGGCCAACAGATAGAGGGATTTGAGTTCCTGTGATATGTAACAGGATCAATCGGAGAAGAAGTCATGATCTGACTGACCAAGTACATAAAACTATAGTGTTACAAGAGAGTTGGATAAGCATGACGTGGAGCACGAATGGAGATAGACGTTTCAGAGCAAAGAAACTGAAGATCCACTTGTAGAAAACATATTACTAGTCAATGGACGATACGCCTGTGATAGACTGGCAACCCATCCAGGATCTCGCCTCTCGCCCAATGACAGCTGGGATAGGCTCCAGGCCCCCTGAGACCCTCCAGAAGACAAGCGGTTGCAGAAAATAAATTAATGAATGAACATGGACGCATGGTTTACCTTCACTGCAAGTGAGTCTGATTGCGATGCATGAGTAACTTCCACTTTTGCTGCCATAAATAAATGTACAAATACTTTTACAATGCTTTTTGACTGTGCAAGTTTGATATTTTGGTTTTATTTGAGTGTGAAAATTGGTAGCCTACAAGACAAAAGCTTTTAACTTGTTGGTTCGCTCCTGAAGAAGTAAATGCCACCCACTCACAGAAAAGGCACTGCTAAGACCATTTTAAACCCACATTTGACAATGCTGCTGATACCAGCTCCTGAACAAACCTGCCGCCTTCAGCACTTCCTCTACATGCCCAGCCAAGGTTTGTAGCTCATAAGAACTCCAAAATTGCTGACTCAGAACTTCAGAGCTGAATAGATATGTTCATGTTCCAGAGTCATTTGATTCTTATCAGAATATGGTAACACACCATGTAGGTTTCATTATGAGGTGTGCTTCAACCGATACAGAGAAAGAAATACCTCTGTTACTCTTCTATCCATCTGTTCACAAAAAACATTTGATTGGCCCTGCAGATCTTTGCTGAAGCATAATCTGTTCTGAACAGAATAGCTCCAACTTTCAGCTTCCAAGCTAGAGTCACAGTATAATCGATACACGTTAGCCTTAAGATATCATTATTATTAGCTGCCTACAGACTTGCTACTGCACATGCCAAAGCAGACAGCTTTTAGTGCCTGGAAATCCCAAAGTCAAGATGAGAGACACTTTGGATGGTGGAGATAGGTCACGGAGAAGGTCCTGCTGGAGTTCCAGGCACAGACTGACAAACTGTTGATGGCTAACCAACCAAATGAAACTGGTGTAGTGATAGATGTAGCAACCTTGAGTGATAGCAAGATCCACAAGAAAGAATATGAGCTTTATAAATACCAAGGCTTGAAAAAAGAACTAGAAAACATGTGGAAGGTGAAGGCAACAGTGGTCCCCATGGTGATCAGAACATTTGGGACTACGTCCTGTGAGTGGGAGAATGGCTCTGGCAGATTCCAGGAACAACATATGTAAGTATGAACATCTTATCATTCCATTCTTTTTGCAAAATACATGCCTATTTAGGCCGTACCCAAAGTGAATATTTTGGAGCTCTTGGTCTTTTTTGAAACCCAAGACTGAAGTTTTTATCACAAAATTCAGAATCACTCTAAGTGGTATTGTTCTGATTTTTTTTTTTTGTTCAGAAAAAATGTGTTGGTTGTGTTGGTCAAATCCTATAATGACTTTTATCAATGAAGTCAAGAGAAAATTAAATATTGCATACAGCATTTACTTCAACATAAGAGCTCTGGTTGAAAAAGCTATGTTAAAGAGTTTTAAATATGTATTGTGGCTAGATGTTGCTGGATACCACCCTTGCTCGTATTCAATAGCTCCATGCTTGTTATTATTATTAGTAGTGGTATTATTAAGGTTTTTGTAAAGCGTCTTGAGACAATTGACAGTATATACATAAAATGGAAGTGAACCCAAGCTGCATCTCTAAATACTGCTCCACAGCTCCCACAAAATCATTCTGTCTTTAGAGAAGGGGGCTCCCAGACTTGAACTGGGGACTTCTTGATCTGCAGTCAAATGCTATACCACTGACCCATATCCATATGTTAAGCTTCTGGGAGGTCTCGATTATGTTCTTTTGAAATGATGATTTGATCAATTTTCTCCTAGAATTGATTAGGATCTAGCATGTAATTCTTCTGTAAGTTGCAGCCTTGTTGTTAAACATTCAATACTGAAATGAACCTTCTTTCAACTAAATATGTCTAATTATTTCTCTTGGAGTGCTTTTGTTTGGGTACATACTTTGCATTTGTACTTTGCATGAGAACATTAAATAAGTAAGTCATCTGCTCATGCAAACAACTGCGCAAGCCTCGCTTCAAAGCAAATTAGCTCTGCTCATGCATATAAATGTACTTTGTCAGCCTGAGATCCATTATACTGCAGGGGTTGACTCGTCACATGCAGAAAGGAGAATTTTAAAACAGAATATGTCAACAAGGCTGAGTGTGTGTGTCCCATGGGTATACATATTTGCAAGGCCTGATTTCCCACTTGGTGGGTGTGGAAAATGATTTTAAAAAGACTCGTAATTATGTCCCCAAAGCTGTTATTGCAACAGACTGTAATTGATGCTTGTAACCGATGATCAGATATCTTGAACAAACAACAATGCTGGAATCTTTGAAGGTGTCACTATAGAGGCTATTGGTGAATTCACCAAAAACATGGTGAAATGAACAGTCATTAAAGGATGACGAAGAGTGACTGCAAATATTCCATTTATTGTTTTATCGTTATTCATTGTTGGAACTGAAATAGTTACTGTCGGCCATAACTCCGCCAAACCAACCACATTGACAAACTTATCTGACAGCCCTCCAGAATGTAACTTAAGGTATGACTTTATCAAAAAATTAATTAATTAATATTACCTGACACTAAATGTGAACCACAACACCATCAATCTTTGCCACTCAGTGGCCGTAAACTTCCTCAGTTAACATTTCCTCGATGTGTTCCATCTTTATTGACCGAAAACAACCAATTGTGGAGAAGCAGACGGAAACACTAAAGCAGAAGCAGGCTAATACCAAGCGGATAGTACCTAATGTCTGCACTGCGTCAACAAATTGACACAGAAACCTAAACTACCTATTACTTCCTTTAGTCCAAAGTGCAGGATCACTGTTCCCATTGAGTCTCATCCGATGTTAATATGTCCTATTACTTGTTTGCAGTCTATATTTCAATCTTGAAATATATCCTTTTTCCCTGTTTTGAGAATGAGCTGCCAAATGTATGGTGATGTAGGCTGTTTTTTTTCTTAAAAAATATTAGCAAGCATAATATTCCTACTTTTATTTGCCAAATTACCTCACTTGAATATGTGGCCCTGAATGAAAAAAGTTTAGACAGCTCTGCTCTCGAAGGTTGGCGGTCTATCACAAGGTTAACACAGAAAGACAAATAACCATTGACACTCACAGGCACTCCTACAAACAATTTAGAATCACCAGATAATCTAACAAGCATGCCTTTGGACGGTAAGAGGAGGTTTGACTCCCTAGAGAAAACTCACTCATAAAGTAGTATCTTTTTCTTTATTTAGTTCACCTTGTACAGTATTAAGGTCATTAAAACACTATATAGGATTAGCTTTCAAGGATTCTGAATTTATTTTCCGTGCCTAATAGCTATTCGACTCATTATTGTCTTCTCCCGCTTATTCACGTCCGGGTTGTGTACTAACTATCTTTTGTTATGTTATTTTATATGTTGGAAAATACCGTATAAGTCCATCATAAAAGGGAAATAAAGGTTGATGAACAGCAGAAAAGGAAATGTCAGGTTTCACAAGGAAAATGGGAAGACCACAAAAAAAGATGAGGATGAGATGAGCAGGCGAGAAAGAGATTGCTTTTGTGTTGTAATTTGGTGGAAGAGGGGAGAGCTTGAATGCCAATTCAGGGCAAAGTACTCATCTCCTTGACATCAAAACAGTTAAGAGGGAGAAGTCGGTGCATGCCAAAACCCTCCTCACTGATGTTGGTGTTTGGGAATCGCTTTCAAAGAGCCTGGTGCACAACATGCATCTTTAAACTATGTGGCCACAAACACTTGAGTCTCAAGGGTAAGAAAAGTCAAAAGCAAGTTTGTTGATGTACGAACAAAAGCGCAATTCAGCTGAATGTTTGCACAGAGCAGTTCATAATCAGAGGTTGGAACAACAGCTGTGTGCCCAAGACAGCTGGACAGCTCGACAGCTGCTCCAGAATAACCAATCACTGATCATCTCTGCATTAAATTGTCTCAACTCCTTCCTCTCTTCCTGTTGATGTCTGGTTTACCCTTGAAGGCCCTTTTTGAAAATGTGTACAGCTGCATTATGTACAATTCATCATATCATTTGCTTTTGTTTTATTTTGTCCCTGTGATGGTAAACAAGAGTTTATTAAATGGCTGTTCTCAGATCTCAATGTGTACCCATGTATTGGCAACATATTTCCACACAGTTACATCACACGGAGGAGGTTAACAGGAGAGTATGTGCTTCTTATATGTTCTTATGTTATGAGAAGTTTTCACTGTAATGACTGTCACAACAAAGTCTTCATATGTGCAAACATACATGGCAATAAATATGATTCTGATTGTCAAGGTGTGAGCTAGCAACTGAACTCAAAGGCAGAATGCTTCCTATTTCTGGTGTTTGTTTTTAAAACGCATTTAGCTGTGTGGAGAGTGCTTCTTTTCGCTCTGACATTACTCAAGAGATCAAAATGGATGTGCTATTGGTCTGCCGGTTTTATCAAGGATGCATTGGGAGGAAACCCGTGTAGACTTGGGGGCAGCAGGGTATGTCAGAATGCATTTAAGCAGTGTCCCCATGTAAGCTGCTGTTCCAAAATACAGAATGCCTATATTGTTCCTTCCTCTTTAGTTTGATCTTTTGGATTCAACTGATCAAGTCTTACTCGCCAGGTATGCAAGTTTGCGTCCATGGTATTGATACTGAATGACTTCATGAACAAACAAACAAGTCAGCCGGTCCAGTGCATATATACAGTGTTCCAACAGACACAGAGCTCATGGAGATGACTATGTTTCTGTTTGTGCCCATTTGCACCCAATTACCACCAAAGTGCAGGTAAATACAGAGTCGAAACTCAGTCTAGTATACATAAATATGCATAAATATGGATAATGTATCCTCATTCATTGGTCAAACTGTTATTTGGTGTTATGATATGGATATGGGTGGTGTCATTTTGGTTTCACTTTTGAGGAGCTGTTCCATCTCCTTTTTACAGTTTATGTTATGAACAGAAAAACATGAGTAAACACACAGTATTTAGATTTAGGGTGTTTTCAGACCTACCTATTTGGTTTATGGAAAAAAAATAAAAAAAAAAATAAAAATAAAAAAACTGCATACCAATCTAAAAAATCTAAGTATTATTTTCCTTGTTCCAGGTTAGATAAACCACACACAATATGCCTTTAGTATTATTAACCCTTTTCAAAGGTGTCTTTATCCACAATATTTCTCATTAAATATATTTATTAAATGCATAGCTATAAATTTGCCCAGAAACCTCGCTAGAAATCACAGAATAACTGAATATTCCAGTTTCAAGTTAGATAAAAATAAGTAAGAGGAACTTAGGTACTTAAGTACTGTAACTTTTATGAGGGAAACATTTACATGTGATGTTTTTCAAACATTGAGCCCTAAACATTTAGAAATTTCCCCTTTAAAGTACAGTCCAGAGAATGAAGCATCAGCTTCAGTCAAGTATCTACCAAGTGGCTGTCAGTTCAGAGCTCCACCGTGCTTATTAAACACTCCTGCACAAGTCTGAATCATCATTATTCTTAGCAATACCGCAGCGTCCTCTAAGAACCCTCCTGTCATCTCAGAGTCTAATTAAATTGGCCAGAAGATTAATGGAGTTGTGCTCCTATAATGACCTGCAATGTAAATGAAAGAATTACAGCTCTCTGACTGCCAAGCTATGCCGATACGTTTCTGTATGCTTTTTGTGTGTGCATTTGTCAGCTCTCATCTTCTTCAATTTGCTTGTTAGGCAGCTAATTTGTCTGAAACTAAATCCTGCACCCACCTACTAGGCCCAGTCATGAAGGATCGAGATTTAGTTATCTCCTGCTCACCAGTGCCATGGTTGTTTATTCATCATGCGCCACGTTATTTTATTTCATTCCTGCGGATCTGCTGTACCCAGAAGGAGATTTTCAGGTTCTTCTGGATGCATTCATACTAATAAATCCCTGGACTTATGCAGTCGCAGGAAATTCTAATTGGACTGATAGATTTCGAAGAGAAGAGTTGATAGGGATTTATCTGCATTCTACTTGAACTCTGTATTTCAAACCTCGCCAGTGTCACTGAGGGCTTAGCTGTAATAGATGGAAGGATGAAAAGGTGTTGAGCTGCAGCATGTATAATGGTATTTTTCCTGCAGTTAGTCACACAGAGACACACAGAGTACACTCAGAGCCACCTCAGATGAGTGGTGCTTTGGATGAATTTTGCAGAGGTTGATGGACGACATGATGAGGGCGTCTGTGAGACAGGTGGTACGGTACGTTGTCGTCTAATCACAAGTTTAGCAGTTGGATCATGAGTTCCTTTTCCTTTCCTCCTAACCTCAGGCAAGAGACTAAACCTGAAGTTGCTACTAATGACAGTTGAGCACCTTGCATAGTACCTCCACTGGTGTGTGAGTGAATGGGAAGAGTTAGTGAAGTAGTAAATAAACACAAACTATTAAACTGCATTATTAAAGTTCAGACGGGGGATTTACAATAGATTTAACCATTGCAGTTTTCCTGCAGTTAGTGTTTTAATGAGGTGCAAGAAACTGAAGCTGGAAGTGTCCATTCCTGTCTAACCACTGACATAATGCCAACATCAGATGTAGCCACTAGAGAGGGACATTTATGTTCTGGGCATCTGCATTCAAGACAACCTCTGAGATCAAATAAGATAAGTTTTATTTGCCACAAGCATATGTATACAATTCACAGTAAAATATTTTTTTGTATCTGCAGCCAGTGGTAAAAAATAAATAAAAAAAAATAAAAAAAACAGTAATACATATAGCACACAAGTATAGATGTATAACTGAGAAAAATAAAATATAATAAAATAAAATAAAAAATTGTATACTTGAAAGATGACAAACTTTCAAAATTGTACTCCATAGAATGGAATGGAAAAGTATGCCACACTTCCACAGGTAGTGCAGGCAGGCCAGTAAGCATGAGGAAAACAAACATAGGAAAGACTGTTAATGGAATGTGATACAGAGGACATGCTATGTACTGTAAGACTGGGATTCCCAAGACACTTGTTGCCCCATGGTTTTTCTTAAGGGTACGCATGGCTTCTCTTGCTATTTTCATTATGCCATTTTTCTTTTTTTCTTCATCTGGCTGATTTTAGAATTTGGAGTTTGAACAATGTAACTTTCCAGTAGTGACTTACAGCATGCGTCCAAAACACACTAGTCTGGTCCATTTGTTAATCACTAATGCAAAAACCATATTTGAATCACTGTTATGTCACAGAGGAATTTGGCATCTACAGTACCCTACCACAGGCAGACGGAGATTGCTTTAGCCCATTTTCAATTATTTCTCCAGTGTGCCGTGCCGTGTCATTCTGTGCTGGTTGAACCAGTTTGAAATCCTCAAAATATTCCACTTTTTTACAACCAATTTTTTATTTATTTATTTTTTGCCGTGGTACATTTTCTGCTACCTGGGATCTTTTCTATTGCTGTTTTGCATTGTTAATGTATTGCTCGATAATGTATATGGTACAGAGCGTACCAGTGGTGACTCATGGGTTTGGACTTTGACTAGTCTGCTGGGAAGAAAAATAAGACATGTCTGGAAAACACGACAGCTGAGAATTGGTTAGTAAATTGCCGAGTGTAGCTTTTAGTGAAAGGATATCATTAAAATGTTTTTATCAAATAACAGCTGTGGGGTTGTGTATGTGCAAAAACCAAAATGTGGGTGTGCCATGTTTATCCCAATCAATCAATCAATCAATCAATCAATCAATCAATCAATCAATCAATCAATCAATCAATCAATCAATCAATCAATAAATCAATCAATCAATCAATCAATCAATCAATCAGTAAAACAAACGTTTTAATTAGTTCCAAAAAGTCACTTTTATGTACGGCAGTGGGTTCTTAAAGATCCTTGTTTATTTCTTTGTTCTGTTTTAAAGAAGTTATGTGTTATGAACAGCAATTTTTATTTTTTGATTGTCGCTTCAGACATTGTCATGATGCCAATATCTCTCCTAAATCTTTTCACAAACACATAAGGCCTCCAACTATGAGTGCTGCTGACACTGAGGCATAAGGTGTCGCTGCGTCTGCATAGACCGTGCAGCCCTCCGCTGAATGTCTCACAATAACTCTCAATCTCAGTCAAGAAATATCTCCTGACTGAGTATCATTTCTAGATGTGTAAAACACATTTATCCTAGACATGAAAAATAATTTTCCTCCCTTGAGAGTCATAAGTGGAGAGTGATTATCATTTTTCCCTTTCAAGAGAATCCCATTACCATCAGAAAATAGAACTTCAGTCTGGGTGCTGCAATTGCCATACAGTGAGATCATAGACTGTGTCTGGACCACTCAACCTCAACTCAGGAAGTTAATTCCCCGGCTCTGAAGTCTTTAATAATAATCTGCATTTTAAAAAAAAGATGCAAAATGAGCTGCCATGGACTCTATGATGTCAAATCTCAGCAACGGGGATATCACATGATGGATTTAAAACAGCTCATCGTTTCCAGCAGATAAATGTTAATGCATATATCTGTATGTTTTTTGTAAAATATGGGTTTTGATTTAAATGAAATAAATGTAAGTGCCTACAGTGTAAAGTGTGTTCGATATATAGACACAGGTTTGCAGGCCGTTATTCCATTTAGGGACAGGAACACTGCATCAGTGACAAAAAATGTCTTTACAGCAATCAGACAATTTCTATTGCACATTCCAAAAGTCATTTAAAGAAAGGACACTGGAGTTGCAAAATTCCTTGGATATGTTTCGTGGTTCCTCTAATTCAGTTCTGAGAGACTGGTGGGAAGCTGAGGTTTGAATAGGAAAATTCAGAAACACTTGAGCGGTAATAATAAGTTCATTATTACCGCTATCACTATTTTTGTCACCAAGTGAGCTTTACTAAATAAATTATAAATTATAAATAAAATTAATGGAGTTGAATGAAGCAGCTTTAAGTTCATCATCATTCATCTTTTTAATTTGAGGTACATTTGTTAGTCACAAAAGAAATATTTTCACCTTTAACTAGCTCAGTTCAGTCTGCTCAGGTAAATTAAATACAATTCAATACAGCTGAAACCAAATAGATGGTAGTGGATTTCTGGAGGTCCATGTCCCACCTGTAGCCTGTAACCATCAATGAGGAGTGTTCAGAGGTGGTTAGGGCCTATAATTACCTGGGTCTACCTGTCTATAAAACACACTACAAATCTTGTAGCAGTGAGTGTAGAGATGAGTGTGTCCACATGACAAGGAAGTGATGACAGAATGTCGGCTGCCCAAGGCTCACTGATGTGCATTCAAAGGGTTACTGGGGTGCAAGTCTTCAAATTCTTTTTAATGATGGCTATGGGGGTCCTGGAAATATACGACATGCATCACATCCTGCTGCGTAATGGGGAGACCGACTGGGAGTGTGTGTGATTTATCTGAAGGTGGTATCACTGGGAGGCTTTGAGAGAGAGAGAAAAAAAAATAATAATGGCATGGCAGTGGTATTCCCTGGTGACGATAACTAGTTGATGGCACACATATCGCTTCCTCTTGCCTCCAATTTCCAACGAATTTAGTAAAAAGTAATTCCACTGTGCCTTCCCATCAAATCTAGTCTTAAAGAATCTACTGCAAACTTCTTGGTGCTGGAGTAGTCCAGACCCAGGAGGTTTAGAAATGTGTTCATGAAGATAACCATCATGATGTTTTGCCTCTTCACTGTATGTATGCATGTATATGTATGTGACTGTGTGAGTATGTTGACTCTGCTGTTTTACCGAAGGTGTGAACTTTCCTCCCAAGTAGGTATCCTTCTTTGTTACATGTCTAAAAGCACTGTTAGTTACAGTGACACATTTTGCTGCTGCCAAAAGATTAAAACTCACAACACGTAATCTCCCGATAGCTGTGGCTTCAGCACTGCATGAGCACTTTCTTCAATGCTTTTTAACTTCTCTTTGATGTGTGGGATAGGCGAAAAGTCAAAGAGCGTATGGTACGTATGAGCATGTGATAAGCAGGCAGGGTCACAGAGACCGCAAACTGTCAACTAAGCATTACATTTGAGGACACTCACACTGACCTAGAAAAGTGGTGGTGGAGGGATATTTTCCCTTAGCTGTGCAGAACACCAAGAGGAAATTCTTCACATACATTTAAGAGTGAAACTCAGTTGAAAAGTGCAGCAGCTATAAAGGCAAGCGACCATTCTGAAGTTTATCAGAATGTTCATCATCGTGTTAAATTTGACTGTTATGAGGTGATGTAGAAAGCAGAGCTACTTATCCATCTTTCCATTGCAACAAACAGATGGAAAGATGGATAGAACACCTCTAATGGGAGGCATTACCTGAGCCACCTCAACTGGCTCCTCTCAACACAGAGGAGCAACAGTTCTACTCCGAGCTCCTGACCCTATCTCTGAGCCTGCGCCTGGCCACCCTGTGTAGGGAAATCATTTCAAACACCTACAGCCATTTAGAATCACCAGTTAGGTGGGAGGAAGCTGGAGGAACCCACACAGACACAGGGAGAACATTCAAACTCCACACAGAAAGGCCCCAGTCAAACCCAGAACCTTCTTAAACTTAGACTAAGACAGACTTTAATGATCCATGAAGCAAATTACTTTGTCACAGTAGCTTAGTTGCACATAAAAGTAAACACTCTTAACCACAAGAAAGATAAAACGAAATCAGATTAGCAAAATCAAATAAAAAGTGTAATCAAAAAATTTACAGAATTGGCTTTATGAACAAATATACAAAAGTAGTTGGCAAAACCAAGGTAATGTGGTTGTTTGACCAGTTGCCGTGCAACAGCGGCATCGTGTCATGGTGTATCCTTGTCCGCTGAGGGAGGGTAAACTCAAATAGAGTGTGTCCGCCTGTAGAGTCTGAAACCGGGCACAGACGTACTGTGGTCCTATGAACCAGGTCTCCAAAGCACTTCTCATGATACACTCCCTCTGGGTCCCATCGAGCGCACACAGTCCATCCATACTGATCCATACAAAAATGACCAAAAACCATTTTGACTGGTTCAAGGCACAGAAAAACAATAACAAGTCAGATAAAAACTACCAATTACATATTTAGAATAACCTAAAAAGTTAACCCTCACGGAGCTACTGGTGACATGCAGCCACTCTTTCAGGCACATTTTTCAAAAATGTTGAAACTGATGTCTGTGACGCATCAGTCCTAACCTCCACATTCCTGTGTGATATCACAGGGGAAGACAATGTGTGAGGGGGAATCTAAAATTAAGAATATCTGGTTTTGTTCTTGTAGTACATGATAATGGTGCTAAGTTCAGTTTATAAACTGTTCTTTAATATCAGAAATGTATCAAAGAGAAGAAGGTATCATTTAATAAATGTTTTACTTCTTTTCTACTAATGAAGGATGCTATAAAGGTAGAGGCATTTTAGCTTTCAGGGGAGGAGGATATCAGTGTAGCTGTGTACACGTGATGTTAAGTCAAATTAAGATTTGTTTATCTGAGTTTATTTATGGTCAAATAGTCAATGACAAATCTTGTCTTTTAACCCCCATGAATCCTATTTCCACCCTGCTGCTATAATCTGCCCTGTTCAACGGTATGTTCTGTTGGTCATATCAACAGAACACAGATGACAAGTGGAAGCAAACTGTTGATACTGAAATTGTGTAGGTTATTATTATTATCACCACAGAACTGAGCAGTTTAAATATAACTACATAACAAATCAATTTCCTGACTTGTTTTGAGTTTATTTTTAAGATCAGGCACTTCCATTGCTTTTCACATCAAACATTCAGAAACACTCACATCATGCCATCCGGATCATTTGATCCAGATGGCATGATGGCATTTCTGAAACAGCTGATCTCCAGGGGGTTTCACATGAAGCTGTGTCAAGAGTTCACTCAGAATCATGAAAAACAAAGACCATCCAGTGAGCAGGAGTTCTGCATGTGGAACCACCTTGTTGATGAAAAAGGTCAGAGGACAATGGTCTGTCTGTCAGGTAACTCATACAGATAATCACTTTCAACTACCGAGATGAAAAGTCTCCCAGATGGGACTTCACATCCAACCAAAATTGTCATTGCTTCTTGGGATGCCTGGTCAGGTGGAAATGGTAGCTATGCTAGCAGTGAGATGGTTCGGCTAGACCCTGAGGAGCTACTTTCACCTGCTATCTGTAAAAAGGTGGTGACTCCGATTCTCCTGGACAACGGACTCTGATAAAATGAATGAGATCACCAATGGTTGCCCTCTGGATCAAGCTCACAGTGAATGGAGCTATTTGCTTATGAGAATTCCTTTGAGGTCTGGCAAGAGGGAGAATGAGAAGAGACAAATGTCACACCAGATTTGTAAGAACCTCATAAAGATGAGTAGAATTGATTACTTAACTGTGTGGCAGTGACCACGATGGGCATAAAAATGAAATACTTGGATCACTGAATAGTATTTCCCTGATGAGCCATTTTGAGAAATGATAGCTATATTGTAAAACTTCAGCACAGTCGGTTTTGACAAAGAACAGCATTGTGGGGAAAACCAGGGCTCCTTAATCGAATATATAATACTGCACAGAAAGAGTGACACGCTTACTCGTTCATACTTGACTCGGTGGGGCTCACTGGAGCAGTGATGGGAATAATCAGTGGTGGCAATGGGGACAATAATAATGATGTTGTGATTATTTTGCCACCACATCAGAGATGTGCATTAGACACATTAAATCTTGTTTCATATACTGATGTTAACAAATGAGTACTGTGTGGTTTTTGTAAAGTGTCTTGGGACAATTTGTATTGTTATTGGTGCTATATAGATAAAATTGAATTGAATTGAATTGAATTGAAAAATCAGAAGGATTATTTTAACCCCCATGAATCCTATTTCCACCCTGCTGCTATGATCTGTCCTGTTCAACGGTATGTTCTGTTGGTCGTATCAACAGAACACAGATGACAAGTGGAATCAAACTGTTGATACTGAAATTGTGTAGGTTATTATTGTTATCACCACAGAACTGAGCAGTTTAAATATAACTACATAACAAATCAATTTCCTGACTTGTTTTGAGTTTATTTTTAAGATCAGGTACTTCCATTGCTTTTCACATCAAACATTCAGAAACATTCACATCATGCCATCTGGATCATTTGATGACACGATGTGCCATGACAAAATGTACAGCCTTATGGAACAAGGCTAGCCGGTCAATGGTGGCTGCCGAGACTGAGTGATGATGTCATCTCAAAGAAGCTGCTAGTCTCTTGCACTACCAGATGGAACTCGTGTTGTCATGACCTTGCTCGAATCTGTGAGATCCCTATAGTCGAGCTGAACACCATCTCCTCCAAGTTCGCGTTGAAAGCCATCACAGAACAGGAGCATCAGTTCCTCAGGGAGTACTGTATGGTAATGAACCCACTAACAGTAGCCACAGACATTCTTCAGGGAGAAGACAACTGTTTCCATGGCACACTCCTACCCACACTGGAGACATTGATGTTCAAGAAGTATAGTATGTTTACCAGTTGTCTAAAGTTGTCTGAAAGTTTATTTCATTGACACCACAGAGAGGTAAAAGTACTTCATATTGTTGTTTACTTTTGTGATGAAAATAGTACAGGATGTCTATCGGTTTGGTGTATGTTGAGGTGTAATAAATTCTATGTAGGTATCTGTCTATACTGTCCTACTCTATGAAACTGGCTTGTGAAGCCACTCAGAAAAAAAGAATCTAATTCTTAGACATATTTAAACTTTAAAAAAATAATGTAATAGTTACTTTCTCTGGTAACTAGTTACTTTTATAGTGGAGTAATTCAGTTACTAACTCAGAGGTTCTGCTAGAAGCTCCAGAATGGATGAACCGCTATTACATACCTCAGTCCCCCCTAACTAACCATAATCACATACTCATTAAGGGTGCACCATGGTACAGCGTGATGTGGCAGGAGGAGACTGGAGGTATGCTGGCCACTGTCAGAGCCTCTGCCAGAAGCTTGAACGGTTATTGGCCTTACATACCTGAATGATATCATAGTTTCCAGCGAGAGCTAAATCAGTTTGAATCTTTATATTTTTGTTTCTTTCATGAGACAGACAGTCATAAAGGACTAGACTGCTAAATCAGAGGTGTACTCACTTCCTGACAGTGCATTTGTTGAATACACTGTTGCAAGTGATTATTTAGATTTTCATTTCTCCTTCTTAATCTCTGCACTCATTTCACCTGTTCTTTCTTTTTCCTCTCCCACCTGTTCTGTTTTATGCTTTTATATCTTAACTGTCAATCCTTTTTTTTTGTTGTGATGTGGAAATGTAAAATCACAAATGCACACATACCATTCACATCATAGCAGTTACAGAAACAGCTTACTGTGTTTATAATGTAATAATGTTTCCTTTCATGGAGGCAAGTAAATGCAATTTCAGACCTGCTGGGTGGACCACGGAGAGAAAGATAATAGCCTTGTGACTTACTTCACATACTTCACATAGCTGCAGGGCAATGCAAGAGGATGAAGCCAAGCCTCCTGAGAAAAGTCAAGGTGGTGGAGGTAGATTACTGTTGTGTAGAAGCAGAATTTAACATAGTTTAACAAAATAAAGCCTAATATCAACTTTACATTATGCTAGCCACAACACAGTTTTACAATGATTTTCTTTCCACACATAGAATGTAATAGTAGTAGTAGTGTATAATATAGTATATAACACGTCAGAAATTATTTCATTTAAATCTTTCATGTGAATAAAGACAGTTAAAATGTTTGAAATTGTAAAACATTTATATTTATATCTATCTATTTAAACTTTGTTTATTATATACATTTTATTAGAAATGCTTGTGCTGTAACACTTGTGAGTTTTTTTATTTTTTTTAACAGCCTTATGAAAAAGATATAGCTTTCTTGCTTTCAGCAAGATCACACCTGATATAGTAAAATACACATAACACAATAACTTTAACAAATACAACTGTAATTTAGTGTACACAAGTCCAAATATCTCAGCATTTGAGCTAAATGTCATAACATAGCATCCACCCATCTTAACAGCCAACTCAGTTCAATCACATGTAAAAAGTTCTGTCAAATTAGCTTGTCTAGTGTCCATTTCAAAATATAGCCAAAACTCTAGAAAGGGCCATCACCTTGTGCCACTAATTAATTTTCTTTCAATGGTATGTTGACTCTGGATGGCAGCCCACATACTAGACTTGGTGAGACACAAAAGAACTGGAAATAACGCTCTGCTAGCTGAGTTAGCTAATGTTAACCGCCCAAGAGAGTGCAAACTAAATGGACGGTGGTAGAAATTCTTTTATTTAAATGTCACTCTCCCAAGGTGTGACTAATAGTATTCAGTTTATTATGATTAATACCCATTTAGTGCTTCACCTACCACTTAATTTCTTCTTTTTTTGGGAGGTTCAGCTCCTCTCCTGTGGAACCAGCTCCCAGTTTGGGTTTCTTGAGGCAGACTTGAGGCAGATCTCTACTTAACATGGTTGGTTAGCATAACTAAGGGCTGGACTTAGCCATCCCTTAGTTATGCTGCTATAGGCTTAGACTGCTGGGGGATGATGCACTGAGGACATGTCCTCTACTTTCTCTTCTCTGGGGCCTAACTCCTGTTCTCTAATTTCTATAATTTATTTTCTATTACTAACCGCAGTGTCTCCCTCTATCCCCTCCACAAACAACATCTGTTATCATGGTCTCACCAGCCTGTCCAGTCTTCATTGCTTGCAGTTATCCACTCCGACCTGGATGAAGTTCAATACATGTATCTATGACAGAGGTTTGTTTATCTTGTTTCTCCTGCTCTTCTTTTCTCTCTATCTTCTCTGTTTCTACCCGGCTGGCCTTCGGCAGATGGGTCCCTCCATATGAGCTGGGTTCTGTTCAAGGTTTCTTCCTGTTACAAGGGAGTTTTTCCTTGCCACCGTCATCACCTTCAGGCTTTCTCTGGAGGTTTCAGGCCATTTTTTGTAAAGCATCTTGAGACGAGTTGTATTGTTATTGGCGCTATATAAATAAAATTGAATTGAATTGAATTGCATTGAACCACAGTCCAGGGGACAATCTACAGTATATCCATGACTGACTTTACAATAACGACCAAGTTCTGCCTGTTTTATCTGTTGTCACTGATGTATAGTTTGAGGCAAAATAGCTGATTAATTACCTTAACAATCATTTATGTTGGGCAAATTTATGGTAGACATATGGATGAATGAACTATGATAATGTTTGAACATGTTGCTCTGATGATGTTCTGAGAATTTTGAGTGTCCCTGAAGTGTTGTTATATCAGAATGGGAAAGGGGTCCGCATGTTCCAGTGCCATAGCGATAATATCATTGTTTATGTCAACTTATATCAGTAGGGACTATAGCTACGTATGTGGTTTAAGCTGTTCTTCAGTTCATTGCTTTAAACTCTGAATTTACAACTTTCCAGGTTGTCAACTTTTGTCTATTGTCTGCAGTTTGAGCACTTCAAAGCTGAGGATAAGCACCACAAAAGAAGAGCACACACCTGGCATTTCTTATTGTTCCTGGATATAAGGAGAGGATGTGATAATTTCTGTCTCTTTGGTAAATTACAGTTGGAAGCTGTAATTTATGTTTGGTATGTTGTTCTGTAACTGGTCTTGTGTCAAAACTTGGCTTGTAGCTTTCCTAAACAATTAAATGCTGCCTTGATTGATGTAAAATCAATACATACCAATATAAACTGTCATTGCTTTATGAGAGATATATGCATTTGGTTAATTGGCTCATGCTCTGCACCCAATCTTAACATCGGACAGTGGTCAAGACTGATGAGGTAGACCTATAATGTATATCCAGGTTATTTTGTATTCAGTGGATGGAATGCTCATGGAGACCATCAATCCTCCACTGCGAGTTGGGTGGATTTTAGAGAGAAGACCAGCTGTGGCCATTCCTCTTCCAAAGTGTGGAAATGGACTTGTATTTATATAGGGAGTTTTTCCTTGTCAGTGTCGCCTTTATTCTTGCTCTGGGGTTTTTGCTGGGATTTGTAAAGCGTCTTAAGACAATTTGTATTGAATTTACAGTCACAATGACCGACAAGCGCACACACATTCCCTGAGCAATTATGGGTTTAGTACATAGACTGTATATCAATATGGACAACACGTCCCCACTTCCTTGCATCGGCCAAATTGAAGGTAGTTTCATGATACAGGGTGCACCACCTTGTGAGTTTGGAGTCAGAGACTGCAGAGTATGGTCTGAGAGTGCCACTGTGCAGCATTATCAATGACATGCCCACACTTCCGCCAAACCCACTTTCCTTTATGTTTAATAATGCCCTCTGCTCTACCTCCACCAGTTACAATAAATTGTTAGATAATATACTGTACGGTAACCCTTCCTGTTACAATCCAGTAATTACCAGGTAACTGTAAAAGGAAGGGTTACCTACTGTACTTATTTATTTATTTTTCCCAACCCTACCACGCCTACACTTCTTTGTAGAGCAGTTAGCATGGCAACTTGCAGTTATCATGATTACTAAATTATAACTAAAACAAAACTTGGAAAAATTGGATAATCATCAGTATTTAAGTTTTTTTTTTTTTTTTTTTTTTTGCAGGTGTTTTGGTATTCTGTATTGTACAAATGTAATTGACAACTTTTCAGTAACTGATGCTCCGTGATCAGAAAATTTGTTTTTGAGCTCCCACTGCAAATGTAATTTTTAAAGCGGAAATGATCAGTCGATCAGTCAGTTGAGAACCTATAACTCATTGTTTGAATAAATGGTAGCTCTTGACATTGCCAGTTTACTCTTGTTTTTGACCAATTGCTTTGTTTAAATATCGACAATTGCTCCTTACTCTCTCATAAGAATTCTGTTCATAATCATCTTATATTACATTGTGCTTACATTTTTATGTCTTAGGTACATCTCTGATCACGTTGCTGTCTCAAATGGTTCTAAATCCCATTATTCCTAACAAAAAGTGAACTTCTTAGACCCATGTCTTGGTGAAATATTTGGAATGAGCCTTTTTGAGGGGAGGTGGAGGAATTATAACTGGATAACAGCTGGATGCCATTCGGCATATTGATTTTCATTTCATGTGCTGTGGGATGGATCAACAAAACCATGAGTTCCCTCTGAGCACATTTTCAGAATCTTAATCCTCTTCTCTTTTTGAGACCATTCTGTCCCAAATTTTTATTCACCTTTATTTTCTTCAATCAATCTGTATATGATGTGACGCACCGCACACTGTTTACTCTCAAATTTCAAATGGATATTCCATTAAGGGAAATATATTTGATTCCCAAATGGTCAAAGGGTTTTTTAGGGTTTCTCACACACAAACAATTCTCATATACAGTGTTTGAACCATGATAAATTGCTCTGAAACTGAATTATGAATATTGTGTCGTCCACAAATCCATAACTTTTTCATGTTTTCTGACATTCTACACACAGCACACACTTACTTACTACATAGAATATCTGCTGCTCTCTGGTAATACAAAAGCTGAAAAACTCATGATCCTGATTGTTGCTTATGCCCCCAACATGCTTTCTTTTTACTGTATTAATTCCACATGGGAAACATTTACATTTAACCCACCCATTAATACTGACTTATATTTTGATACCTGATTCACTTCAAAAAATGCTTGCCAGGCACATCAGAATCAGAATCAGAATCAGAATCACCTTTATTGGCCAAGTATGGATGCACATACAAGGAATTTGACAGTCAAATGCTACACTTTTAACTAAAATAGGGTTTAACTCTATATACTGCGGCTAATGGCAAATGTGAATTAATGTTCTCCCTATTCCCCACTTAACATGGGTTTATAGACCCACGACTGTGTACAGGTGTGGAAATGGTTATGCAATTCAGCATTAAGGTGAGACAAGGTATACTTTTGTACATGCGGGTCGTGTTTCAGTTTTGTATCCTCAATCCCCATTCCCTACCATAATCAGGGTCTGTACCCAACCTCCCCAACCCTCATCCCCTACTTAAGTCAAGATCTGTATCCTCATCCCACCCATTCCCTTCCAGGGTGAGTGGTAGCTTGGACACCTAACCTACACAATTGTATATTTTGTTGAATAGCAGTAAGAAAGGCTAAGCTAATCTCTCTGTGGTTGAAAGTCACGCAGTTGTGTAGTGGCAGCATGGAGAGTGGTGAACTGAAACATTGGTGAACTGAGATGCCCACTTAAAAACCCCAATGATGTGCGCATACTGCCTATGCCTACTGTTGGCTCGGCTAATTAACTGGTGTCATCTTGTTGGTTGCTAGCTGGTAACTGACTGATAGCCTACTGGTCGGTTTTCAGCTGGACTGGGGTTCCTAATGTGTTTTGCCTGGGAACTTGGCACAAGGGATTGCAACATTTTATCCTGTGTAATAATGAATGTATTTGATAGCATTGCCTTTAAACTGTATGAATATATCCTTTCAGTCGCGTGGTGATAATGTACAACCAAGCTCTTGTTTTACCTATAAATCACACAACCCTGTCCATGTTGAACAGTCTAGGAGTCACAATTATTCATATTTCACCAAAATGAAAGTGACATCATCTTGGTTTGTTAAATGGTTTTAACAAACTGAGTCCATTTTGGTCAGATAACACAGTACTATCAATCCGTCAGACAAAAGAAGAGTATTAAGAATGGAGAGAAGTCTGCTTTGGGCTCACAAAAAGAAGACCAATTTTCAAGTTGTTGGATTCACTGATAAAGGCCAGGCAGTAATCAGCCGCCACTCCAACAAGATGGCAATGCCTCGTCCCTTTGTTAGCAAGGTAGGGCGGTGATACAGACTTGAATGATAGGAAGTGAGATCAAAGATCTCTTTAGGATCCCTAAGGATGAATGACAGTGTAACTTATAATTTTCTGCCACAGTATTAATTAAATGACATGTAACGCTGCCTTTCCAAATAAACTGTTTCCAAGCAGGAAAATGCATCATCCTATGCTGCATAAAACTCCTTTGACTACAGAAATAGAGGTTGAAATAATCATGGTATGACTTCAGTCCTGTGGAGAACCTAAGGAGCTTGCTTAGGAAAGGAACATATGGCAGCTCTGGCTTTGAATGCTGACTAAGTTCTCACTAGAAAAAGTTAGTTCAGATTTTCAGTCAATAGTTACAAGCTGTCATCATGGCAGATTTGATTTCAGTGGGACAGGTTTTGTCACTGGTTTTACAGAAGCTGGGTTGTGAGTTTTTATTTCATTTTATTTTATTTTATTTGGGCTGCATTTTGGGTTATATTTTGTTAGACTCCTTTGTCCTCCCTACTGCTTAGGAAGCTTTCTCAATCTAACTTGTGGTGCAGTTTATTTTGTTCCAGCAAAGGTCGACACTGTCGAGATTTGACGCGGAAATTACAAGGTTTAGTTTGAGGCCCATATTGGTAGAAATTGTCACTTCAATCAAAAATAATGTGTGCATGGTGAAATGCAGCAAGGGGTACAGTTAAAAAATAACACTTCCAAAGCTATCGGTTTCCTGAATGTACTGAATGATCCAAGGGGATATACTGCACAGTGAACTCTTCTTCACAAGATTATTTTTTTCATGTCAGCCACAGAAAGAATGTGCAAAATACAGATTTGTGTGTTGATAGGGAGATGTTGTAAACTGGTGAGTGGGTGTGAAATCATTCAACATGTTGTATATAGTTTACCCTGCTTTCATTCTAGCCCTCCACTGCAGCGAACTGCAACAATACACACTGCATTAAATAACTCATATGACTGACCCCCAGTTTAACATTCCAAATAAGAAGATATCTTGGCCATGTCACCATTTATTTAACATTTAATATTTATTACATGGATTTATCACAATGGTATTAACCACCTGTGCATTCACCAGGATTGCAGGTGAAGAGCTGACATACATGAAGTAAGAACATACATCATAACATTATGACCACCATACTAATATTGTGACTCATCATAGAATGAACATGAGCCTTCTGATGTTAGTGGGGGGCTTTTGGGTCCTATGGGTTGAGAGGAAGGGTTTCTGAGGATCATCACACAGAAACTGAATCAGTTAGCGATTTTTGGGGGCCAGGTCAACACCTTGTGCTGTTCTTCAAAAGCGTTTTTGTGTGTGCGTCTGTGTCAGTCTGCATCCTGCTGGGGATGGCTGCTGACATCAAGGAGTTGTTGCTATGGGGTGAGGGTGCCTGGTCTGCTCTGGGTGGGTGGCGCATGTATAAGTTTCTGTGAGTTTCTTTTCTATCAATTGCTTCTAAACTTCACAGTGGGAAGCCATTTAATAACCCCTTTAAAAGTGATTGTGTGCATGTGTGCATGCATGTGTGTGTATCTTTCAACAAGAAACAGATACATATATTATCATAAAAAGGGAACAATTATTGTCATAATTGCACAGTGTAATCATTTCTTCCTCTAATCAGGCCCTGGCATAATATTAGCATAACTGAGTTGGTATAAAGTGTTGCTGACTTCATTAAAATACTGGATATGTGGAGAAATACACAGACAAAATACAAGTTCAACAGAAAACAAAACTTCAAACTACCATGTTTGTCCCTTTAAACCTGAACAGTCCTTAATTCCAACATCACTTCTCTTCCAAGTCTTTTACAGGGCTTCCAGGTTAGCTTGTTGTAAAAATGTATAGGAATGAAAACAATATAGTACAACGAGACAATAACAAGACAGAGTGTTATTCACCAGGTCCAAAATAGAGGAGGGTCAAGTGTACGCACGCATGTAGCATCCGAGAAAAGCCAGTCTCACTGCAGTGTAAAAAGCTTGAGATAAGCAACATGGCACATGATTTTTAATCCACAGTGCTACCGAAAAGCCATCCATAGTTGTGTGAAAAGGCACAAAAATAACCACGACAAGGTAACAAATCTATATTAGTTGCTTAGAAGTTTGGTGGAATATTAAAACTCGAATATTAAGAACCATATTAGCCCCATTCAGAGATTACATAGCATCTGGAAAACCTGCTTAGAATTTAGATGTAAAGTCTTGAGACAGTTTCATCCTTTGGTTCCACATAAAGGTTTTGGCGTAAAGGCAAGTTTTCCATGATTCCATCCATCAAGCTGGAGGATGGACATGTAATCACTTCAATGTTATCAGCACATCAATGTCATCAGCACCTATCAAAGTACATTTCAGAACAAAAGTGTATCATCTGCGTAATCTGACACAAAGCTAAGTAATTGAACAGTTTAATGTAAAGGAAAAAAAGAGGTGGAAGATGGCTGAAGGTGGCGGAATCCATAGGCATGTGAAGGCAGCTGGTCATTATACTGTAGACTGGGGTTTAACAGAAAAACACAGAGATGTAATTAAACCTTTACTTAAAAAACCTACTCTCGAGCCAGATGTTTTAGCCAACTACTGGATCATATTACTCCAGTTTTAGCTTCTCTTCATTGACTCCCTTTACAATCAAGGATTGAATTTAAAAATCCTCCTCCTTACATACAAGGCTCCATCATATCTGAAAGACCTTATAGTACTACACTGTCCCAACAGATCACTACGATCTCAAAGTGCAGGTCTTCTTTTGGTTCCTAGAGTTTCAAAAAGTAGAATGGGAGGTAGAGCCTTCAGCTATCAGGCTCCTCTCCTGTGGAACCAGCTCCCACTTTGGTTTCGGGAGGCAGACATCGTCTCTACTTTTAAGGTCAGGCTTAAGACTTTCCTTTTTGACAAAGCTTATAGTTAGGGCTGGACTTAACCATCCCTTAGTTATGCTGCTATAGGTTTAGGCTGCTGGGATCATCAGCTATATTTTGTCACATTCAGCTTGCTCTGGAGGTTTCAGGTTGGTTTTTGCAAATCATCTTGAGACAATTGTATTATTATTGATGCTATATAAATAAAACTGAACTGAATTAAACTGAAGAGATAAAATGAACAAACTCACATATCTTTATTATACACAAAGGTGGCACAGTGATGTAGTAGTACTGCATGTACTGATGTCACACAACAAATACGTTCTGCTTTCTGTGTTGAGTTTGCACATCTTGCTGGATTTCTGTTGGTGCTTCCTGCCACCGTTCACAGAAATGCTTGATTCTAAATTGGCCATAGACTGCTTATCTTATGTTTTTCATTGACACGTTACATTATTACATTAGGGTGCACTTTAAATGTTGCATGCTTTTTGTGGCTTGCTTGAATTTGTAAGTTTTTCCTTTTTTAAGCTCAGATCTTTAGATATTTGTTGAGATGACTACAGTTCCCACAATTCAAAAAATAACATAGATGTGTCAGCATGAGCTCATTATGTCATGTTGTTAATGTCACAAAGTTTAGGGTTCATGTCATTGAGATAAACTTGGCCCTGTCGTCCTCCAGATGAAGTCCCTAACGTGCAGTAGTCACATATTCCACGCTGCGGTTATAAGTAGTGCAAAAATTCTCCAGACCTCCAAAAATTCTCCAGGGCCAGGCATCGCTGCTGAACCTGCACGGTGGCTGCAGCTACAGCATGATTGTATCTGTATGCTCTTATATTTTTTCCCTCTCATCCCCTGGGACACACTGACTTTCAAAACTCCTTCACTTGTTATAGAAGGCTTATTTTCTATCTACCACCTCGTCCCCTCTTGTCTTTTCCTTGATACGTAAAGTTCATTCAGTCCGGTTCAGTGCAATGTTGCAGCATCATCAGCCAACAGTGTGTGTGTGTGTAACCCAGGTTTCCAGGTCTTATTTTCTGAGCACCAAGTTAGAGGGCTAATTTTAGGGCTGCGTTTGTCAGTGCCACAAAACAAACACACACGCACAGAGTCTGTAGGCATGTCAAACAGTTGATGCCTCCGAGGACATTGCAGATTCGTCATGGAATTTTAAAATTCTCAGAAAGTTGAGGAGAAAAGCATAATCCCCAAAAGGCTGTTTGTCCAACTGAGATCACTGAGAGAGATCCCTCTGGTTGGATGTCCTGCGTAACAAAAGTGCAAAACCAATAGACAGATAGATAGATAATATATTTATTCTGTGGGAAATTCGGTGTCCAAAGTTATAGAACAATATGCATGTATAATGACGTGTAAAACATATACAGTAGTATTATTAATGACCACAGACCCTGTGGATCCTCACAGGGAGGCATTGTAGAATCTTACAACCCGAAGGACAAAATTCCTCCTCAGCCTGCAGGGCTCCAGCTCTGTCCCTCCTACAGACCCTGCATTCTGTGTCAGTGTGTCCAGCCACGAGGTGTCCTTCTTCTAGTGCTGCCTCCCTAAGAAAAAGGGAAGAAGAAGAAGTTTGAAGGTGTGCTTTTCACTTTTTCAGCCTGATATCCTTACTTACAATTTTGAGTATCTGAAAGGACACTGGTGAGGTGAGGAGAGCACAATGTGGCACTCAAACTCAGCCTAGGTGAGACTGAATCAAAATTTGATTTCAGGGCCTCCACGTATCTTCTCATCCCAAATTAAACTTCCAGAGCTGAAGAAGTAGAAAAGCACTGCAGACGTAATCATTCTAGTTAAAGTTGTGTTTCCCACTGGGTTCTGCTCTGTACTTCACATCAGTCAATAACAGTTGATCACCTCCACTTCCAGTTGCAGCCTCATGCTCAGTGGGCCAGTCTGTGACGAGTAGTCAATACAATTGGCTGCGTCCTGTACCAGAGTCAATGCAGGTACTTGTACAATAAAGCACAGCAGACTGTGCTGCTCTGTTTGAAACTCTAGCATAGAAACCCAGCACAGCTGGAACATGATTTGTTCAACTTACCATGACAATAGAAGCATGGGCACTTGTAAACAGCAACAAACACAAGAGCAGTTCTTTGTGGGTGCTCTTCTGCCTCAGCAAACCATAACTGAGTCATTTACTCTCTGGTGCAAAAATAAAACACTAAAAAAGTCTATCCTCCTCCTCCTCCTGGAGTTTCCAGAACCCTTGATCTGCCACACCCCAGATAATCAATTCAATGCAGAAGTCTAAATGGCAACAGCCCAGACTCTATTCAGACCCTACCACCATAGCCTAACATGCACCTCCCCAGAAATGTACGCGTCATGGCAACCCAGACTACAAGAGCTGTGATTGGTCAACTTGGTAGTAGAACAAAGCAGCAACCAGCTATAACATGGGCTTATGACTGAAATAAAAGCACAATCAGAAACATTCACTGATGTATCAGGAGTTGATTGCCAGTTTCAGATAGTTTCAGATAGATAGACAGATAGATGAATAGATGTCTAAGGAATCCAGATGTTTGTCTCCCTCTGGCTCACAACAATCATCACTGAGAATTTGTTTTGTTCTTGTTGACAAGGGTAAAAGGCTTTATGCTTATATTTAAGCCTGTAGCTATGGAGTGACAAAGTGTAGGATATTTGCTCTCTAAGTCTGTAGGTTTCTACGGGGTACTTGCGCTGTCTTGCCAAAAGGTCTGAGTGTGCAAGCTGTCACTGATAAGTGTTCTATTACCTTTAAGTCATCCACATGTTAGGATTTCAACAGGACATCAGTGACATTCACTCAGACTTGAATTTTTTCAGAGCTGACAAAAGTGAATGTGTGGCTTTTTAATTGTCAATATAACATTCAATCCATTTTTACATTTGTCAAAGCTGGTTGTCAACTAATCTCAGAGTTGATGCTCTCTGGGGCAGATGGGTCACACCTTCAGTGTGTTTCAGTGAGCATGACTGTGACCCAGCTCAGGTGACAGGAAAATGCGTGTGTCCTAGGTCTAGCTTGGACAGGAAGAGAGAGTTCACGTGTGTGTGTGTGTGTGTGTGTGTGTGTGTGTGTGTGTGTGTGTGTGTGTGTGTGTGTGTGTGTGTGTGTGTGTGTGTGTGTGTTGTCTGTGGGCGTGTGCATCATCTGTTGCCCTCTATTTAAAAATAGCATTCAGTTGGAGGGTGGTTGCTCAAAACAAATTAAATCAGCAGTGTCCTTACCTGCTGCCACTGCTTTCTGGGCCTAATTCTCTTTCTTTGTCTTTGTTTCTTTGCGTTCTGCAAACACAGCAGGAAAGCTGCTCGTCTCACCGTGAAGTACTTTCACCCTTTGGATGCAAAAAGTGGAATTCCGTGTCCCTCGTACTTCATTCAATGCCCCTCTGATGGTACAGTTTGTTTCCCTGACAGTAAAATTAGGCCCGTAATAATTCCTTCTCATCTACAGTATGTGTGTGTGTTGTAGGTTTTATTTAATCATGCAACAACAAGATGTTTTCAAAGAGGAACGCTGATAATTAGGCTTCATGTGCTAAGTAGCTTTTCTGCAGGGGGTTTCAGCTTGGCACAACATGGCCGTGCTTCTCTCCAGCTGAATAAAGCAACATTTACATTTCCTCCAAATGGGCCTCTGATGTGTAATCTGCTTTGGAAGAGCTTTGTTCAACATGTTTTTTTAATGTTTTATTTTTATTTTTTTTGCATATTTTGCAAGTTTCTGCAAGGGCCTTTGTTTACAAAGTGTCTCAAAACATAAAATTACTCCTAACCAGCCAACATTACTGATGGCAGAATAAGAATGTTTGAAAGATATGTTTCAAGCACTATTACTGGAATGTAACACTCCAACAACTCCAACAAAAAAGCCTTGATTCAAAGGTTGCTGTCTTTCCTTGCATGTGAACTTAGAATAGGAACAGTTCCTCTGAGGTTTGGATAGTGATACAGATGCTGCTCTGAGAGCAGAGGGTGTACTGTATTTACACATCTTATTCTTGTACCTTTAACCTCGGATAGACCCGTGGTTGCCTTGGGAAAGGATCAAATCTTTATTCATACATGCTACACTTGACAGTAAGCATTGCCTTTGAGCTAGATACTCAGCCCAGAGCTGTTGCCAGTGGTTGTCACTGGTGTTTGAATGTGACTGTGCTTGTGTGAACGATTGGGTGGACGTGTCATGTGACTGTGCTTTGACCACAAGTAGGTAGAAAAGCACGCAAGACCATGTACCACTTACTCTTTAGCCACCAGTGTAAATGTGGCAAATAGTGGAAATAATAGATTTATTGTCACTTTCAATTCAGTATAATTATGTAAATCATATTGTGCAGGAATAGTGAAAATGGGAATATATTTGTAAACCATAGATACTAGAGATATCATGGGCTGATGTGTGTGTGCGTGTTTTTGTACAGCCATTTTTCTGAGGACCAGTTTCAGTTTTAGGAGTTTTTACTAATTACGACAGAGGTTTCCCTTAGATGAGATGGTTACGGTTAGGGTAAAGGGCTAGGGATTGCCTTATGTCAATGAATGGCCTAACAAAGATAGCTAGCTGTTATACTTCCAGTCAAAATTCATGATCTTGGAAACAACATCTAAATCAAAGATTAGAAGAAAAAATAAAATTAAAATAAAACTAGAAAAAAAATGATTATCATTATTATTATTATTTAGGGAAGCCCTAAAGGGTCATAAATACATACATTTTATTCTATCCTTTGTTTTCCCGTGATAGTGAGATAATTAATTTGAGATCTCGAGAAAACAAAATGATAGCCTAGTATATAAAAAAATATTACTTTTCGTGGTGCTTATTTTCTAACATAACCGTTATAAACGTTACCTTAACTAAATGGGAGCGTATAGCTAGCAAGCTCACGTAACGTAGGTATTGATACACAACACAGTATCCATTTTGAAGCTAAATGTGGGTGACTTGTGGGATGGTTATTTGTGTACAGTGTCTCCTGACACAGAGGAGCAGACACGCTGCACACAAATGATCTCGCTATCACAAGAAAACGGAAGAAAATTATGTCTTTATCACGAAAAAACAGAGGAAAAATTATCTCGTCATCAAGAGCAAACGGAGGAATTATCTTGTCATCACGGGAAAACAGCTGGAATAAAATGTATGTATGTATGTATTAGGGCTTCTGTAATTATTTATATAGGCAGATGCTACATAAGTGGAACCATGATAGGGATGGTTTCAGGGCATCACGTACACCCCACCCTGTCTGCCAATATCATACACACCACTGTTAAGTTCTACACTGTCTTAAGGGTATCTTGGCACAACCTACACCCAGAGCCCTGCCTAATGTGGGAGCTGACACCCTCTCTCGATTTTGTACTCAACACCTGTAGTCAAAGTCTGCTTTCTTGTCACTGTCCTACCACTGAGAGTACACTTTGGATGCACACCCAGAGTTATTTTGGCTCATTTGGACAGGAGCACCATGTTTGTTATCCAGCATCAAGTTCTCTTTAAAGCATTCATGACATCATAAGTTATATAGGTTTGGCACTTATATTTGTCAATTTGTTGCCACAAGAAGTATTCCAACTAACTGCTACATGTTGCTATCACGACAGAGGTTGGCTGTTGTTGTCATGGTGATTTCAGAGTTGCTGGGTCTTGGCACTGTGTGCGTATGTGTTACAGTGTGTGTGCATTCTCACATAGTTTCTGTGTATGAACACCCTGCAAGTGTCTCTGCACATATGATCCAATCAGCCCTGTGACATTTGTGCAATGGACTCGCCCTGTCCACCTCTGAACCAACCGTATTATGGTGGCCAGCTGTGAGGCAGCAGCCCAACCACTGGGTCACTGAACAAGGAAGAATTCTTTTTTTTCTTTTGAAATAAGAGCTGAACCTGGTTTTCCTCAGAGATTCCGATTTTTTTCATCATAGCCTGGTAACCTGTAGCAACAGGGAGCCTACCATCTTTCTTTTCTTTTCTTTTCTTATGTGTCTGTCTCTATTTTTGATGGTTGGTTTCTCTGAATCTATAAATATAGTGAATATAGATAAAAGACCTTATGAAATGATAGCCATCAATAAATCAGTCAGTAAATTTAATACTGTACTTTTACAATTGGAGCTGGAGCTGAAGAGTTTCTAGCAGCTGCTGGTTCTGCCTTCATGACCTTTTGCTGTCAGAGGTAACAAAAAGAAGTACCTCATTTTGTTCTGGGGCTGGCAACCCTTTTAGAGGCAGTGTTCTCATTCATCCATTCACACATACACTCATGCTGCTATCAGAGAAAAAAGTCAGGTTCAGTGCCTAACAACACATTTGGAAAGACCCACTACTCCTGAGATTAGAGAACAAAGCACCCGAGCCCCAGCCGCCTGGGCCAGGTGAGCAATTTTGTTATTTGGGGTTGCATTTGGTTATGTTCCTGTATCCCCTATGAGCTGAAATTACAATGATTGTAGAGACAAAATGTTACATCTCTGCTGGATAATTAGGCTTAGTTTAAAAAATAAATAAATAAATACAAAAATAGAAAGCATGTGACACCTCAAAATAGCTCCAGCAGGGTGATTAGGCCAGCCTTTAGGTTGTCCTGGATGTAGGTCACAGAAGCTGTTAGCCAAAGACGCCATTCCTGACGGCTACTTTCTGTGTTTACTTTGGGTCAAATTGAAAGTAAAAGCAGGAAGCCAAGACAAGTGTTTGAAATGCTGCATGCAGCAGCTCCTGGTCTCGGTCTTAATGTTCTTATGTGTACATCCTTGATTTGCTAAATCTCCATCACAAAGATGGAGATTACTAAGTTAGCAGGATTTTTTTTTAAAACACTTTTCCTTGATGTTAATGGAAAACAAACCAAGGTTTGTGATATTTTCATAAGCAAATGTCAGTCATTATGCTTCAACATTACGTGACAGTGGACAGTGTTGATGTTGGTTGACCATGCAGAAACTACAATATTCCGAGTTCAGTTCTAATTAAATTTTATTTTTATATACGATTTACAGATATACATTTCCTAGAGCAAGCTCCAAGAAGACGGTGGCAAGGAAATAAAGGACAATCATAAGCACAGGACGACTAAAAGCACATCTTAATTTTGTTTCTTGAGCTGTCCATCCATACCATCTTCTTTCATGCAAATACTATAAATGTGAACACCCTGGGGGAAATATTACTTTATTATATCATTGCCTTTATAAAGGCAAGATTTTCAGCATCTGTCACTGGAATATAGTTGGTTAATGATATTCCTATACAACAATACAACAACATTTACAATGTGAATACGTATACATAATGCAAACAATGCTAACTTTCCTCTGAAACATACAACTTTGTAACTTTTATTTGTAATTTATTTATACAGGACTTGGCTTAACTCATGTTACATAGAGCTTTACAATTCAGTGAGATGAATTTGTCTGGCACTGATTTTGTAGTATGTCATGTACCTGGATAGAAGACTTTGCACTGATTTTGCTTCTGCACTCAACTGTAATAGCTTCCTGTCTGACGAAGGAGTTTGTTTTATTGGACTTTTCCACGCCTGCTGTGCCTTCCGAGTGTTACGGAAACTCAGTAAACCTTTAAAGGAGAAGAGGAAGGAGAGGAAATGGTCTTCAAACATTCTGCAGAGAGAGGGAGAGTGAGAATTAGGATTGGTGCTGTCCCATGGGACAGAAACTGTGAAGCTAACCTGGAAACTGGAGCAGCATACACGGAATGTGTGGAGAGAACATGCGTGCTGTCCCAGTCCCGACCTGCTGCAGTTTCTCAGGCCAGTGTGTCACTTCCACTCTCAGATGGCTCAGATCAGGTCAGGAAAACAGCTCTGCAGCTCCACATTTCTGAAAAACCAAAGTCTGTCACGGCAAAAAAGAAGAAAATCATAGCAGCCGCTTTTTAAAAAAAAAGTCATGGTCCATCTCCGATTTCCTCATCCAGACAATTCACGTTAGGCCTTATGTTGCTTAGAGACTTTTAGAAATAAATCTCAAATGTCAGATGTCAGATTTCACACAGAGACTAAGCAGGGCAGTGTGTGTAGCTGAAGAACGGACTTGCTGTGCTTTTCAGAGTCCATATTTTGGTCTTGGAGTTCTTCTTTACGCTGGCCTCTCTACCATTACATTTTATTTAATCAACACACTGGATCAATAATGTGTATAAATTGGTGTATACTGTATTGGCAATGTTTTAGTGAACTAATAAAAAAAATTAGTAAATTGAAATACAATTTTCTAAATGTTCAAATACTTCTCGAGAAGATCATTTCATTTTAATAAAATTTCCTTTCAGGGTACACTCAAACATAATACCATACATACAGGTACACAAATACCTAAATATGCTGCAGTGCAGTGACGTGTTACATGCCTGCAACAACAAAGATACCACTACATATGTTACTGCTTCAATGCAACATCAGCACGCGTTTTAGTGTTTCAGCTTGGCCCCGGTCCCATCCACTAACATGGAGGAGGTGGAACCTATGACCTATACTGCAGCCAGACTCCAGGGGGAGCTCTCGTTTGTTTGGCTTCACTTTTGAGGAGTTGTGCTGCTGTCCGTCTTTACACTGTCTTTGGTTGAGGAAGCGCAGATTGTCGTGGACTTTAATCGATTCATTTGTTTTATTAAAGCTATAACAATAGCCAAGCTCTACATTGTACATCATGATTCTTTTCATATATTGATTACAATGTAAGTGAAAATCCTTCTCCCACTATACAGAAATTGTTCCCTGCCTCTGTGACTGCTCTCCTGGGAAATGTTACTGAAAGTCTGCTTGATAAAACAATACTGTCAAACTCTTTGTCACTGTCAGTGGGACCAGTAACAGGCATTCAACAAGGTGTATGATGACACTCCAGAAATTAAGAATTAAAATAAAGGCTATGGAGATGCTGCGTTTCCTCCTGCTGAGGATACTAATGAGCAACTGTTTGGCTGGGAACTGGCCAAATGCTGTTTGACAGCACACTTGAACGCTCTGCATCACTGTGAGATCCTAATTATTCAAAACGCTCTACATCTACTCACAAACATATAACCCATAACAATCCAGAGCTTGTTGTGAATATAACAATCCTCGCTACTGCACCATACTACAGCAGATCAATAGATATTAAATAGATGTGTGTATTTCGGTTTTTCTATATTAACTAAAGCTAAACCAATCTCTTTATTGGACAACCTGGGTCCAGAGCTGAGTCTGGGCTGAGAGAATGCTGTAAAGGGGTGCTTTTTCTTCTGCAAGGCTGCAGCAGGCCCCCCGCTGAGGTTTCTGAGAAGCTGAAATGTTTTTGAAATATTGCGTAGGACAGTGTGTGTTACCCTCAACATCAAGCATTGTGTTCTTCTGGGATTCGCTCTTAGCTCTAGAATACATTTTTATTGTCATGTTTATATGTGTGGGAGCAGGGGCACAGGGGTTTCTTTCGCTGTTCAATCAGTTCCACTGCCTGTTGCTGTGTAAAAATAGATCCATCATATTTATGCGCTCCGAGATGTTGCAGTGGTGCAAGACTCAACAAAGGCTGGGTGAATTGCTTCTGCACTTGGGTTCTATCCACATGAGGGAAATTGTTTTAGACAAATTACCAGCAACAATTCACTACTTAGTGATGTAGTACATCTGTGTGAACTGAAAAAGTGTCAGAAGGGATCTCTCCCAGGAAGAACTCAAGACTCTGACGCTAGTAATTTTGCCTTGAGCATGTTTCAAGGTTTTTGTTTTCTGTTATGCTTTCTGGTTAGGTGTGCTCACTTACTCCCTTCAAGACTGTCTAGGGTTTCTCTTACTACACAAACTCATGAATTGGAGATCTCCTTAAACTCATACATTTTCTCCTTAAATATTACAAATAAAGACCCTTGATTAAAAAAAGAAAAGAAAAAAAAAGATGACATTAAAAGTTCTACGGGATAATACTGTTATCCTATAGAGAAGTTTGAAGTACGTTTACATTCATTTAACTTTTAAATTACTTTTGTAAATAACAATAGAAAAGCTACTTCAGATGCGTGCAATATACAAAATAAAATGATCCATATAAATCAGTTAGCCATATCACAACAATGCTCTTGTCCGATATGCACATGTTCAAATTGCTTGGTACACATTTGTGATCACCAAAATTTATACACATTGTTGTAGATGCACTAGGGGTGTGCAAAGCATCAAGTATTTGTATTTGTGTTTGTTGAGGGAAAAATAGTATTTGTATTTCAATAGAATTCCAAAAAGGTGTAAAAATTTATTTTTTTCACTTACACACACTTACACCTACTTACACTTACACTTCTAATTTAAGATACGTACAGTAAGTGTAAAAAGGCGCACAAATATTCAGCCACATGTGGAAAGGCAGTTTTTTCATAGGATGATTTTCTTATTCTTTTACAAATAATTTAGTTCGTAATAAGTATTTGTAAAAAAACACGTTATTTGTGCCTTTCCGAATACCATTTTCGGGTTCGCCTCCACTATGGCTACACCCCTGGGCGCCCATAAACCTCACTTGCTAATCATAAAACATGCATTTGTGACCATTTTTAAAACTAATTTTACTCTATAAAAAAACAGTGGTGACTGGTGGTGATGTTTGGTGGGTGGGCTAACGAATGCGTAGTACCGATTAAATAGTTAACACAGCAGCAAAAGAAACTTTCTGTTCAATACACACAATTACATCAAATACATGTACACTATACTTTTTCAGTGCTCTTCATCAGTGGTTCTCAACTGGTCTGGCTATGGCACCAACCATCACACCTTAATGACAAGATCCAAATGTAAGAACATTTTCAGAACACTCAGTTGGTGCAACGACACACAACACATAAATAAAAAAAAAAAATATGTGGGTTTATCTAAGGTTCAAACAAAAAATTTTGTCTTCGGTCCCGACCGCGCTATGATCCCTGACCTTGCTTGGTAGTGTTACTGACAACTGAACCACCTGAATACTAACTTCTAGCTTAATGCATGTTTCCATCAACCTATACTAATACTACTTTATAAGCTATTTTTTCGTAATATTACCAAAATCCACTACTACTTATTTAAAACAAATTAGTCAAAAGTTGTTGTTGCAGCTCCTCTCCACCAGTGACCCCGCTGACAATATCCACAGTACAGCAGCATCCAGCCGGCAACGGTCAACACTCGGCACTCTGTTCACAGTGAAGTTAATGTCATCATGTAGAAAAAGGCCAAAACTCTTGATTGCACAGGGAAGAAGAGAAGAAAAGAAGAAGAAGCAAAACAGGGGAACCCAGATGTAATTAGATGTTGAAAATCAGTATGTAACGTTTTGTTGCTAGCTGGCTTAAGTGGAGAGAGCATAATGTTATATGCAAGCAAGTGGACTCCAATTAAATATAGTTTATTGTATCCTGCTGCATAGACCACCTTCCTGTCTGCCTAAGAAACCAGGTATTATGTTACATTTTTATGGACAAGTAGACATCCAACATTAGACCAGAACTGTTGTGAGTGATATGATCCAAAATCATCTTTCATTTGAGGCTGAATGGAATTTTCACGCAATGTTGCCTCCAGGTAGCACATTGCTACATTATGCATATCATTGCAGTTTGTTGAGCAATACTCCCATTTTACTAAATTTATATTTAGTTGTGTATGCACTGGGTTCTGTTATATTTTATTTTGTACAATAAGTATCCTATTCATATTGCGATTCATTTTGTGTAAAAATTTGCATGCATTTTATTTGTGTCGTAGTTTGAATTTCATTGTTATAGCCTGTACTGTTAAATGGTTAGCACTGATGTCTCCTAGTGAGAAAGTCTGGGTTCGAGTCCACCTCGGGCCATTCTGGGTGGAATTTGCATGTCCTTTCTCCAGAACCTCCGGTTTCCTCTCACCTCCAAAGACATGCTCGTTAGGCTAATTGGTGACTCTAAATTGACCCTAGGTGAGTGAGTGTGTGTGTGTGTGTGTGTGTGTGTGTGTGTGTGTGTGAGTAAATTGCATGCTATTCACAAACATTTCTGAGTTCATTCATTGTTTCAGCATCACTCTAAGTGCTACTGTTCTTGAGTAATCAAAGTTGACACACAGCTAAAAAAAAAAAAAAAAAGAAGTTGTTGGGTTCACCTGAATATTTTTGTTTTGAAAAAAAAAAAATGTTAATTGAATCCTGTAATGATTTTTATCAGTGCGATCAGAAGAAAATGACACATTGCATGCAGCATTTACTTAAAAACAACTCATGTATAGAGCTCTGATTGGTTCAAAATGCTATTTTTTGGTATTTTGTTACATGTAACATGGAGTTGTTTTTGCCCATGTGTGCTATAGAACAGTGCTACATGATGCATATACTGAGGTTCAAATAATTGAATGAATCTTAATTAACTATTGGATTCACTGGATTTGATTAACTTTCCTTTATTGGAGATATCAATTTGTTGACAACAACGACATTGAGGTCTCATACGGGCTGGTTTGTAGGCTGTAGCCACAGTAGAAGAAAAGAAATTGAATAATACTGTTGCATTAAGGAGTGAGCATTGTTGCCACAGTACCACCACCCTTTAGCCATCCTGCTACAGCGCAAAGTTTCTAAACAGCGTCTCCAGAGGTTTGAGCAGCAGGCACTTCATATTCCCAGCAAATACCTCAGTAGGGAAAAGATTGCCTTTTTTGTTTTCGTTTCATTTTAATGTGTCTTTCTCCCTGATTTGAAATAGCTGTACTGCACCACATCCTTGTCACCATTCATTCCACAGCTGGGCCATGACGGTGTAGACAGCTATGGTATATGTCAACCCTTACATGCAAGAAGTGTTCTCTTAGTCTCTTAGGGATTGATACATCCAAGAATTCACTGGATCTCAGGCCCCTCTCTACAGACACATGAAAAGGTCAGATAGTGCAGTAATGAGAAGGTGCTTCCTTACTGGCTTTGGTCTTCACTGCCTAGTGGAGAATGGTATACTTACTTTTTATCACTATTTCCTACTTCCTTTATGAGAAATCGTTATTTTTATGCCCCCATGTGATGACAGGCAACCACTGCTGAAAACATCAAGTTACTCTTTCTGTTTTTGTATGTAAACCCATACTGTTTGGGTGTATGCATTCAGCTTAAAAGCAAAACAAGACCATGTAGAAAGCTCGAGATTAAAGTCCACTGAGCTTTAGGGTGGTAATGTTCAGTGTATTTTCCAACCACAGTACATTTCACTTGGGATCACTGGGATATGATCCCCCAGATCTAGCACAAACATCACAAAAGACCTTCTCTTTTAAGTGGCAACATAGGACAAGCAGAATACCAAGAGATGTCCTGTTTACAGATGCTTCTGTTCGTATTCACTCTATTTATCCTTCCTATTGTCTGGCCAAGAAAAGTTGCCACACTCTAATATTTCATTGGACCCCCTTTAACTTTGACGAATACTGTAATGCGTTCGCTGTGGCATTGTTTTGATAAACCTCTGCAGTGTCACAAGATTTTTTTCCCTCCAGTGTTACATTCATTTTTCTCCAAAATCTTGTGTTGATGATGGGAGAATCTGACCACTGCACAAAGCCTTCTCCAGCACATTCTCAAAGGGGTTAGGTGAAAGATGATGAAGATTGGTAATTATCCAATAGGAAGCTTCAACATATTTGCCATGGAATAGTATTGGGGTAACCCATGAGAAAAAAAAATGAATGAGAGGAGGTAGATGCTTTTTTTGATCCTGCCCTTCGAGAAAAAAGCTAAAATGTCGAGAAAAAAGTTTAAAGATTTCGACTTTATTCTCGACAATGTATTTCAAATTTTTTCTCGACATTACAACTTTTTTCTCAAAGTGTATAATGAAAAAATAAAGTGTACCTCCTCTCATTTTTTTTCTTTTTCTCATGGATGGTCGTAATACACTTTTTTGGCCAGGCAATGTATATAGTGTATATTTACACCTGTTTAAATGTGTTGTACATTTATAGATATGCAAATATTGTGTATTTCTTGATTTATGTTATTAATTTGATTATTATTTCGTTAGTTTGTTTGGTCATTTTCTGTAATCGCTTGTCCTCTAGAGAGTCACTGGGCGAGAGGTGGGGTACACCCTGGTCAGGTCACCACTCTATAGTAGACATCAGTGCTAACTATCACAACACTGTGCCTCCCTGATTATGATTTATTTTATATTATTTTAATTTGTTTTTATTTTATTAATCAATTAATTTATATTTCTTTATTTTTTTAACTATCCTACACATATTTCTGTTTTTTTGTGTGCCACTGAGCTACTGTGACCAAACAATTTTCCCTGTTGGTCAATAAAGTCTAACACTAACAGCCACTTAAAAAAGCCAATAATGTGCTAATTATTATGTGTTTCATTCCTTAAGCAGTCAGACTGATGTATATATTCAGTAAAACTGCTAAAATTTGCGTTGGTTCTAAAAAGTCCCATTAACGGTGTTGCCTTTGATGTGGGGACGGGACAGCTGAGACAATCAGCTCTACTGACAGGGAGAACTGGATTAATCAAGTGAGAAGAAAGTGGAGTGATATTGTGCCAGAAGTGAGCTAGCACTGCTTTACTCCAATCAGAAGCGTTCAGAGATGCCGTTTGTATTTCTCTCCATTATCAACAGGAACCATCAGGGCTTAATCACAATGGAATTTAACTCAGAGAGGAGCAGAAAATGTGTATTTCAAGCCAATTAAGCCTGAACAAATACAATTAGCAGTTAATCAGTCAGTAATGGAGAGCTCCTCTCAGAGAGGACGATTTAGTCGTGCTGCTGCCAAGGGAGCAATGGATAGCGTGGGAGGACTTCATTTTTTTATATACGTCATTTGTCTGGATTGAAACACATTACAAACGTTCATTATGTTTCATATTGGTTTTATTGAGGTTTCTGAAATAAGATATGATCTTCACACAAAAAGTTTCCTCCAAAAACCCAACCATTACTATGTTTATTAATCCATGTAAACACATGGATTGAGGAATTATGGATAAGGGAACTCATAAGTACAAGCATTTTTTTTTTTTTTAATTAAAAAATAAAGATGAGTGACTTGACTAGTTGGAATTATGTTGTATGACAGCATTCTGAACTCTTATAAACTTTTGCATACTGCAAACCTCTGCAACAAAAGTAATGCTTTCAATTTGTCTGTTTCAGATCTGATTAAGAGCTGCATTTAAATCTCAAGGCATAAATAATGAGAAGAATAATGGGAAGCATCCCATTATTCTTCTCATAATTCTGACAAATCCATATCATTAGCTAATAACATAATTGCCATTAGTCATTTATTGACTTAATGTTACAATATTAATAAAAATACTAATGTGCTTTTTTTTCTTGTTTTCCAGAAACCTTCAAATATGACTCAGGCAATTATGCAATTAGGCTAATGATATCATATGTTAGCCCTATGTTGTGCTATACAGTATGTCAGCAAGTCAATGGGCAATGGAAAATACAATCGGGCACTTCTCTTCAAAGATTGATGTAAAAATATTTGCACTACTATTTGCACATTTTCACAGTTTCACACCACAGTTTTTGACTTGTGTGACAAGTGAATAATGTTCTCTAAACACGTCATATAAATAACTAAGTATCATACTGTGCATGATGCTTTAGTGTTTAAGTGGTGGTAAATGTATGTGCATGGGATACAGATACAGATACATACAGATACAAGTGTGCACGTCTGTCTAAAATGAGATGTGCAGTGAAGAGGCATGTTTGCTGCTGCTATCAATGTTCAATAATGGAAGACAAAAGAAGAAAAGAACATGGCTGATGTAGAACAGAGGCAGGTATTTAAAGCAAACACACAGACGAATGAAAAATCAAGATGGCAACCAAGGACTTCCTTGTTTTGTTACTCAAGTTGGTCCAATGGCCAAACCTTGGAAAAGTTCTGATTATTCCAAATCATTGTGAAATATGTTCTTTGATTTTTCTAAAGTAATTTCAACATCATCCAGCCTGGCATACAGGAGTAGTCCACCACCTCACATCCTGAATATTGAATCATCTGACCAATAGATCACAGTATGTGAAGACACAGCACCCTGTATCTGATATGGTCGTCTGCAGCACGGGAGCCCCTCAGGGTACTGTCCTGGCTCCCATTTTCTCCTTGTTCTACACTGGGACTTTAGACACCTCTCAACCAGCTGTCATCTGACAGTGACAGGAGTCTTGGGCATATTGGACTGGAAGTACTACATATACAAGACATGCTTTTGTTTAATCCCCATGTGTGATGGAATGGGACCTTTCTGTGCTTCTCTGTCTATGGAGAGACATGGATAAGGAATACTTCAAACATTATGGATGTTGGCAGACAAGTTTGACATTGCTTTGTCTTATGCAACCTTTCATCAATAGTATGATTAATGTACAGTACATTAATCAGAGACTTGCAATCACCATCTGACAACGGCCTCCATATTTTCAAAGGTCTGGAAAGCTTTATGGAAAGCATTGCAATCTATCTTATAAGCCATCTAATGGGTTAGTGTGGCTGTTTCATTTGGCAACTATGGAAATGTCTGAACTGTGTAGCCTACATAAATGGAAAACAGGTGAACATCAAGGCACCGCCGCACACTGGAAATGACTGCCACTAAAATTTTCTGAACTGTGTAGGCAGCACAGATGGAAATCAGGTGAGCAGCAAGCCTCCACCACACACCAAGGCTGACTACTACAACTACAAAGGGGTACATTTCATTATTATGATTGCTACGTGACATATGTTTACCATGCTGGATGTCAGAGGATTAAGACAAAAAATGGCTCTCAGAATTATTTATAATTTCCCCATTCCTCAATACTCTTTATGTTAGCCATGGATAAGTGGATGTAAGGTCCTATTCAGACGTTGCATTCATTTCCTGTAGCAGACAGGCAGAGCTGGCATTCAGCATAGGCAGTATAGGCAAATGCTACGGGCGCCATGGATCCATTATTTTTTGTTTGTTTGTTTTTCCATAAAAACAGCCTACAACTAATACTACTTTATATACTATTATTTCATAATATTACCAAAATCCACTACAACTTATTAAACATATTAGTCAAAAGTTAGTTGTTGCAGCTCCTCTCTACCAGTGACCCCGCTGACACTATCCACAGTACAGCAGCATCCAGCCAGAAACGGTCATCACTCGACACTCTGTTCACAGTGAAGTTAATGTCAAAAAGGCCAAAACTCTTGATTGCTCAGCGAAAAAAGACAAGAAAAGAGGAAGAGGCAAAACAGGAAAAACACAGCAGCAATAGCAGCAAGAGTTACCATCAGTGACTCCTACCTTAGGGGGAGTTCGAAAGTATCCAGGTGTAGAAATACCTTTTTCCTGTTATGTCCTGCTGCATAGACCACCTTCCTGTCTGCCTAAGAAACCAGATATATTAATGCAGTACGGAAGATGAGATGAGATGTCTGCATTGGGTTCTGTTATATTTTATTTTGTGCAATAAGTTACCGAGTGTCTTATTTATATTGTGATTAATTTTGTGTAAATTTTGCATGCATTTTGTTGTATTTTGTATTTGTACTACTTATTGTGTATTCTAATTTCTGTTATATAATTTATTATTTGATATCTAGGTGTGAAATGAGGTGAGGTTAGATTGCAATTAAATTGTGTCACTTGTTTTTTAACGTCTTATCGTGCCAGCCATTTTGTAAAAATAAATAAATAAATAAAATGCCTATTTAGGACATAACACCCAAAGGACACCCAAAGTAAACTGAATGTTGTTCATGAACATTTTGCTCATTTATGGTCTTGGCCTCTTTTAAAAGCCAAGGGGGGTGTAGCGGAGGAGGTGTTAATTGTAGACACCTGTGAGTTAAGTGAGAGAAAAAAAGGAGACAATGGCAATCAGGAGGGAGTGTGGAGAAGGCCAGGAGTGCAAATACACCAAAAATACTTTAAAGATATAATATATATGTCAAGGACTGCAAAGCACATGGAAAGCCAGATTTTGTACTGCAGCTTTATATGGCAACGCTGAAATCCTAGAGCAGCAACAGTGAAATCTTCTGCATCTGGGGACACTGAAGTCCTCTGGTACCATGACTACCCTCCAGTGGATTGTTTACCTCCTGATCGTGAAAACAGCTCTCCATACTACAAGTTCTCCAATTACTCTCTGTCCCTCTCTGTATCCTTCACATTTTTCTTTCGGAAACACACTTTTATGCTTTGATACATGTCATTACACATCACCGTTGAACTTTGGGCTTTGTTTGCGCTTGGAATATTTTATTTGATTGTGCATGAACTTTTGGATGGAACGTTTGGCTTTGGGACTGGTTGTGCTTGAGGAACACTTAATTTGATTTTGTATGAACTTTGTGGATTTATGGACTGGGGAATTTTGGGGAACATTGAAATTGTTTTGCTTGTACTGTGGGGCATTTAACTTTTATTGTGTTGGGAGATTTTAGGTCATTACCTATGGGAATTTAATTTATGTTATTGTCTGATGACATGGAGAACTGTTGTTGTAAATCATGTCCTTAAGCGTTTACTGGTTACCCTGGTTGCCTTTTGTCTTTTCTTACGTTAAAGAAAAGATAAAAGGCACATAAATGATTTCCTTCAGGCCTTTAAATATTTTCTCTACCCTGAGATTTTAAATGATAGACTTAATCGTCTGTCTGGCGCCATCTTAAATTAAAATAAATTATATATTTTTTGCTTTTAGTTTCACCACAATCTGTTGTAGGAAACAGATCTCAAGTGACCAGCTTGAAGTACATGTGTGAATGCACCAAGGAAGCATTGCATTTCAAGCAGGTTGCATTACAAAGATTCGATTTCTGACCACATTTGTCCACATTCTTTTGAGATTATGAACACGCAAGGCATCCTGGGTCACATTGAAGCCCATCTACTCATCTACTGATGTTCTTGCATCAGAAAAAAATTAATTCAGAAAAAAACACACAACCACACCCTTAAAATTAAGGTGCAAGGAATACCATTTGCATCTTTTTGGGAGCACCTATGCAATTACCAGGGTGTGGTTGTTGTCTCTGCATAACCTGCTGGAAGAGTGAGCATGGTCTGAACAGTTTGAAATGTCCACTTATATGACAGTCCTCTAACCACAAAGTGCAGCAGTTTAAGCATCGTCCAGAGCCCGATTTTACCACCTCACCATCCATGAGAGCAGCGATAGCCTCTTTTATAGTCTTAGCATCTCTTTTATTGCCTCAGAAAGTAGATCTGCTAACTCTTCATAGTCTGTCGAACGACATGGTTGTTTACCAGATGCTTTTCTCGAAAGTCAAAGCCATCACAGTGTGCATAAAGGTACTAGAAAGAACTAATAAGCATTACAAAGGTCCCACCTTAGCAACAAACTCATGGACATGTGAGGGGAATGCAACTTTCTCTTAGGCCCTTTGCTTCAAAACAAAAAGGATAAAAAGTGATTCTGTGCTAATACCTTATTGTCTAGAGCTAGAACTCAGCATATGGACTGTCTCTCCCATGTTTCACTACCACTTTAAACATATCACATCCAAATGTTAGAAAATGTAGAAATGTAGGTTTTAGGTACCTACTGTATTTCGTATACTATTTTTTTTTTCCAGTTAATCAGCTTTGCTCAGTGCCTGAACAAACCTTAACATGCTTCCGCCCATTTAACCAAAGATAAGTTGAACTAAAAAATGATCTAACTGAGCCTTTAGGCTCTGGTCATCCATTTAACATGATTTAACTCTGACCCATACATACAGGCAATCTTGCAAAGTGAATAAGAAAAGTCGCTCAATGGCTTAATAATGATCAAATAAATACAAATATAATTTTAGGCCTTAAAATAATGGGGGACAATGTCATGCATCCAGAGGGTTTGCACTGTCTCATCCCTTGTTGTTCCACTATTGTTACCCTCCCTTGTGTTTCATGTTGCTCCCCTGTATATCTACTCTCGGTGACTAGCATTTTTCCCAGCATGGTGCTAATTCTTCATGCTCCTGCAGAACACGGCTGTTCACTTTATTATGTGCCATTACGCGCGTTTTGCCAGTGTGGTGCCAATGCCACAGCCAGTTCTCTCAGGAAGGGTAGCCCAGTGTTCCAGGACCACAACCTTCTCATACATGTACATGATGTCTCATTTAACCCCACACCACTCTTCCTCCAGCGTTCAGCTCGGCTCACCTCGCGGATTGCTCAGCTCCTCAGCTCAGCTCACTCTGCCTCAGGCACCTTTCGCCTGCAACGTTTAAATTCATGACAGCTCAACTTCTCCACCACCAACTGCTCAGATGACACAATCAAAATGTTTGTTGCCAGTTTCTATATTTCTGTCTCCTGCTTTTTTGCCTCAATGCACTGCCCCAGAGAGATTAGCAGTCACACTGTGAATATTAGCGTTTTGGAGCTCAGCATTTCCGCCTTTCTGAATTAACCACACCCACTCCAATGTCTGACTGATCACAGAATAGTTATGCCACACAAGAGAAAAGTCCAGTTGAAGCTGTAAGCACAACTTCTCACAGCCCCAACTCTAGCGGAGTATGTAACAGCCTTTATTCCCTCATAGTAACATAGTGTAACTCGTGCATTTGACCTTTGGCCCTTTAACTGCGTCACTAAGAAAGGGTCCTTTGAGTTAGTGCAGTATAGTAATTTATATAGTAGACTCATGACTATAAAAGACTACAACTGCGCTCGTTTACCCCTATAACAGTAACTTTATGATCAATCTGTACACATATTAAACATTTCTACAATAAATATCTTGAGTCTATTGTTATTGATGCTATATGAAGAAAAGATGAATTGAAGGCAGACTTTCTGTTATCACCATCATTTACAGTTTTTAGGTGAGCTTAAATGTGATGTTTCAGTCATCTAACATTCTAATATGTTTCATACTGATTGATAGCACACATTTGATCCAATCTAATGTTCCCTTATTGTTATCCAGTTTGAGAACCATATGTTCGAGACACTTGTGATGGTAATTTAAAGATTATGATTGAGGCCAAAACATCCAGATTTCTGAAGAAACGAGCAAAATATCTGAAAAACAGAATGAGATTAAACAGCCGCCCCTCCTTTAGGAGATCTAGACACTAAAGACATGTCTCTCCCAGTTTTCTCCCTCTCTCTCTCTCTCTTTCTCTCTCTCTCTCTCTCCCTCTCTCTCTCTCACTCTCTCTCTCTTTTAAAAGTTCTTACTACTTAAATATCAATGGGTGACCATACAACCTTTCCTTAGAACAAAGCTTTTAAGGCAGACTGATCAAGTGATTTCTTTTTTCTTCTTCTCCCTGTTAAAATGGAATTCTGCTTTGTTAAATGCAAGCCAGGCAGTTTGTAGATTTCTGCTCAGTCTCTGCAGGGAAATGTGTCCTGGTCATTCAACAGAGATAGTGTGGGAGTTTTTTTTTTTTTTTTTTTTTTTTGTCCTTTTATGTCCTTAAGCTGTGTTAAAACTCTCTAATATTTGAATCTGGTGAAACTTCTAATTTAATTCTGGAATAGATGTGACTTTTAATTTAATTTAGTAGTTGATGTAACTTCTAATTTAATTTACAAGTTTCTAATAAATGAAAAGGCACCGCTCCTGCACTGCAGAGCTGCATGGCTCTGACTGAGCGTAAGTAAGTGCACTAGTAAACGCTGCTGTGAAATGACTGCACTCGGAAGGTCTCCTGGCACAGGAGGCCGTGGAGAGAAATTCACAGAGAGGTACTAATCCGTTCCATCCATCATCACTTGCTGGCTAATAATCATTAGCTGTGCTTCAACAATTCAACAGTCCAAAAATGTAAAATATGCTGTTAAAATTCTATTTCATATTACTTCGAACTGCATTTTTCTTTAAAAAAAAGTTTCACATTTTGAAGCTTTATGTGAGGATGGAGAGAAACTGGAAGGTAGCAAGAGATGTGAATAAGAAACAGACTGAACTCCATCAATTAGTTATCACCACAGGGGAGTGGCCAAAATCTATATTTGCTCATGTAAGACGTGGCTAATATGACAAATAGTGGATGAAAGTGAAGATGTAACCCAGTGTGCAGCCATCTGCATTCACATAGAAAATGTTTGCCAAGCTACAGGTTGTCATTCACATTTCGAGACAAAGGCGCTAACACGCAGGTGCTTTGGATGGTTTGACTCACACCTTCCATTATAAAGAAAAGCAATGGATCACAGGCTGTGTATAAATGTGTTCTCTCTAATTGTACCCTGTTGCTTCTCCATGTGGCAGAAAGCAGAGCTGCGCTTGTTTGCCTGCTGAGCCGTGGCGACTGTCCAAACAGTGCCATGTGCATATTCTGCACTCAATGGGCCGTGAAATCAAAGTCACCTCACTCTGATTATGCCATTCAGCACTCAGCACAGCCTGTCTGCTTGTGCTGGAAATTATAAAGGCATTGTCGTCACTATAATAATTCTCACAAAGCAACTTAAAGAACTTTGGCTGGTCTTAGGCAGATGGGTCCCTCCGTATGAGCTGGGTTCTGGGTTGTGATCAAGGTTTCTTCCGGTTAAAAGGGAGTTTTTTCTTGCTACTGTCACCTTCAGGCTTGCTCTGGAGGTTTCAGGCTGGTTTTTTTAAAGCGACTTAAGACAATTTGTGTTGTTATTGATGGTATATAAATAGAATTGAACTGAATTACACTGAATATCCAGCACAGACATAAATAACAGGACCAAGCAGGCAGTCTTTTGCTATAATCTTCCCCGTTGAATGATTCAGGAGGAAATATACTTTGAGAGAATGCAATAAGTTATTACATTAAAACATGATTTAGCTTACGCTTAAACCTGTTTTTGGTTTTGATTCAAGTATTTTAACATGATAAAATAAACCATGCATTTACAAGTCTGGTTTTCGGTGGAGGTGGCAGCAAGCTAAACAAAGGTAGTCCAGATGTTCCATCCTCAGCTCTTCCTTTGGGATACCAGTCTGTTCTGTACAAGCCCTGGTGTCTCTTCACATTTTGAAGTGCCTTGAAAAACTCGAGGAGGATAAGATCCTTGTCCTGCCTCGGCTGCCTCTGTTTAAAGTAAAGGAGCACCTACACTACCAGTCAAAAGTTTGTACCCACCTTTTCATTAAACTCAGTGAGAAAGTGTGCCCAAACTTTTGACTGGGAGTGCATGTATTCAGCGTTACTTCCAGATTGTCAAAAAAAAAAAAACTCTATTTGGTCACAGTCTTAATCCTTAAGTCGCTTCCACAAGTATCCTGTGGCCGAATGTGAACGGTGTCATTAGGTTTAGCTCCTTCTTCGCCTGCACAGCATGACACAGACACATCTTGAGCTACTTTAATGCTCTCAACTGGCGCAGCAACTCACTCTCATGAAATGCTAGGTTGCTCCCTTCCATTTCATGCCCTGAGTCCAGGAAATAGTGGCTCTCAACACAGCTACTTTACGCCATATTGTGTAAATATGGTCAGTGTATCTTCACTTCCTTGCATTGGGCAAACTGATCCCATTTTACTGGGAATATAGGCAGAACCATCTTGCATCTTTGAAGCCAGAGTCTACGGAACCACAATATCGATGACCTGGCCAGCTACAAAGAAATGTTCGATTATACACTGTACTAATTTTGCTTTTACACCTCTCATGGTCCCACGGGATTAAGTAACAAAGCGGTTGGTATTCCAACTGACGGTTGCCATTATGTCACATCTTGTTTCAATAGCGTCAAATAACTACTATATATTATAACTTATACAAAAAAGAAAGACACCTGAACATGCATCAGCGTTATATTGACCACCTATTTGACATGTATTTTAGTGTTTTAGGAGGTGGAGTTTATGACCTATACTGCAGCTAGTCACCAGGGGGAGCTCTACAAGTTTTGCATTCACTTTTGAGGAGCAGTTCCGTTTCCATCTTTATGCTGACACGTTACACCAAAATTCATCCACACTCATGCCGACATGCCTTAACATGTGCTGAGGTCTCAACATCTTAGATGAGATGATAACTTACCATGTGATACGGTTTAGATATTTTGTCTAAATATGCAGATAAGGAAGTGAAGTGTTGCCTAGTAACAACTGCTGTAAATACGAGGAGACAGATCCAGGCTGGGTGGGGGACTCTATGGTGGAAAAAGGAGTAGTGAAGGTAACATCTTTAAAGCAACCATTTCAGAAAGAGGTAAAGATCCATCGGCTTGGAATCCAACATGCTGTTCTTTTAAGTTTCACAAGGAGTTGCAGTGGCAGATATCTCATATACACTGATCAGCCACAACTAAAATTAAAACAATTAAAACCACTGACAGGAGAAGTGAAAAACATTGACCGCCTTGTGACATTCAGGGTTCTTCAGATTTATACATAGGCAAAATGTATTTTCATCTTCATTTTGATCCATACTTTAATATGTGTAATTTGCATTGCAATGAGCATAGTAAAACTGCTTAAAGTAAGTCAAAGCCACAGGCTGTGAATGTTTATTTTGCTGTTTCAGTTCGTTTTTCCTTAAATTATGCATGTATTTCAGCACCATGTTTCCGGTAAACTCCATCTCTACATTTTGCTGTTCCCTGAAAAGCATATTTGCACTCATGGTGCAGTGCCTTAAAATAAAAATAATAATATTTTAAAATGATATCAAGTACTATACAGTAGATTTGGTCATATTAGGGTTATCTGTGGGTAAATACAGTTTAGCAGAAACTGCCTGCTAGGATCACACTGTCAGTGAAACTAACAAACCTTTCTGTGTTTCTATTCTAACATAGACTGTACAGCTGTGCCTCCATCCACAGATATACATGTGAGAGAGATTTACTTTTATCCCCTCTTTGCTGAGTAAAACAAAACGCAGTGCTCTATTCTTAGTCTGTGAAACCGTTACAACTGCAGTTGTCGGTTCATCCTTGTTCCTTGCTTTTTTCCAGTTATTTTAACAGTTGAATATCTATTAACAAACTTTCTTTTTTTTCTTTATTTATATTCAGATAATAGCCTGGGAGACCATGACGATGTGAAAAACATTTATTTTGTTTTGATTAGAAACTGTTTGTAATTTTCTTGAATAAGGACGTGTCACATTCAGATGTGTTAATCATCTATAATTAGCAGACAAAATTATAGTGTCTGGCATTATGACGTCTATCACAGAGATTAACACATGACAGTTGTTAAAATGCGGTGCAGCTGGAGCACAATGAAAAGTCACTTAAATCTCCCTCATATTAATGGCTGATAGAGAGCCTGTTTGTGTCATCCTTTAGTTTAAAATGTCCACTAATGGCCAGATTAGCACAGAGTCTAACATTAAGCCTGGGCAAGAGTCACGGTTAGTCTTGTGTGTGGCCATACAAACCTTGTCATCATTTAAAGGGCATTTACCTGAAAATTTGCAGCTCATGTTGGAGTTGATGTTAATAAATGTGAATCAACAGTTCATTGAAACCACTGCAGCACAGAACATAGGGAGGACATGTGAGCAGACAGTGTGTAGGAAGCTGAACAAGGGAGAAATTTCTCTTATTGGCTTGCTGTTGAGACATGTGAACAAGGAGATACATTTCAGACCAGTGAGAGCCATTCTGATCTGTTTTGCCAAAATGTCATATTTCCAACTTATATTACCCTTTGTATTATAAATAATGAGAATATATAAATACTGCAATTCAATCAGTGGGCTAAAGTCTTAGTCACATGGTGTTATCTTCCAGACTGCCACATGCCAGAACAATTAGCAGTATAGGAGGAGCTTATAGGAGAATGCAAATGAAAAATATAGTACCAGCTTCTGTTTCTATGCATGCACTTCATATTCCTCTTTTGTGCTCTCTGCTTTTCTCTTTTTTCCTCTGCAGAGCAGAGTTGGATGGCCTAGAGAAGCATCAAGCGGGTGGTTCCTGTTGTGGGTCTCCTCTGGCTCATTCTCCTCCTGGCTGCCACACCTGACAGGGGACAGGAAATTAAAATTGGACCGAGGAAATAGATCGGATATCAAGCAGGCGCAAAGCCGAGGAGATAAGACCGCAAGAGGAAAAGAGAGCTAAGAAAGGAGCACGGGAAGAGAGAGCAAGAGAGAAATATATTATGGAGCAGAAATTCACCCCAGTTCACTCATTGGCTCCATTCATAATAGAAAATGTGATTCTCATCTACTGTCTGCCAGAGAAACAAAGAGGTAATGGTCTCTTTAATGATCTTCCACCTTATGCATTAGTGTTGGCTGCTGGCCTCAGAGCAGCCAGGCAGTAAATAATAGAAAATAAAATGCATCACCATTATACCTCAACACAATTTAGTCTATTCTTCTTCCTGCATTTTATTATATCAGGGACGTGTACAAGCAATGTGCCATGTTCAAAAAGAGATTGAATGTGCTAACAGGGCATAAATAGAGATTCACAGCAAAAATCAATATGAGTCTTTTCAGTAATATTACAAGGAAATAAGATGATGACAACAATGTATGTCCACATTTATGGTCATTAACTGTAAGGCTGATCCCACTGATCTCGGCCATTCCTCATTCCTCTCAAGACCCATACCGTTATTGAACATTTTCAAGATCTGAATAATATCATCATAAAGTGGATTAAGTCACATGAGAGCTTGAGGAATTAAAATACATAATAAAAATTTTAAAACACAAAAAGCTGACATGGAAAATTAAGAAATACCTCTGATTCGGAAGTCATTAGTCAGATCAAAACAACACCTAAATATAGCTGTGCCTTATTTTTTTCACAGCAGAATAATGATTTCTAAGAATTGGAGTCATGGAAAATTTAGCATCACAGCTAAGTGAAAGTGTCAGAAGTCAGATCCATAGCCAAAGGGTCTTCCTCAGAGACAAATCTTAGCAGATCCCAGGCAGCACATTTCTCTCTAAAATGCTTCGAGGGAACTGGATAAGACCAAACTGTCAAATCTTCGTTGTGACATTCAAATGTTATCTTTGCATTGATCATTTTAATGAGCCACCAGAGAAAGACAAAATGAAACTGTTGTCACTGACAAACAAGTCAAACAGCTTTTCAGTGGGTTTACTCACATAAGAACACGTACACACAAAAAAATAGCCTATACACTTTTGGAGTTAACTGGCTATTGTGAACCTTGGAGACACCCTGCTGAAATGAAATGACCAATGTAGGTGTAATATTGGAAGCAGAAAAAGCATTGTCACCAACTGTGCAAATATACATAATGCTGTATATCAGATTATTGAGGAACCATTGCACTAGAGAGGCTCTGTGAGGCAGTTGAATTTTTAATGAGGGAGACAAATAGTTGCTCTTGTGCTTAGAGGTTCTGGTGTTCAGTGTCTCAAGCGGCAAGAGGACATCAATTCTCAGAGATGTTTTGGCCTGTTGGTGAGCTATCTGATTTAATTCATCATTCTTTTCTGCATTCTGATACACCACACCAACATCATGGACTGTGGTTGCACTTTAACTAGCCAGTGGTCAGCTATATTTAGAATTAATCCCTTATTGATCCTTCATGGGGAAAAAAATACCTTCTCTACATTTGACCCATCCATTCGTTCACACAGTGGTGTTTATAATGGGAGCAGTGGACTGCAGCCTTAGGCAGCAGCAAATTTAGAGTTAGGTGCTTGCTCAGGGCACCACAGCCATGGACAGGGCCTTTGAAGCCTTTGGACCTCCAGTTTCGCCTCTAGTGCCACTACTCCACAGCTCCCCAGAAACAGAGGGATTCTGCCGAAACCCGGGATCGCACCAGGGGCCTTTAGATCTTCAGTCTAACGCTGTCCCAACTGAGCTATTTTGGGGCGTCCAGTAGTTGTAGCTCTTTCTGACTACATTGCCTGTTAGGGTCTACATATGACATCAATTTGGCGCCTTAACAGCCTATGTTAGCAACATAGCCTGCAAGAACTGTGATTGTTCCCCCTGGTAGTAGCGTTTCCCGCTTTAGTATTTACGGCTGCTTCTCTATCTCCACAGTTTTTCAAATACTTTGTTTTGAAACACATCATATTGAGGAAAGTTTAGCTGAGGAAGTTCTGAGATACAAATATTTGTCATCTTAAGTGAAATTTCAGTAAATGTTTCAGTCACCAATGTTGAAAGTGAAGCAAGACATAGAAAGTGACACAGGAAGTCGAAACAAAAATCAACAAGACTGGCCGCTTTACATCTACAGATAAACTACTTTGTGAAAATATGCCCATTTTACGTTCAGATAAAATGAAGCTGAAAATTGTGACATTGTTGTTTGCTTACTTTGGTGGACCTATTGTTCTCTTTTTGTGGAATTGTGAAACTAACCTGAACAGCCAGTCTGATTTCTCTCACCAGTGTATTTTTAGCTGTGGTTTTGAATTGTTGTGGTTTGTTCCACTATGTTCACTAGCTAATTGTATCTTCTGTTCAGTACTGTGTAGGCAGTGTACAGTGGTTTTCAGATCCCCCTTCTGCTGCCTGAAACATAGTTGTATGAGATCAAAAGTTTATGGGACATAACAAAAAATGATAAATGGAAAGAGGCTGTTAAGCTCCAAAGAGGTTAGGTACTGCAGAAAATTCAACGCTCTGAATGCGGTCCTTGTCCCAGTTTACATGCAATGGAGAAAATTGAATAACTGACGGGATCATGTACTCCTGCTCCTGTCTTTTCAGTAGGTTAATAAGGCCTCCTTTCTAGTTGACCTATTACGTCATATAATAAACAACTGGAGCCTAATGCGTCAGATGGGCATTTCAAACAACAACAAGATGGATAACAGTGCAGCTTTTTGAATCTCAAATGTAATGTGCTTCTACCGGCTCTGTTTACCTTCTTTTCGGTGACTGTTTTTCTTGGATGTTTTTGTTTCCCGGGAACATACACCAGCGCCGCGATTGTGGAGCATGCGCACACACGTTGTCCAGATTAAGGTGTATACATGCCAATTAAGGCATCAGTCGGATTAGGTTAGGCGTTTACAGCCGGGGAAAGTTGATTTATCTGTCAATCACATCATCTGTTTTAGTCGGATAAGGAGAACTCTGATATTCGACAAAGTAACACGTTTACATTAACATGTGCTCAAGTTGTCCAGTTATAGTCAGATTAAGGCAGTAATTCGTTTTTTTCCCAAGTATGTAAACATACTGAATTATACTCCTTGATGACAGCAGCCATCCCCAGCAGGATGCAGTCTGACACATATCGCTTTCACGTTGAAAATCCCGGGTCATTTTCAGCCTTTGTCGTGCCTTCACATAACCAGAAGTTCCAGGTCGAACGTCCCGCTGTGAGAGCTGTGTGCCTGGTTTTTCCTCCCTCATACATCACCACGTACATTGCGAATAAACAATGGACAGACAGCATAGTGTGTGTATTTTTTTAATGTTTTCAGTTTGTTGATGACCTGAAGAACGGACTGGATCAGCTTCTACAATGATGTAGTCTGTCAGGCCCTCGAGTGACAAAATCAGAATGTAGCAGGTAGATACATCAACATCAGAGCACAAAACCTGGGTTGACGTGGCATTCCTGTTAACATCAAAGCTGTGTTGAGCCGAGCCGATAAAATCCCGGGTCGATTGCTAGGCCGGTGACGCAGGTCGGAGCTGCAGACACACACAAAATTCACTTTAGGAACAACTCAATAAACATGAAGAGCAGCACAAAGTATTGACCTGGCCTCCAGATTCACTAGATCCCAAACTGATCAAGTATCAGTATGGGATAATCATCAGAGACCCCTCCCCTCAACCCATAGGACCCAAAAACCTGCACTAACAACATTCTGTTACCAGACATCACAGGACACCCTCAGAAGGCCCATATCCTTTCTCTAACGAGTTACAACTGTTGAGGGAGACCTACACAATATTAGGAACATGGTCATAATATCACACCTGAAATACTGATGCACTAATGCAGAGTTTAGAGTAACATTGACACTTTTACACACTGGTTCACACAAACACACACCAGTGACAAGCATTGGGACCAACTTGACTTTTAGTGTCTTGCTCAACACTATGAACCAGGATTGAATCACAAACCCATGGTTTGTAGACCACCGGCACTACCTTCTGAAACACTGCATGGTTGAGAATCAGCTGTTGGATCGCCACCATCTCCCAAATTCTCCCAAAACTTTCCTTTATGGAAAAAAAAAAAAAAAAAAACATAAACTGCATGTCATTTTTGGAGACACTGGTAATTAAAATATTTGTTCCTTCATGTTTAAATGCAAATGTTGCAATAGAAATGTTCTGTTTTAAATCAATCCACCAACTACTCCTCAACTCAACTAATTGCTCTAATCATTGTACTCTATTCAAAGACTTTTATCACTAGATTTTAGAAGAAAATCATATTATTCATATACTGTCTGTGTGATAGACAAAAAAAACTTTGTGATTACACTTTCCTCAAATCATATTTACTGTTGCAAATTAGTTAAAGAAAGATAATTACTGGAGGACAGGGTTGTTTCGGTATTGCTGTAAAGTTGTATTGTACTATATAATAAAATATAATAAAATTGTGTACGCTATACAATTAGTAGAAGAACATGCAAACTCCACAGAGGAAGGCCCCAGGCTGGTGGATTCAAACCCAGAGCCTTCTTGATGTGAGGCATCAGTGCTAATTACCACTCCAATGTCCCACCACAGTCTCAGTGTAGGTCAAATACAAATGCAGCTTAGTGTTGAATTTCAGAAATATCTCCCACTTAATATTTTTCACCTGTGGCATGTCCACAATGTGAGATAATCACATTGAAGAATAACGTAAAGGTATTGACAGCGGACAGCAGCAGCAGCAGCATAGAAAATGTTAACTTCTCTGTGTGTTTCTTGCAACAGATTTATGGTGTTTCATCTAAAACGTGGAAAGGTTTGCGGAAGCGGGACTCTCACGTGAAAGATGCCAGCGGTGTACATTTTACGAGAGCGGCAGGCTGTAAAGGAGCACACCTACCAGGGTGGATCTCATTAACTGGGGTAAGTTGCTCAGTGATGAAGCCTGGATTGGACTGGATAATGATCTATGTTCAGCAGAGTGCAGGAATCCAGCCAGCTCTCAAATTTATTGACACTGTTCACATGATCCCAGCCAACATTGCCCACACTGCAGAGAAACGGCATTCTGAGCCAACAATTGGTTGTTTATAACCGATAATCAAATTTGAGCTCTTTTCTCTCTCACAGAAGAGAAGTTGCCTGCCTGTTGCATAAGTGCATAACCTGCTGAATGTTTGCATGGTATGTTTGGGGGTGCACTCTCACTCTGTGTCACCTTCTGCTCAATGCGTGGGCCACAACTGCCTGAGCTGACCAGAATGATGAGCTGTGACGAAATTAAGTCTGTGTTAAATTACAGCACCTTCTCCCTTCTCCTCTCTGACCCTGTTGCTGATGAAGGAGAGAGCAAGGGAGAGAAAAGGAAGCAGTGGAGGCAGACTGCCATCCTTAGTAATTTTCATTCATTCATTTTCAGTAACCGCTTTTCCTCTGGAGGGTTGCGAGAGGGCTGGAGCATATCCGCGCTGTAATTGGGCGAGAGACAGGGTACACCCTGAACAGGTCACCAGTCTATTGCAAGACTAACACAGAGAGACAGACAACCATTCACACTCACACTCTAGATAGGGCCCATGCAATAGGGCAACTTCAAACTGGTCTTCCCGCAAAACCAAGTTGCAGCAATGCTTGGAGTGAGCCTTGGTACCATACAAACTTAAGGCGAAGTTCACAGTCTGGGAAACAAATGGTATCCTCCAAGAAGACTGCCGCCAGAATTTGGGAGTGGAGAGGATGGAATGGCCTGCCAGCAGTCCAAACCTCAACCTCTTTGAACGCTTGTGGGATCAGCTTGGGCGTACCTCCTAAGGAGGAGGGGCCAGTCTGTTGTGGCCTTGTATGGTTCTCCTACATGCTACTGAGGCTCTCATCTGTTAAATGATTGAAATTTTAAATTGGTTGTTTCTTAAGACTTTAACTATCCAATCCACCACACAGAGTCAACACAGCAACACAAAAACTCAGCATGGGCAGAGAAGATTTGGCCAATTTTCATGGGTTCAGCCCACATACTCAGCTCTGCTGCTCATCCTACAAATGCATATTCCTTACAAACTTGGCACCATTTAAAAAGGAAATAATCAAGCTTTCCAATATTAGATTTAATGCCAAGAAGCATTGTTATCAAAAGAAATAATCTACCAAACACAAATTTCCTTACTTTCTGAGCTAAGTTTTCTTTTGTATCTTAAAATACACAGTAGCATATCATTAGCCCAGACAATCCCGATGAGATGAGAAACTGGTATTTGCACATACTTACTGTTATGTGATATCTATAATTTAGTTAAGTAAAGCCTTTAAGGAGGTCGGGACTATGAAACACTGAAGTAACATCATACACTTTATTGTCAATTTTAATACCAAGCACTACACTAAAAGTTCCTAATATATCTAACTTACACTAAGGGTGAATCCAACTTCACTCCACAGAATGCAGAGAGGTCGTGTTGAACCAAACCTTTGTCAGGTTTCAATAGAAGATGAATGCATATAGAGACAAGCAGACAGTTGAAAGGTTTAATAATAGGGGGAGGGGTGGGCGAAGAAGAAGAAGTAGAAAAGAAGAAGTAGAAAAAAAGGTCCTTTAAGGAAGCTTGATGATTAAATTTCAAAGAGTGAAAGATTGATAATATATTTCAAAAGCTGGTACACCCATACCTTCCGAGGCCTTTAGTCTGCATTCCGTGATAGGTTAATTTGTTTAAAACTATGCAAGTTCATCCAGCAGGGAGGAGAAGGTTAACAAGGGTGAAAACCAGGGTTACATTGTTTTAATGTCACCTGTCATGCAACTTGAACTTTTTTGGCTTTTGTCAGTGCTTTATGTCTATTTGTTGCTACTCTCTGTGCTCATGGACTGCACATCACAGAGTTGAATCCTCCATAAAGGTGTTGTGTACCTGTATGCACATATTGCTGTGTTTCCGTTATCAGACAACAGCATGAAATAGGGACTTGGAATGCAGCCCGTGAAGAAAACATGTAAACCAGCAGTCAACTCAAAGCCATCTCCACAGCCATGACCATGATATATCTGCTTGACAGTTTTCCACATCTTTTCCAGTTGCTGCTACAGACTCCTACTTTACCTTACACTGCAGCCCAGCTGTTTTAATGACCTATCTGACACATAAGCTTTGGCAAGACATGCAATGGCAGCAGAGAGAGCCCCAAAAAGCAATGAGGGTGGTAGTTTTGTTCACTCATCGGTGCCAGTGACCACAGTTATTTTACTCGACATCTACTATCGTTTAAATAGAGGCATGACACAGTTACTCTTAAAACATTAACAGTATTAAAATGACATAAAGCGTGACTGACACGGAGTGACCTGGATGCCGAGGGGAGACAGACAGACAGACAGACAGACAGCATGCGGCTCGCATCTCAGGGGCAGAAGCAGCGGTGCCTGACATCACACCAGGACAACATTTGCTCATTTTATCTCCACCTCGCTCTGCTGATCATGAGCAGGGACTTCTTACAGATCCAATCCTCACAGAGCCAGAGGGGCTGCAGGGTTCACACAGCGGGGACAGACCAGAGCTGAGGCGCTGGGAAGCCTTTGTGAACAAGTACATGTGCTTGAGCACAACCTTCAAAAAGGCTTCCTCCAGCTCACAGTCTTATGCTACTTTCTGCGTTGCAGTGAGTGATGAGTGTAATTGAGTGAAGTCATTTAAAGCCAAATGCATCTCCCATGTTTCCTCCAGCTCAATGTGTCAAATTCACAATTATTATTTTTCCTTCCTGTGTGTGAAAAGTTTGCCCTTCTCCCTTTTAGTGTGACCCTATCCCTACACCTCCAATGGCTTACATCAGCTTTTTGTTAATTTACTTTTATTGTATTGCATCATCTTGTGGTCATTCTAGGACACATTTGTGTCTTAACAGTAAAGGGTTAGGTGTTGTAAATAGAACATAGGTAGTTGAGACATCTTATGTTCTGTTAGTAGATAATATGCTTTCACTAGAGTGGAGGGAAAAGAGGAGTTGTTATTTATGTGAGGCAGCTTTCATTAGCTTTTTTTCATGTGTACTTGTGCTGATTTTCCTCAAGCTCATTGTTGCCCCTGTTGAAAGAATGAATGTTTTGTTAATAAATGCCAGCCTTTTGCACGTAATCTCACCTGTCACCTTGTTACTTTGACAAGTTTTCCTCAGCCAGCTATCTCAGTTGCCCCTTATGTCGCCATGACTCCTAAATAAATATGACTGCATAGATATTAACTTTAGTGAGAACTGATACAAGGAAACATTCATTGTAGGGAGCTGTTATGAATCTCAGGAAATAATAATCCAGATTCTTATACCATAATTATTTCTCTCCCTCAGCTTTGGGATAATTAAGTGCATATTTAAGTAAATCTCTGAATTCCTGGCAAAATAAAACATGAGTCCTTGTGCATTACCATCAGTTGATTGCAATTATGCAAATGTTGTTGAGAAAGTGTGATGCCATGATACGATTAATCAGAAAGCAGCAACAGTGTTTCCATGCAATGTTATTGCTAGTGCTCACAAAAGGTGGCTTTTTGAGTTAAGTTTGTGTGACTGATGTTGTCTTTTATCAGCTGCTGTCATAAGCAAGGGTGAATGCAACAAGATAACAAGACTACGGCAGCATTGATTTAGCATCCTTTAACATACCAAGCTCTGTTGGAGACAGTAAGAAAAGGATCAAAATCAATCCAGCAGAAACAGAGATATCATCTTTATACCACAGAGCAGCCGCTACAGCTGCCTGATGAAATCAGGCTTGGTTATACCTTCTCACCAACAGATTTTCAGCTGACATCACGTGAGAAGGTTTATCAGACTCCCTTAAGCTCTGTCTGATGCTGGTCCTCACAAGTTATGTTAATGCATGCACCTATGGAAAAAAGTCAGTATAAATGAAGATGATATAAATAGAAAAATATGTAATAACGGATACTGATACTGCTTTAACGCATGGTTGGCATAGCAACCTGTAGACCAGACACACATCCAGGCTGTGTTGGGGCAGTTTTATTAAGAAGACATGGAGTGTTGCATCAGAAGGCAACACCTGATCTAAACCCAACTGAGAAGCCTGGGGATGAGTTGGACCGTGGAATGAAAGAAAAAGTAACTAACAAAGACTCACCAAACATTACAATGTGAAGGCCACCACTCCTGATAGACTGGTGGATCTGACTGGTCTTCTGGACAAGTCATTTCTACTGTTCATTCGCTAAGACAAAAAGCTTACCACCCACTATGCCTGGCTTTCCATCATATTTAAAGATTGATAAATAACTAACTATGATGTCAGTATTGCCACTTAAATTAATTTCTAAATGCAATGAGCCATACATAAATCACTTAAGAGGTTCCTATGTTGCAGTGGATCAGTAGCAAGACACTGAACAGTTGCTTGCACCAGTTTGTTCTTGTTTTGCTGAATGTGTAGATGTCTCACTGTGATTGTAAAACACTTTGAGTAGCAGGAGAGCATTATATAAAACATTTGTGCAGCTGCTTTTTGTCCACAAAACAGTAATTCCCAGTTGGTAAACAGGGATTATGCCATTAACTGAACTGTAAGATACTCACACGGGACAAACATTTGGATAAATCTGCCACTTAAAATGGCGTAGGAACCAACAAATGCACTTTTCTTGTGTTTCGGGGCTGTTTCTGTTTGTTTAAAGCTAGAGTAACTACGTGCTGTGGGAAATTATTGAGACATTTAATAATAAAACTACAGACACATGTGCATCAGCTGTATGAATCCCTGAGCGTGTTGGTAAGAGCTACAGAAAGAGTAGTGAAATTAGACAAAACGGACTGCATTAGTGGTTTTGGTTCTATCATGAGGTGCTTTGACCAAAAGTAATGAGATGGGTGTCAAATTGGCTTAACAATCACACAAAAAACAAACAAACAGACAAACAAAAAACGCGTGGGCCTGGACTGGTGCTTTGAGCTTTGAGTGAACACCCACAAACATCAGAGATGAACTCAGCGTGACCTCAGCTCTGACCTGAAGCAGATAAATACATCAATAAGGAGACTGAGAACCACAGACAGCAGGAATACATCTCAACCTCCAGGCAGCACAAACACAAAGAGGACTACTCCAAGTTTTCAAAGAGAATACAGTTTCCTTCTGTGGGTGTCTCAAATATTGATGATGGGGATCCAGAGGTCTTTGTTTATGTGCGGATGTGTGGATGTGTGCATGTTTGCGTCTGCATATATCCACTGCCTGGCCAAAAAAAATAAAAAATCGCCACCAAAACAAACAAACAAAAAAAAAGGTCACACACCCAGATTTAACTAAATAATTAAATCAAAGCAACAGCTGGCAACAAGTTATTGAACTCAACAGCTTCTCATTTCTTAAACAACTAAGTGGAAAAGATGTTAGATATTTTCTCTGCTTGATGCAGGCCAATGATTTGACTCTTCTCAAATAGACTAAGGAGACTGAAGTAGAAACTACTAAAACTGGGTTAAGAACTGTCCAACCCTGCAGTATTAAAAACCGGAAGGATAGTGGAGAACCACTGTCTTCGAGGAACAAAGGTGGTGGGGAAACAAATCCTCAGTGATTGTGATCGGCGATCACTTAAAGGTTTTAGTTAAATCAAAACATTGAAAAACAACAGTAGAACTCAGGGCTATGTTAAATAGTGAAATAAGAACATTTCTACATGTACAATGAGAATGGAACTCTGAAGGATTGGGACTGAACAGCTGTGTAGCCTTAAGGTAACCACTAATCAGTGAGGTTAACTGGGAAAAAAGGCTTCAATCTGCTAGGGAGCATAGAGATTGGACTCTGGAGCAATGGAAGAAGGTCTACTGTAGAACCCTTAGGGGGCAGTGCTATGATCTGGGGTTGCTGCAGTTGCTCAGGTCTAGGTTCAGCAACATTATGCCCAAACAAAGAGGTCAGCTGACTACCTGATATACAGAATGACCATGACATTCATTGGGCTCAAAACATTTATTTCAGGAAGCATGCTACATCATTTTCACACATGGATTGGTGACCACAGTCCAGTCCTTAACCCCAGTGAGAATGTTTGGGATGTGCTGGAGAAGGCTTTGTGCAGTAGTCAGACCCTCCCATCATCAATAGAAGATCTTGGTGAAAAATTAATGCAACAGTGGATGGAAAAAAACTGCCAAAGCTTAGTGAACGAATGCCACAGCGAGTTCTGCTGTAAGCAAAGCTAAAGACGGTCCAACATATTAGCGTGTGTGACCTTTTGGTGGCAACATTTTTTTTGGTCAGGCAGTATATATAGTCACACCAGCCTTGAAAGTAGACATAGAGAACATAATCAAACTAATGAAACAGAAATCTCTCTCTCTCCCCTGAGTGCAGACAGCACCTGTGGACGTGCTGCCACAAGGAGAAAGAAGTGCAAAACCCAGTGGGGACTAAAAGCAGATCTCTTGGTGAAGGTGTTGAAAACTCTATACTAATGCCCCACTGGAGGTTGTTGTCATTTACAGAAAGGCACTGGTATTCCTGTATGGACCCTATTTATTTAACGTAGTTATACATTTTTTATTACACTTATTATCGCATATTTTGATCTAAAGTAGTGTGAATTAGATATTAGCACTTAACATGTGTAATGTACCCACGGGTGTACAAACAGTTGGACTGCTACGATAGCCTACTTTAAAAAACCTAAAAATTAAACCTGTTACAAGCCAGCTCAGTAGGGGTAAAGGGAGTAAAATAAAAAATGAACCAGACGGACAAGGTTTCTTGAGGAGTTCCTTTCAAAATTTGCTTCATTAGTAAATACTGCAACAGAAATAAAGGAGGCAACGATGGGAAGTGGGTGGCAATATCGGGTTGTACTAAAAAAGTATCAGGGTTCGAAAATCAACACCAAGCCTGAAACTAGGCTTTGGACAGAGACATTCTACCCTAGGCAAAAACATTCAGTCTACACTGAAAAGATGTCCCACTATGTTACAAGCCTGTTGGAGGGTCACAATGCAGAGTGGAGATAATATTAATTTCGATCATTAATAAGTAAAAACAAACAGGGAACAGGTGAGCCTATGGCTTTGACAGCTGAAGAAAGGCTACATCTAAGGAGTGAACTCTTTAGTCTTTTTTTTCTCTTGTCCTCAGTCGTTAGGACAATTAAGCCAAAAGAGACTTCCACTTCCACTGCAAGGCCAGTGGGGGTGCAGAGGGCTGTGATAAAACAGTATGGGCCTGTTCAGACCTTCCATTAAGCTTTGATCTGGATACGATGATGTGTGTACGCACTCTCTGATATTCGACCACATTTGAGGGATTTCAGATCCTGTAAAAATGCGTAAATACAGGGAAAATATGTAATTAAGCTCTGATCGAGTCAGTGTCCTTGTCAGTACCATTGGACAACTTCCATCCGGTGAGAAGCAGCATTACCTGTTTCAAGCTTATTCTGACATACAAATAATAACATACTGTTTTGCACCTCTGAGGTGTGGACATAGTGGTGGGAGGTACTCAAAATGATTATAAGAAACATTCTCCAATAAACATTTACTTTATAGAATATATAGATTAAATAATAAAAAGAAGTAATAATAAAAATAATAATAAAAAAAAATTGTAAGGCCATTATATGATTCTTCCAACAAGTAAAATATAATTGGATTAATTGAATTAGAAGACATGTTAGACGAAAAATGTGTTGAATGTTTTTATACCACCCCCGGTAAAACATACAGTGAACTGTAAATTTTGGCAAATTAAGTGATGCTGATTTTCTCTTTGTGTTTCCTCCAGATTTTCTGGACTGATCCATGAATGCAAATTGATTTCTATTCATCACAAACCCACGCCACAGCTGATTAGGCTCCGGCTGCCCACACTCTTCATTGATATCTGTATTGTGTTCTCTATCCCAGACAAATTAAGGTCCATTAGAGAAGCCTGCATGTACAGTAACCCTCTTTAAGAGACTGTTGAAGGAAAATGATTACAGTCGGCCCATTAATACTTAACTGCTGTCTGTGTCCTATTGTCCTCCTGGACGAATGAACAGCGCAGTAAAGGGTGCATAAAAGAAAGAGAAAATCAAACTGTGGTTGCCAGTAACTTTAGAGAGCATATTTATGTCACTGAGAGGATGTAAAATATCATCTGAGATTTAAACACACTGACATTTGCAGAGCACATACTTTTCTTTTAAGGTCTATGGAAAGACAAACTTTCGAATAAAAAAATTCTCAAAGGATGGAGACAATGAGAAATCTTTGAAGGAAGTTTAAATTCTGTAGGAGAATTACGGTTACAGTTACAGGCAGTACATAGAGTAAGTTACTGATTATATTTTTTAACATTGTTGCCTGTTAAAAAAAAAAAGCCTATCCAAGAAGACCTGGTTAGAACTTACAGTAGAGCAGGTAAAATACAAAACACATACCGTTTGTTTTCAGACCTGGAAATGATTCTTTACCTTTGAAGTTGAGTCTTTTAATGAAGACAGTATTTTCTTTACCAGAATGCATTTATACTGCATCATGACGTGCCGTTATCTGATGAAGATGAAAACTCAAAATGGTGTTGGAGTTTCCACGTAGTGAATGCAGTTTTAACAGCTGTGGCCTTATTTTCTTCAGCGGTGCAGGCTGCTGATCTATGGGTAGTGTGGGCACATCATGGCATCATCGTACACCCACTGCTGGGGATGGCTGCTGCCATCAAGGAGTGTCATTGCTAAAGGATGGGGTTCCTGGTCTCGTCTGGTCTATGTTATTTACTTTTCCCATCAGCGGTTTTAATGTGTGGCTTATCGGTGTATATTGAACAAGTTGTCGGTTTTCAAACTTCCATAATCATCACCCAGCAACATTTTCATTAATGTTTTACTGCAGTAAAACAGTTTTGACATTGTTTGAAGAAACGTAGCCAGTATCTGTGTTCCTCTTCTCTTTCCAGCTGGAACATCCAGTAATAAGTGACACGAAGCATAAGCAGACTGGCAGCTGATGTGTAGTTGGGGGGGGGGGGGTTATCCATCTTTACATCTCCACCATTAGGCTTTTACCCTATTACCAGCCCCTATATGACCCAGTCAGCTTCAGTTTCAGGATATAGACCAATTCATATTCTCCTCTTTACTGGATTCTGCATTGTCTCATAAGCAGTCCTGATCTGTAATTACATCACACTGTATATAAAGAGACGTATCACTATCATCAAACTCAACTCTTGTGCCCGCTACATTATTTTCAACGAAATTGACAGTAGCACCTGGAGGTGGAGATGTGGACTACCTCCAGGTATATTATCAATAACTCTACCAGCAAATGTGGTATGTAAAGCCTGCTGCTTATGCAGCTATGGGCCATAGCAGTCTCCAGCCACCCAGAAACTACACAGCATTAATAACACATAAAACGGACCTACTTGCAAATGGTGACACATTATTTCATCATATAGAAGAAACCAAATGTAGTTTATTCCTCTAAGCAGTATTAACACATGTTCATGCTTGCTGGATTTGCTGGTAATAAAGACATAAAACACAAGTTTTGTCCTTTTAAAGACATCTAATGGTGAAAACTGCCTCCAATCATTTCTTTTCTGAGAGAAGAAAGTACACGCAAGTACACAACAGAGAGAGCAAGAGAGCTGAAGATTTTCATTTAAGGGCTTTAAATTGTCAGATTTTTACTCACAGGAATTTCAGAGACTCAAAATGTCCCATGATTAATTACATTAAATCTCCTCTGCTTAGTCTCTCCCCTTCTCATTTAAAATATGTGATTCACGCTACTTCCATCCAATTCCGTCACCTTCCTTCTTCCAAATCATGATGATTTTAATGCCACGAGCAGTACAGCAACTGAGATGAAACACGGCGGCATCATGTTCATTACTCACATCTGAGGAGGCTTGTAATTAAGATGAAGGGAGGAACAGGCAGAAGAGGAATTATGGGCAAATGGAGAGGAGGAACATAAGAAATGAGGGGATATGGGGGAGGAAGGAAAGGGGGGCTAGAAAGGAGTGGAGAAGAGTTGAGTCATTCCATAACCCCGGGGATGCATCGTCTGACTTGAATATTGGTCCCCGCGTATTCTGAATGTGCAGATGGAGGGTGTAATTTGAAGGCAGCATGTGAGGCAGAAAGAGATTTACTACAGAAGGAATGAGAGTGAGAGGAAGGAAAGAAGTGGGAAGGGGGGATTGAATGCAGAGCGGAAGCCCTGTGGATACGAGTCAGTTTGAATACTTGAAAGGAAACTTTCATGTCATTGTTGCGCCTGTTTTGACAGTTCTGAATGTTAACTGTGTTTGTGGAGGCAAAAAAATTACAACTAGATCTGTTAAAAAGCACACATTTCTGCAGGCTCAAATGGCCGTGTCAGTCACAAGAGTAAATTTATTTCTCTTGTGGACCAATGATCTACCCACTAGGCGCTCTTACACTATACTCACAATACGGAACGAGTTCAAAAGAAATCAGAAGTCCAAAGAGTTAAACCCTACTCTTTAAACAGTGGAATTGTGATTGCAGATGAATGTATTGTGGTACTCCAGAGTAAACTACTCTTATTGTCATACTTGGCTAAAATGACTAATGTCCAAATCTGTTGAACGTGTTAAAGTAAAGGTATTTGCTACTATTTACTTTTTGATGTGTTGATATTGTACATTTGTTAAGATGGATAATGCATGTCCACTTGATGTTACCATGCGCAACTATCTCAGAAATCATACTGCCATGTTATACTGGTGATATCATTTGGAGTCAGTGCCTAGTGGTCAGGAGGTGGAGTGGTGGTATCAAGGTCCTATCCATATCATTCAGAAGCATGTCCTGGATTTCTGAGACTTCTGGGATTTCTGGCTGCTCGGATATTGACGGCCTGTACTGCTGGTTCTACTTCGACTGAAGGCTTGTTAAAATAAGCTAAATACAATATGTAATTGCACAGTAAAAAAGATCACCGGGCCTTTGCAACTACATCCGTCAGACGAGCTATCAGTCAAGGCTGTTGATTTTGCATCCTGTTTTCATGGCATCACATAATAATTTTAAACCAATCTCATGAAAAAATGAAGACTTGAACCAATATTCCCATGATGGGAACTGCCAAAAATTACAAGAACTATCTTAGAGAACATATTAATTGACTGAAACTTAATATACAGCCCCAAGTTGCCAAGCTAATCTTTCTACAACTGCCATTTTCATACGTATCAAATAGCTTGCTTAAAGCTCTGATCACACTATGAGCAACAAAGTTCATACACATCCGAGCATGGCCAGCTAGTCCAAGTGTAGCTGGAGTGCTCTTTGATTTTGTTATGTCATCATTCATTTAAAAGAACGAGCTGGTGAAACAAATTGACTGACTCTTCACTGCATCAATGGACTGCTGGGAAAGCTGCAGCACTTGGCCTAGGTTTGTAGCACATTAGACCTGTCACACACTGGCAAGGAGTGCCAGTTTGTAGAGCTGCATATTACAGATGACTCTTTTAATGGAGTCGGATCTTGTGATTATGTGACTATTATATTTAAGATATAAATAAACTTAGACATCCCAACAATACATATTCTCTGGGTGGGATATCTCTATGCTCCCTACTATACAACTGCCATCTTGATCTTTAAGCAAAGAAGGAACTTCTGTGTGCAGCACAAAAAAAAGAAGAAAAAGAACAGCTCTTTGTTCATTTTAAATACCCTGTCAATGGATATGGTTCGTTTGTGACACATTTCAGTTCACAGTAGCAATTAAAAATCAACAAGCTAAAACACATTTTCAAGGATAGCCAGTTGTATAAATGACAACCTGATATAAAGCTAAACTCAGTTAAGTTCCTGTGGCTCTCTTAGCAGCATTGATGGTTACACATATAGATAAAATCCACCCGAGTTTCATGTGAATGTGGTTCAGCTGAAGGATGCAACTAAGGGAATCGGACGTTCTGTGTAAATGAGTCAACATGTTATCATTGTCTTTAATCTGCTTTATTTGGATTGCTGATATGGTAAATGGTCTTGCTTTTATATAGCGCTTTTCTACCTACTCAAAGGTACTCAAAGCGCTTTTACAGTCAGAGACACATCCACACATTCGCACACACACACACACATTCGCACACCAGTGCCACACACTGGGAGCAATTTAGGGGTTCTTGCTCGAGGACACTTCAGCATATGGTATATAACACGTTCTGGATCGAACCGCTAACCCTTCGGTTCGTGGACAACCTGCTCTCCCTAATCTGACATAGTAAATAAAAAAATACATAACAGAAATAGTTAAAGATACATATTGATACTTTGTTAAGTAGGATAGTGTGCATTTGTGCACATTTATCTGCCCTACCCAGGGTATAAGGCTATGTTAAACAATAATCTGCTAGCAAATAAAAACTGTAATGAGTCACTGTGTGACAGCGGCTTTTCATCTATGACAGAAATGCTGAAAAGCTGCTCAGTGTGTCAGCTGCTTATGAAACACTAACCCAGCAACTCTTATACTGAGACGATGATGAAAAACGGTTTCCCTAAAGTATGCAGTAGAAGAGAAACCATCTGACGATTTCAAATCTTCACACGAGGAGTCAGTATTTATTAAAGCCATGCTAATATGACAGAGTGACATAAGAATATGCTGTCTTTGCCCTGCAATGTACAGCACAGGTCTACATCAGTTCAAATCATCAGCTTTCCTTTTCATGTAATTTATACTGTTGTTTCTGCTCTTCCCTCTGCACATGCTATCCAGTTAATAGCTCTGTAAATAAATTTCCAGCAGCAAACTCAGTGGAGTTAACATCATTAAAAAAATACAGATGTGCGTTTCAGGAGAGGATGATGCACACTCTCAAATTCTCAAAGCTCTATGAGCTTTACAATCTGATTTTTTTCTTTATCTTTCCTTCATAATTTTACATCTAAAATTTGCTTAATTAAGAAAGGTTAAGTTTCTACACTTTTTGTTTATGATCAGCAATACATATGTATTGATGGGTGAGTTCACAACCACAATAGTGAATTTACCTTTACCTTTAGTTGTGGAGCATACAGTTCTGACTCAAATTTCTTTTTTACTGTCTGCATATCAGACTTACCTTTGTAGAGCCCAGAGAGAAACTGATTGAGACCTGATCTCATCTGTAGGTCAAAAAGCAGTAAAATAACCTTGAAAGTATGTCCACATTTATGAGGGCAGGAGTCCATGGTTCTCTTATCTTATGGCCCAGAATGTGTGTCAGATGTGTGTTTTAAATTCCTGCTGCTCAACAGCCCTGCGGGCATGAAAACAGGGGTCCGTTTCCAGATGATCCCTTTTGAAAGAAAGAGGAGGAGAAAGTCTGAAAGGAGGTGAAAAATGGAAAATGGATGTCTCTTTTTAAAACTTTCCTTCATCAATCGAAAGTGTGTGGTGTTCCCCAAGGTACTGTACCAGGTCCAGCACTGTTTGCATTGTACACGCTTCTTTTAAGGCAGATAATAAGACATTTTAGATATATAATACATTCATTTACACCTTTTGTATAAAACCTCATGATGTTGTATCCAACAGAATTTTCCAACACATACACACATGCACACACAAACACACAGGTAACTTTATGTTATTACAGTTACAGATACACTCAGGAAGAGTAGTAGGATGTACAAACATGCGCACGAAAGCACGCATTACTCTCTCACATACAGGCTAACTGTGCTAATTGTAAGCTAACTGTGCTAACCGTATGCTAACTGTGCTAAATGTGGGTTAAGTGTGCTAACTGTGCAACACGTGGGTCAAGTGTATGACATGTGGGTTGACTGAACTAAATGTAGGCTAACTGTGCTAAATGTAGGCTAACTATGCTAACCGTAAGCTAACTATACTAACTTTGAGTTAAGTGTGCTAACTGCAGATTAACTGTGCTCGCTGTAAGCTAACTGTGCTAACCATAAGCTAATTGTGCTAAATGTAGGCAAAGTGTGCTAACTCCCATGTTGACAGAGACGGTACCCCCGGCATTAGCTCCCATAGCCCCTTCACAATTTCCCAGAGGGAATTTTCTAGTTGATTTCAATATTCTGATTTCGTCAAGGTGATTAAGAGTAATTTTGAGTTAAAGTGGTACCTTAAAGTGGTTAAAAAATAAGTACTATAATTTAAATGGTATTTTAGTTCATGAGAGTAACATTGGTGTTTTAGAAACTTGATTTAAAGGTGGAGTTACACAGTATTTAAAAACTGCTCTTCACAAGCATTTTGGTGTATTTTAAGTTTATTCTAGAAACCCAATCTTATTGTTCTGAGAATAAAGAAAGAGCTCAGGTTAGCCACCTCTCACTAATAGTCAAACACACTAGAGAGGCGCTACATGCTGAACCAAATTATTTGTTTATGTGTTAACTAATAAAAAACAAAAACAAACAAAAAAACAATTGCATTTATTTGACTTGACTGAAATTGTACCCTAAATGTTTGTATTGGCAATAATTAAACTACCTGGCAAGATGTACTCATTGCACTTTGTGTGCAAAATAGTTCTGAATATTGTGGATTCAAATCTGACAGAGAGGGATGTTCTTTTTCTGAGAACACTGAATTCATTGAAAAGAAGAAGAAGGCCAATGCAGACTGTTTCACTTGCACTGCCCACATCAGTTCAGCCTTTACAAACAGCTAGCAGTAAATAAATAAATAGCATAATACGTTTTGCTATTGTTGTTTTGCAACCTCCATGATTGTGTCTCTTCTGGAAAATTGTCAAATCACATAATAATTACCCCACGAAGGGCAAACGTGCAGGAAGGCTTGATTCTAAGTGGTTTCTTATATTTTCCTGTTAAAGGTTTAGACCACCTGTCTCAGTGGTATTTTTAATTTCAGATTGGGCCTGATTGGGTTAGTCTGTTCCAACTGAGGGGGTTTTAGTGTGGCTGACATATTCATATTATTTTGATTATTACTGGAAGACTTGCATCCATGTAAATTCAGCAACTGAGCACTGAATTGGAAAGGTTTTGCCCAGTGTCAAGTGATTAGTGATAGTCTGCGGACATTATCTCACAGTAACAGATTGTGTGGCATCACACATGGTTGCAGATTTAGTGAATGGCATGTGCAAACTCCTTGGGTGCGTAGTACTGACTTAGCACCACTGCTGAAGCTCAGTGTCTCTGCAGAAACGTTCCTTCACAGCAGCGTGTGACACCACTTTTCAAATTTATTGCAGGAAAAGTATAGATTCACTGGATTAAAAGTGATATAGCCATTTATCCCACAAACTACATCAAGACCAAATATTTTTTAATGTTTTTTTTTTGTTTGTTTAGTTTTGTTTCTTACCTTTAGCTGTGCAGCATATAGTTCCGACTTTTATGTTTGTCTGCTGTCTGTATATTAGATCTGTATTATCATAAAGATGTGATCTCATCTGTAAATCAAACAGAAGTAAAATAACTTTGAAAGTATGTCCACATTTATGGGAGCACAATGGTCTTATGACCCAGAATGTGTTTCTGATTTGTGTTTTAAATGCCTGCTGTTCAACAGCCCTGCAGGCATGAAAACAAAGGGTCCATTTCCAGATGATCACTTAAAAACGACGAGTGGAAAGTCAGAATTGAGTTGCAAATCGGCAAAAGGATTTTTTAAATTGTTGGTTCGTCAGCTGAAACTGTAAGGGGTTTCCCAAGGTACTGTGTCAGGTCCAGCACATTTTGCATTATGCTGGACTGGACTGGCAGTATGTTTTCTGCTAGCTTCTTTGGTTCAATTTAGTAAGACTGAGTGATTTTGTTAAAATAAACTACTTGTGCTTCTTAAATTTGTGATGGTCTATGAGCCGGACCATAACAATACTTCTTTTGAGGTAGTTTATAAGGTATTTTAAATATACACAACTACACATTTTGTTTAACACATCGTGATGTTGTATCCAACATAATTTTTTCATGTCTTTAAGCATGGCATGGCAAATCAGTTCTTTCTGTTCCTGGCTGACAACACTATTTATCCAACAAACGACATCGAGATCAAGCCCCTGCATCTTTAATGTGGACACAGATTTTTCTTTGGATGGACTGCATTATGATCAATTTTAGTGAGAACAGACATCATCTTCACAGACATCAAGGTCAGTCACACTTATCAGGAAGCTGGGCAGTCAATCTGTGCTTCTGTTGCTTTAAATGAAGGCAAAATAGTCTTTACACGTTTATCAGCAACCTGTACATGTGGCAGTTTAAAAAAAAAAACATTTCCATGAGTTGAAGTTGAGTTGTACTCAATGAATGACAATGACTATAAAAAAAAATCCCAAAATGGATCACTGTAGAAAAATTGATAGGAGTTATGCAGCCTGTAGCAAGTAAGTAAGTAGAGACTACTTTCCAAAAGGAGGAAGACTAAAGTCTGAGGTGTGATGCGTGAGAAGAAGTGGTGGAGAGAAAGAGGTGAGAAAGTCAGGAGGCTCTGACAGATGAAAAAAGGTACCCACTATTCCACGCGCTCCTCTCCATTGATACCATGACAACCAATGATTTGGCAACAGATGAGAAAGGAGCCAGCAGAACACGTTGCGCGAATGCAGAGGCTGTAGATGTTCTCGAGAGAGGAAGCAATCATATCTATGGAATGTTCACAGAGTCATAACAGCCGGAAGTTGCACTCACTTGCTTATATAAAAGAGTTCTTAGGGAATTTTGAAAGCAGTATGTAATTTCAGCTGGAGAGGCAGATTACGCGGCAATGTGTTTTGAACATCATGCTGCAGCTGTGTATGTGTGTCAGACTCCCTGCCCCTCGCAAGTTTCAAAGTAGTGAATCATACCTGGCATGTCACTGTCGCAATTTAGTGTCAGTCATTCAGCCGACTGAATAAGGCAGGGAGAGATTCATGTGATTTTTACAACCAGTGTGCTTTGACAAGTAAATGAGAGTGAGAGAACATCAGTGAAACTTCACATCCTGTTCAAAACATGTACAAAAAGATTGTTAATAGGTGCTTTAAAGATTTATCATGCTAGTTTCTCACTTGCTTATGTTTTCACGGCTTAAGTGGCAATTAGAAAAGTTCAGGTCAGGAATTTTTATATATTTTTTATGTATTTGTCAGAAGGGAGGTGTTTTTGTGTCTAAGATAGTAAAGTAATTGTGAACAGTAGTTTAAGATTTCAGACAGACTAGTTGTCATAATAGCTCATTTCAGACACAAACAGGCCACGCCCATTTTATGGAGGATGCATCAAGAGGTAACTTGTCTGGACTTGGCACAAGCAGGCATCCCAGAAAGTCTTTTGCAGGTGTCATCAAGTACGCAAAGATTGTGTAGTATACTTCTTGGGTCTTGGGTCATTTGTTACATCTCTCTGCACCCTTAAAGCTTGTTACATATGGAAAAAAGCGAGGGATCTGTTCTTGTGATTAGCATTAGCAAGAACACAAACGATTGCCATCAGAGGATTTGGATCGTTCCTCTGCTACTGTTAGCAGATGCCTTTTTAGCGCCTTTTTTTTTAGCCTTTTGAGTGTACATTGCAGTAGTACATTTGTTGTATTTCAGGAGTGACGTACATATCTTGCATGTCATGGTAGAATGGGCTTCATCTTAAGTATTTCCACACTTGTTGAACCAAAGTTAGTTTACTGCAATGACTATGACTCCTCACCTGTCTTTTCTGAGGCGTCTGTGTTGTTATTGTCACATGATCAACGACTACTCAACTTCCTGCTTGAAGCGTCATGGCACAGCAGTAAAGTTGACCAGTCAACTATCACTAACTGCCTAAAACAAGGTACTTGCCATTATCTATCTTTCACTCTCTGTCTTTTTGTAACTCTCTTCTACCGCTGTAGAAATCACCAAGCCAGCCAGGGCATTGTCATTGTACATGGCGGCAGCCATGTTAAAAACAATATAGCGGCAGTAGTATTTTCTTGTAATATGCTAACGTTTGTTGTGTTATATATTGTTGAGAAGAGTGGAACTCCACGCTAACTTGATTGAGTGCTTTATTTCCCCTTTAAGAACTAGTGTAATATCAACAGCAGAAACACAACAACATGAGTATGGAATGGTGTTTCTCCTGCCACCTGTCAATGAAGACTGGGATTCACATACTGTATCATAGGTCTAATATAATATCATGCATGTCTTCTGGGCATGCCATCTGCTACTTCTATGACTAACTAAGCTTTAGACCTACAGGTGGAGGTACAATTGGGGCCTCATCCACCATTACAGTGACTGCATTGTCTGCATTCACACATTATGATACTTTTAATGAGGCCATTGAGGGAATTTGGCTTGTCAGTTCATTATACTTTTTTTATAATAGAATGTTTGCTTTGTTATGGAAACTTCCCCCCCACTCCACTGGGATTAGCTTTTTAAGCTAATGAGCCCAAAACAAGCGACTTTGAAAGGAACAGGCAGCTTGCCTGTGGCAGCCTCTTGCCTCCACCACCAAGACAAGTATACCACATTATTAGCTGCTGTCTCACATGCAAATACCCACATTATTTCTTTCATGCTATTGAAGAAACGTCTGGCATTCCTCCCCTTGTGTAACACACACACACGCGCTAACAAAACCATGCTCCGATTTTGTGCTGTTTATTCCATTTTCAGAGATGAAGCTCTACGTATTTCAATTGGTTCAGAGAGGTCAAGAGGACTGTATCTCTTTGTGTGTCATGTACCACATTGTGCAGTTCTCTCATGGCCACTCTCTCTCTTCCTCTAACACACACACACACACCAGCTTTGGCTGCAGATATTTTATGCATTGCTGAGTTTTTGACGCTGGCTTGGATCATACTTTTGCGTATTACATGGGAACAAGTGTGATGTCTACCCTTATGAACAGATCTCTCAATCACTGCCGACCTGCACTTGCTGAGTCTGATTCGAGGGACACTAGGTTCATTATTATGAGAACAGGAGAAAGCAAGTGAATTTAAAGCCATAGATGCCAGTGAAATAGGTGTACATATGTGTTTTGGTCTTTTGAGTTTTGTTTTTTGAAGGTTCACTATCATTTTCCCAATAACAACAACTTACATTTAGAATAAATACTCTCCTCCCCGTGTCATCGTGACTTACTAATTTCTGGGAGCTCTTTATAGTTTAGTTTGTTTATTTGTTCTTGACATCCCTTTATTTGGCAATCTTTGGGGCAATGATTATGATCATAATCAAAATGTTCTTCCTGAGGCCCGTTGTTTTCATGTTGTACTACCAGCTCATTAAGCACATTTGTTATCCACTTAGGGCTGTCAAAACGATGCAACTTGTCATGCAGGCGTTGTTTACCACTACACTGGCAACCTCCCACCATTCTCACTAACCACATTGTTGTCATCAGTTAACAAGGAGCCGATAAATTGAAAGTCTCTGGCAAATGGTCTGGGTGCTGGAGAAAAGGAAACCAGTTATTTCAGGCAGAAAGGACAGGCAGGCTGGTGAGCCCAGCAAAAACAGCTAAACAGATAGAGGGAAGGTAGGTATGGGGACTTACTTATGTCTGTGACATTGTGGAGTCTTGATTATTCGCAAGTAGAAGACCCTACATACTTTGAAGCCTGTGAAGACGTCTGTGCCTGAACATGCCATTGAGTTGACCCAGCTCATCTAGCATAGAGGGAATGAGAGGTATTGTTCATTATGGCTTTCTGGTTCCATATCTTCCTCTTCTCTGTCACTGCCTCCACAATGTCCAATTCCATACTCCACAAAGCAAGCCCCCCTAATCACCTTGCCAAGTCTGTTGACATAACTCCCATTTTCCCTTCACCTTGTGCACAACAGGGCCAGGTTAATGCACAGAGCCCCTCAGGGTGAATTCATACTAGGGTCAGGTGTCCTGTGCCGTGTTGAGGTATGAATGACCCCACCTCCCCGTCCCCTGCTGATCCACACTCACATCACCTTGAACCAAGCGGGCCGAGGCACAGTTGCCTCCAACACTTGTGTCGTCACCATTGTGCTCACACTAGCCATAATCCGGACGTCAGGGGAAAAGCACGGCACAGTTGCCTAGTGTGAGTGCGCCCTTAATGTAGACAGCCTCAGCGTTGTTGGTATTGAGGAGCCATCAGAGAACTTCTGTAAGTGGCATGTTTTTACAGTGAGAGTAGAACTCAGACTGCCACAGCTGTATTTGCCAGCATGTTGGTGTAGTGTTCTGTAATCTAGTCATCAAGGTCTTGGTTGACCTACATCACAGAAAGCTACCGATAGTGGCCTTTGCTTTTTGTGTTTGAGGTATATGGAGAAGGAAGATGGCACCTTCTACATCAATGTCAACCTGTTACACCTCCTGCAAGGGTTCCCAGAAGTCACATTGCAGTGGCATTAGGTGAACCAATTAAACACTGGGACATCTATTCTTGAGTATGGGCAGTATGCATGGTGTCTTCCTGAACCTTTTGTGCCCGCTGCTCTGATCATTTGCCACTTACTGTCTTTGAAGTGGCGTAGTGAGAGCTAGACCTCTGCTCACCTGCTTATGGTTTTATTCCTCCATGTCAACTTGACCTAATGAAAAGTGAAAAGTCAGTTAGGTCCACTGAACAGGTCACTTTCATGTTTCCATTCACAATAACACACTGCAGCCCTGGTGCTCACTGTCTGCTAACCAGGGTGGAGAGCCATTGTCCAACCCATGAGCCCGGATTTGGTCCACTGGTCACAGCATTGGGCAGAAAGGAGACATCAGAGTGAGACATCTGTCATGGGATGAGGGAGCTGTAGACCCAAATGCAGGACAAAAAAGGGTGATGAGGCCAGGGTTCCCAAAAAAAGGTCCTTATTTAACAAAAGGCACTGCGGAAGGCAGAATAATCCAAAAGAAAAATACAACAACACAGAAAACAAGTCATAGTACAAAAACCACAGGAGACAGGCTCGTGGGACAAAAACGACACAACAGAGAACAAAGACAAATGCAGGGCTATATATACACACAGGGGCAGAGGGATGACGAGACACAGGTGAAACTAATGAGGATGGAGCACATGGAGACACCAATCAGCAATCAAAGGAAAACACAAAGAGACACAACAGGAAACCCAGGAACTTAACAAAATAACACAGGAAACTCATACACAATTAAAAGACAAGGACACAGCAGTATGACTACATGACTTTTACTCATTTGATTCTTGCCTTTATGAGCTTCATAGAAAACCCACTTTAATGTAACAAATTAACTTTCTGAGAGTAAAATGGTAAATGGTTTTATAACGTCTAGCCATTCACTCACACAAGCACTCACACACTGACACACACAGTGGGGGTTCACTGTTTTGTATAGCATGTGGCATGTACTGGAGATCAATCCGCTAACTCACTCTGACTACTGAGCTACCCAAGATGAGAATATGAGTCTATGATGGTATAAATAATGGAACTAGGAAGAAACGTCTCTCTCTCTATCCAAACAATTGGACCATACCAACACCTCTAAATCCTGCTTTATGAAAAGCTGTACAGAATGTTGTAATCCAATGCAGCTACAGATCTATATACAGTGGAACTAACTGTACCATAAAAAAAAAATTACAGGGACTGGTACAAAGTCATTGCAGTGTGTGCAGAGAATAGTAAGAAATAGCTCCATAGGGTGGATTGTACCTATTATGGTATTGTCCAGTGACATTTAGAGACATCTGTATAGAAAGTTAATGGCATCCTAGCATTGGATTTACATCTGATACATAAGCACAACACAATAGTGACATGAACAGCATCTTATGTCACTCCTCAGGTGTATGTTTGAACATTGAAAGAGCCAGACTAAGTGTTTCATGCTAAGCTAGGCTAACCATAGCCTGACTCAAGCATAAGAGTGATATCACTCTTCTGTTCTCGCTATTGAAAAGGAAGAAAGCAATCCTATTTTCCTAAACGGTGAGCTATAGAGTTTAATATTCATTTTGAATGTACTTCACTCTGCTTGCTTTAATTTGTGTGCAGAGAACTGTGAGCCAATGCATTGTGCCCTCTGCCTCTCTGGCTGTTTTCTCTTAGTGTGTGTCTCATTCTCCCTTCGTCCTCATCTGGCCTGGTTCAGCTTGGCTGCTCGGCCTGATTGTCTGTAATTGTTTGCTGCAGCTATCAGCCTGGGAGACGAGGGCAGGAGTTGTGCTTTGTATTTTGCTGCTTGCCCTTTTGTTTTTCATCTGGCTGTGGCGAGCCTTTGTTTTCACAATTAACTTGAGGTCTTAAATGTAAATGACAGATGAATGTAAATGGGCCTGCATAGACACCAGCATATGGAGGCTGACGCACAGGCTGATTTTGTGTAGCATACACCCCCCAGGTCACTTTAATCCCACAAGGTCTGGCTGCGAGCAAAGCAAACTGATTCAGTGCAAGTATGTGTTGTGGCTCTCAATGAATTTAGAGCCGCTTTGTGCATGTACTTAGCTCCTGATTTATGAATGTAACAATTTACTTCAGGTTACGGCAGAGACTTGAACTTTATTGTAAATAGATGAGATTTACATGTAATCAGTTATAGAGCAGTACAGCACAATACATTCAAGTACAGCCTGATAACCTGTCACTTAAGGTGCATCTAAGGTCGGCCGACTTGCATGGACTCCAAAGAATGTTACGAGGAGACTTAACATAAGAAAAGAACATTTAAACAATCCAATGCACATCTATTCATCTTTAATGTTGGGATACAGTGCAGAACATCCATATGTTGATTTAAAGTTTACAAAATTAACCTGCTGCGTGTTTCGTCAAGATTTTAAACAGCAACAAATTAACAACAACAGTGACTGAGCCTACTGCCTCTATTTTCTGAAAACTGTGTATTGTGTGTGTTATTGTGTCTAGTAGCACTGCATATTTTGTATTGGGAAATAATCAAAATAAAAATATATACTGCCTTAAAAAGTGCAACATATAGTATAAGTGTAAAGTACTACAAAACAGACTTTTCATGTCTTATTTGTAATCCTGTTTTGTTTTCATTTTTTTTCTTGTGTCTTGTAAATACCTTCCTTGATGTTTTCTGTCTTGATCTACCTCCTGTCTTTTCCCAAATTGATTGCTTAATTGGTTTCGCCTTTTGTTCCCCGTTCTCAGTCGTTTCACCTCCTCGTCTCACTGTTTATATAGTCCTGCTGTTCCCTTTGTCAAACTGTCTGAGGTACTGAGGTACATGACTTTTTGCCAGATTTTACAAGCAATTCTCAGCTGGGCAAAGTCTGCACTAGTTGGAGACAGTTGACATGGGTAGTTGGTGCAAATATCTACCAGTGTGAGATGGGGTGAAGACACAAATCTGCAAGTGTGTGCAAGGGGAACAGACCTGACCTCAGTCTCGGTCAGTCAAACATATTTAAATTGTCTGAGCCTAATCTGGATGCAATCAGGTAGTGTGAACTGATTACTGACCCAGCTGCAATCATATGCTCCCAGCCAATGAAAAAGACACAGACAATGGTGTCCAAAGACGATGGGAAGTGTTAGGAATATCATAACAACAGTGGCCAACACTCAGAGCAGCAAAGTGAACCTGGGCAACAGAAACAGTGGAAATATTAATTGAGTTGTGACGGGAGCTTGGCTGCCTGTATAATCTTGGTTGCATTGTACACCACAGCTGAGGTCCTCTTGACAGTTTGTGCAAGATCTGATTGATTTAGTTGGTTTCACAAATCATGCACTTTGTGATCCCTCATCAGGGGCAATTGTTAAATGTGTGATCCCAAGTCTTTCAGTCGTCATACAAAAGTCTGCTGAAGCCAGTCTGTTAGTGTGTACTAGCAAAATATATATTTTTAAAATTTGTAAAGACTTTCCTTCTCTGGATTACCTGTTCATCTTGCCTTTAGTTCATTGGATTACCCCGCTTTGTAAACTGTCATCATTAAACTGAAAGTTATTATTTCATCCACTCCATGGTTTCTTGTGTATGTTTCCATGCGTTTGGATCCAAACTCCTTGCTACACATCATGATTGTACTTTCCACTATCAAAATACAGCATAAGGTTCCAAAACTTAGTACAACACAGTAACAGTTTGATGTACACATGCAATGAGGCATGACAGATTAAGAAAATGTACAATGGAGACTTTGGCCCCGGATGCTAGAGGCAGGTGTCTGTCCTTTCCATTGGACTTTCATCCAAGCCCAGACAAAGACATTTTCTTAGACGTGTCATCTTGTGCCCTTCAAGAGCTATACTCCTTCCCATTACCCTCCCTTCTTAAATCAGCGTTTCTCCTGACGGCTTCTCAGGCTTTATTTAAACACCTCAGTCCAACTGTTGCCTCAGATAAGTCACTGCTCCACTGTGACTTAAGGTTCCCAGTTTGACTGTGAGGAGAAACAAACAGCAAATCACAGCAGAAAGGCAAGTGAGAACCACCTTAATGAATCATTCCATCAAACTGCCTCATAAATCTGCCACACAGCTTTAAATTGCTTCATTAACTCCTCATTTTAGACCTAAAATTGCTTCTTTTTTTTAGTAAAGATGGCAGAAATGCAGGACATTAATACAAATATATTCATGCACACAGATTTTCTTGGAATTTCTCAGAAAAATAAAAGGGTTTAATTTCTGCTCAGTGCTTAAAATTGTGGTTGCCATCACTGTTAAAAACCAAAACCCAAAAGAAGTTGCTGAAGGCCCTGCTGCTCATCCTTTTTTCCCAAGGTGGTAACTGTAACTGTAAAAACAACATTTACTCATCATCAGTCACTTTTTTGTTCCCTACAAACTTGCAACAAATAACTGGAAATTTAAAAACTGAGTAAAAACTGATAAATTGATGCAATTTTTAAACTGCATCAATTTATGTTTCCTACACAGCATCTACTAGCAGTTACATTTCTGAGGAAGTGCACGTCAGGTTGCAGCGTAGTGTCCTGCATAAGGTCTGGAAGGGTGCAGTAGCAATGGTGTCAGCGCCGTGGCACTAAAAATTGCGCATTGCAGTCACACATCTACCACTTCGTTCACACAAACACACATAGGATCGAACCCCTAATCGTGGTCCACTAAACCTTCTTTCTGAGTCACATACCAGGTCTTGCAGGATACACCGTAGTTTTTTTGAATGGCAATGAAACAGTCTTTTTAAAACTAAGCTTCAATGAGATTTAAAAGTCAAATGAGAGATTCGAGAGGGCAAATTGGCAAACGTATAATATCAATTAGTAATTTGCCCGCATTGGATATCTGAAGGTGCTATGAAAATGAAATAGGACTTTTATCCCCTGCTGGGATGTAGAAGCCCCCATACAGCACAACAACACTTTAGAAACACTTTTATTTTCTTAATAGAATACTCACCATAGATGAATGCACATTAGCCAGTGTTCAGACAAAAATAACAGCACTTCACTAAAGATAATTGTCACTGGGTCTTTCAAGATGAAGGGCCTTCCAGTTCATTTTACACACTTCCGATCTGATTATACAGCATAATAAATGGGCATTTCTTTTTTTGTTTTCGCTTATAGCTCATTATTATCAACTGAACCGGCCTTTTAGCTTAAAAATGCCATCGTTCATTCACATAATGAGTCTTCATTAGGGCCCCAGTCCATTAAATAATCATGGGCCCATTTTGAAGCTCTGTTCAAAAATTCTCTCTTGCTGCTCTTTTCATTTGGTATTCCTCTTTGCATGAATTTGCAAAGCAGTGTGGGCATCATTTCTTAAGTTAAATTTGGCCTTCATGGGTTAATTTTTTTCTTTTCTCCAGAAATTCACCTTCAGGACTATTTAAAGTGTCAGTAGTCAGCCTGGTTACTTTGCCCAAAATCTTACTGGAATTAGTAGCTGAGAGTGGGCCAGCCAGACTGTCATAGCTAAGTTACCTGGGAAGTCAATTAGCTTTACATTCAGGGAAGGGAGTTTGAGACAATATGACAGGCAGAGAGAGAGAGAGAGAGAGAGAGAGAGAGAGAGAGAGAGATCGGACAGGTTGGTGAAGATGAAGGTGCAAGCTTGGGTCCTACGCACCCTCACAAAATCAGCCAAGAGTGAATGTCAAAACCACTGACTCTATATAGAAATGAACGAAAAACACCTCCCCAAATATGAAGCCAAAACATAGCGACTAGTCATGGTATACGTCAAAAAACATTCTCTCCATCTCCACATATGGTACATGGACCAAAAACCAAAAGCACAAAGTGTTAAAAAGACTTGAGAAGATTAGACATTTTGGACTACATCCAAGTCAAAAATGAGACAGAAAGGAAGATTGTCATGTCAAACCAGGACACGGCTCCTCAGCTCGATTTGCAGCAAAGACTAGATCAGCACTGAGAGAGAAATAAACCTGACCTTTAATAAGTCCATATGAATACAACTGGAAAAGAGCAAGTTGTGTCTGAGTAAATTATCCCCCTGGATATTCAAAAGAACATACTGTATGACTCTACTGATTTATGCCACAGCAGAGACCTCAGGCACTGCACGAACAAGAAACCACCTCAAACTCTTAACAAAGAGGGTAAGAACTGATTTTCTTTTAACATATGAGTAAAAAAATATCCCTGCAGGTCTTTTTCTCTTTACTGGAGGATGTGACAGAGCTGCTCCTATTTTAAAACTTCCTGTGCTTACGTCTAAAGTCTCTCGTAGTCTGATCTTCAAAGGCACAAATCAGTCAGACATATACTCAAAAGTACACGAAGTGTCGAAGAGTATGACAAATGGTTCCTCGAGTGTGGACTGAGAACGGGAAACTTTTGTGGCGGTAAACAGGGAAATGGTTAATTCCATGTTTACTGGAGCAGACATCAAGTCCATTAAGAGTTCATTGTCAGTGCATTTGTTCTTTTCACTGAGCCCTCAATTTGGACCCTTTTAACACATGACCATGCACCAAACCACTCGTGATGACCTCACATGAAATCTGAGTTTGTCAAACTGTGAAAATATGAAAGGTGGGTTGCAGTGAGACTCAATACATGTTTGAGAAAAAAAAGAGTGGTGTGTCGTTCTTGCTCGGAGAGCCAGTTATTTCTAGCAAGAACAAGAAGAGTCGATTCCTGTCAGGGAGAGTCAAATCTTCAGCTGTTCCTAAGAATCCACGCAGACACGGTCGGGGCTTTATTTTAATTGGTACACCATACATGATATAGTGGTTCAGGCCAGGTACACAGTCATTGGGAATAAAGTAAAAAACTGAGATTTGGCATTTGATATTTCTGATCTAAATTGTTGAAAACTTATTTATTTCATTTGCTGTGGTTCAGCTTTGATCAAAATGTTAAACAATGTTCAACAATACCAAATGTATTATTCCCCTCCAAAAAATGCAGACATTAAGGCTTTTGTGAAAACAGCAAATGGAGAATTGCTTATTAAACACAAATAATTCATAATTGCTCATTTAGGATGAACAAGAATGTTCCAAATGAAGCTCAATGAAGAGCCGTATGAGAACCAACTCGTCACAGGGAACTGAGCCATAAGAGTTGAATCTTTGCGAAGAGCCGAACTTCCCGTCACTAACAAAAATAGGTGAAAATGTTTTAACAAAGTTTGGTTTACAGGAGAACTGTTCTGCAACTTCTTAGCAACTTTTAAAAGTCACTGTCTTGTCTGATTTAGATTTAGATTTAGATTGTGTGCATGATAATAAAACAAAAAAAGTTCTTAAGCATAAGTTAATTCATTATCTGTAACAACTTGTCCTCTCGAGTGCTATGGGGGGACTGGAGCCTATCCCTGGACTAGGTGCCAGTCTATCAAAGGCAAACACAAACAGCCATTCACATGCATGTCTACAATCAATCACCAATTAACCTAACAAGCACATCTTTGGACTAGAACACTGTGCCAGCCTCTGCTGAGACTATCAGAGGCAGTGGCAAATTTCAAAATGACTGGCTGAAATGTTGCAGTGTGAAGAATGCTGTTCATTGCAGTGTGCCATGATGACTGCTGTTAGCTTGCAAGGCAGGCAGGATCCTCAGCGAAATATCAAACGAATAAATGACACACAGACCTGGCGTGCTTCTCATCTTCTTTCTTCATATCCCCTATTTCTTGAGAATTGTTCTTATTAGGACCAAGCCGGCTGTCTGGAGAGGGCCTAAGCTATGATACAAGTATCTGTGCCGCTGTCAAGAGAAACAGATGTTGCAGCTGCTTGTTATCCAGAGGAATCAGTTTCAGTGAAACACTATACAGCTTACAACCATCAGATGGACGGTCTGTGTTTATTTTTAATATTAAATAATAATTATCAGTCTGATTTCTACTGACGTAACAGTCAGGGGGGGTGCATCTGCAGTCATTCTGCCAACAATGTGTTTTACATTACGGGTTTGGTCTTTATCAAAATTGCTCACTTCTTTAAATTTATCTAATCTTCAACACATTGATTATTGACTTAACTAATCAGTGGTTTCTGACCTTGGTTTTCTCCTACTGTGACCATTTGATATGTTACAGGAAGAGTTGATTGACTTGACTTACGATAGGGGGGCGAGTCAGTTACATCTGGAAATACCTCCAGCAGCTTTTTCGAACCAGTTGTTTCTTTTCTTCCCTGTATATAAAAAGGGTACTCAGCGCACACACAAATAAATGTTTTTTGTCCTGGAGAACAGTGTTAAAGCTCCTTCACAACCATGATCCACCCACTCAGGTGTTATTTCTTCCTCACCCTAATTAGACCTCCTGTCAGGGTTGTGTGGGTGTAAACCATGGACTACTGCAGCATAGGTCAAGCTCCACCTCTTCCATGTTAATGGATGGGACTTTGGCCAAACTAAAATACTAAACAACATGTCAGATTTTATTTTCAAAGATGGCTTCTGCAAATTAAGGTAGTTAATATAATGCTGAAGTTGTGAAACAGTCTCGTTGAGTGTAGGAAAAATATCCAGGAGATGACAGCATCATCCACACTAATATGAGGGGTCTCACCTGAGCGAGGACGAATCTCTCCAGGCATGACATGTGATGACAGAGAAACTGCTCTGAAGTTGTTGAGGCCAGATGGGATGGGGTTCTTGGGCGCTAGCTTTATGCAGGATGTTTTCTCTAGCTTCCGACTCAGGTTGAATATTAAGTGCATAATGCCAGTCAGCTATGGAGCACAAGTCCTCAGAACGTGGGGGTTGGCACAGTCCAGATCACGGTCCAGCCTTGGTTGACTTTCTCCACCTGTCTTCTCACCTGGCCTGGTGTCACAGTCACAGAGCTGGCTTCCTCAGAGGAGGTGAGAGTAGAGGGGAGAGCAGAGGTGTTGAATGTATTGAAGTGGACATTAGCTCATTGGTTCTGTCTGGGCTGCCGTCCCGCTGCCTGGCTTTGATGCTGAAGCCAGTGATCAGCTTCATACCTCTCCACACATTACCTATTTTGTTGGTCTTTTTATTGGACTCTGAATTACCTGTTTCTGCAGCGCTTTTTGTTTTTATCTCTGTTGTATCTCGGTCTCATTAATGAATGGCACTGGCAACAATAGTCTGGTAGAACATGTCCAGCAGCTTCTGTCAGATGTTAAATGACCTTTTTTGAATACTGAGTCTATGTTAGCCGATCAGTCCAGTTTGTGATCCAGTTCTAGAACCAGATAACTATAGGTCTGAACCACCTCTTCATTGATGTTTGGTACAGCTCCAAATTAAGAAGCTACTTTAGAAATACAGTGACATGCTTGCCCACTTATTGAGAATCAGTGCTTTCAGTTTAATTGTCTCAAAATGTAACAGTAACTGTGTATGTGTGTGTGTATTGTCTTAATTGGATTGTTAAAATACATGGTTTATTTCTGTGATCAACGCTGCTAAAGCCTCGAATACAAAATCAGCAAATATGTGAGAGGCACATACACGCTAATGAGAGGCCCAGTAAAGGCAATTTGGTCCTGAGCAATCTGCTTGGAATGCATGAAGGCCCACTGTTTAAAGGTCATGCCCAGACTTCTTGTTGTTAATGCGGCTATTTTAGACATCACACTGATTACGGAACGAAGAGTGCACGAATACACACTCATGCAGGACACAATTATGACTCGCGCCTGAGGACATTTACCCACACACGTCCACATTAAAGCCTGCCTTGATGTCGCACCGTACGTCATCGGGCTCAGCGCAGGGTCAGATCACGGCCCACCAAACAGTTACAACATCAGTTGTTTTTCCCCATAGCCGCAATAAAAGCCAGAATGTAGAGTTGCTGCCTTCTCTGAGCCAAGTGGTCTGATTCCACAGTAGTTGAGGCATATTTGAAAAATAACATTCATTCATATCCAAAGTACACTCGTCTGTTTTAGGGTTCTGTTTTGTGTCTGGGTTAGTATTCAGGAAACAAACTGTGTATAATCAGCAGGAAGACTGGTATTAAATAAAATATTTTGAATTTCCCAGCACATTGCAGCACAGTGGAAAAAATGAAGTTGAATGGAGCACAATCAGTTTACGTAGATACCTTTAATTCATCACTAGAGGCTAGCTGAGCCAATATTCACTCCTTGGTGTTGTAGGAGATGCTTACGTTTCTAAAGGGGTGTCATATTTTGCTAACAACATACAGTGGCTCGCAAAATGGTGCACGGACCACACCACCAGAAGTAGAATTCCTGGGTTTAATATGTTTAACATTACATAAGTTAACTTGTCCGGCAGTTATGGGAGGGGTGGAGGTGTCTCCCTGATCCTAAGCTGTAGTTAACTAGTCAACTCCATATGATATAATGAACATTTTCCTTATAAACAATGTATGGATACATAGAAAAGTAATCAGTCTCAATCATCTCCTTTGTGTGTGATGGACTCTCAAGTCCTCAAGAACATTTTTTTTCCGAGTAGGTAGATGGGTAGATAGATATTGCTTTTATTTGGTGATTATCAGTGCCAATCATCATTTTTAAAATAAATCATTTACGCCATCACATCTGTTCAGATCAGAAGTAGGGTTGTATTTTTGGTACAAAAACTAATTTTCTGTTGGAAGGCTCTCCATCAGGTGTTCTGTTTGCTTCATGTCTCTCACTCTGAGCCTGCTGTGTGCTTTGACAACCTATCAGACAACTTTTTGTACGTAACTGCAGCAATGAAAGAAAAGGTTACTTCAGGTTCTCTCTCCACCCTATTCTCTACTCGGACAAATGTGTAACAAGACCTGCCTTAGGACAGTGGATGTAATTTAGCAGCTGTGCTAACTCCAGCGTATTTATATTGATGCTTTTTGCTGATATATTGATTCATGTGCATTGTCCTAATCAAATAAATATAAGCCAGGAAATCTTCCTTCCAGTCAGTAATTTGTTAGTTAACCCTTAAATGCACACTTGTTATATAATGAATGCAGTAGCATGTTGAAATCGATGAGTTAATCAACTCGCTTCCAATACACATATAGTGTGTCTATGCACACTTTCTCTCTCACACGCACGTGCATGCAATTCAGCAGAGGAATTCTCCAATAATTAAAGTGAGTGGCAGATTAATCAGCCCAAACGAACAAAGACTCATGACAAATTCAAATTAAAACATTTAGTAATAAGCTAAAACCACTTAATCAATCTACTACATGGTGACACACACACAAACACGCACACACACTGACTGAATTAAGAGTGGACTGTTGCCTGAAAGAAGTGGTTTCTTTTGAGCCCTATTTTTTACAATATATATAACTGAAAATAAAAGTTCCATTATTAGAGACATATTTAATGTCGGGTTGTGGCTTGAACCATATGTTGCTATGTTCATCTTTAGAAGCCTGTCAGCCCTGTGGATTCTGGACATCACAATCTCTTTGGTGAAATAATACAAATAACAGTAAGGTTGTCAGAGAAGCTGTTTGACCAAAAATATTTATCTATGGATGGAGGCTTCCAGGTGCACTGTGGAAACCTTGGTGGGGATCATCAGCTAAAACCTTCGCTTTAGTATTTTCCAGATGCTTCTCCATCTCAGTTTTTGAATTGATTGTTTCAGATCAATAAAGATGGAACACATTGCCGAAAGGTTAACAGAAGAGGTTCAGAAATACAAACATTGGCAGACTCGTCGTGAAATTTCAGACACCATTGTTGAAAGTGAAGCAGGAAGTAGAAGCAAAAATGAAGCCGACTGGCAAAAAAGCCACCTGACGGGAGGTACCCTCCACCTCTGTGGCCATTTATACTTGTGGACACATTACACGAGTCCCCTGTGTCCCCCTGTCTGCCGAACTATTTGTGCGTCTACCCATTTGTTACAGGTACAGAATTACAGGGCTCTGATCATTTTTATCTACAGTACAGACAGTGATTTGTCCAAATGCACACAGCCAGGTTTCCTTAAAAGCTGCTGAATAAAAGTCCTGAATGCAAGTGTAAGCATTTAATTTCATTTGACAGAAGCCGTTTGCATGCATAAAATGTTAATGCCAAGAGGATCTGGTTCGTTCACAGGTCATCTCTGCATGTGGTAAAGTAGGTGCTGAATGGCTTTATTCATTAATAATGATGTTTGTTGTGTCACTGACAAAAGTGTATTTGCCAGGATTGAGTATAGTATTTGCAACATTACCAAAGAGTGCAAGTCAATATTAAAGCCACAGAGAAATGGACAAAACTGTTAAACTCTGTGTTTCACCATCAATGTTGCTCCAGCTCCCTATAATGTGTCTCACTATTTACTGCTGCTATTAACGGATAATAATCTAATGCTAAGTAATGAGCTTTTTCTATGTGCTTACATTGTCTGTTTACTGTTGTAAAAAACACTATGGAAACATTAGTTAGTTTATTTCTTGGGTGTCTTGTGCAAAAAGAATTTGCACAAGACACCTTTTACAGCCCATTTCAGTACTTTGCCTATTTTGTCTGTCCTCTCTGTGAATACAGTCTGGTGGAGCTGATTAAAAAAAAGAGACTTCCTGAGAGAAAAAGACCAACTGGGGCATGAAGAGAGGAGATGCTACGTGTTACTGCAAGGACACACAGAATTTTGCGTAGCGACCTGTAGCCTGAAAATATTCTTTTTGGTAAGATAAATGTTGAACACTGGCCATGTTTATGTTATCAATACATTTTTAAAACAATGTGTTTAAGGGTTTTACTTGTCTACAGAGATTAACAATAAGCTGGACCTGGCTGACTTTGGAGCAAACAGAAAACTGGATCTGACACATGACTGGGTCTTACAATACAAAAGACAATAATAAATCCAGGTGAGTGAAACCTACTGAGATAGATAACTAGATTCCTCAAAAGCAGTTTTGTAGTTGTGTTTTTTCATTCTATAACATGTATGACACATGCACTGGACATTATTTTAAATTGATCTACTTGACTGTAGCAGGCTTTGATACATTACGTCCTGACAGATGGGTAACATCCCATCCCTATCAATCAACTACACCCTACTCCAGGGCTCCATACGGGTTATCGCAAAATGTCAGAATGGGCGTCTTCACGCTCCCATGTGACGGCGAATGAAAGAGACCAAAGGATATTGATATCGCGAGCAGAATGCTGTGTAAATCAACTGCTGCATGTCCCACCATTGAAGAATGTCATCAAATTGTCACATGCGTATGTCTTTCACTCATTAATAAGTATTACAGAACATGGAAGTCATCAGAGGACCACTTTCATTGAATGGGAATCGAAGAGGATGACAGTGGGATGACAGTGCATATCAACGCATATATGACAAAAGAAATTACTGCCTGTACTGTGAGATACCCTTTGCAAAAATTCAAACATCAAGACATCATTCAAACAAAGCTGACGTTGCAAAGGCCCTTGCACACAAATACACGAGGAATCTTTTACTGAGCAAAGGTAACTACCACCACACCTCCCCAGTCCTATATATTTTTTCCCACAATATGATTATTGTCATTTTAAACAAATTGTGAACATACAACATTTGTGCTTACATTTCACAGACAATGATAAATAAATAAAATTCAAAATAAAAAACAAAACAAAATTATGAAATCACAAATAAAGATATGTTCCACAGGACTCACAAATAGTTTTCAAGTAAATCACTTTGTCGTCTGTCATGATATTCATGTATTGTTCCCAGAGTTTAACAAAGTCTTTTCATTTGACCTTGGCAGTGTACCTTCATCTTTCCAGTCCAATACAGTCAGAAAGCTCCTTCATCAACATCCTCATTGTAGGAACATCCATACTCCTCCAGCACAGTGCAATAGCTCTCCTGGCTTGAAGAGGTCCAAACTCCTGAGCTGTATACTGTTTCTGTGTTTGTATAAAGATCTTTGGGTATATTCCAAGTACACACAGTTTAGCATTTAAGGGGACATTGGCATTAAACATTTCTGACAGACACTGCATAACATCCTGCCAGAAGTTTTGGATCTTTGCACATTCCCATAAGCAATAGTATAAAGTTCCTTTCTCATTCAAACATTTGGTGCACACATCTGGAATATTAGCTGACATACGGAGGAGCTTGCCAGGTGCTATGTGCACTCTCATCAACCACTTATATTGAAGTAATTGAAATTTTGTGTTTAGCTTAGTCCTATCTACTGGAGATGGAGTAATCGCTCCATCACAGTGAGTAAAAACGAGTGAGTTCTGCTGTCACCCATGTGGTTTCAGATAACTCTTTCCCAGTAAGCTAATTTGTCAATATTTTATTTATTAAAATCACTTTCTTTTACACGTAGTGAAATCATGATGGCACTGGACACAAACAGAATGGAAGATAACTGAACTGTACTTCAGGACTTTCCTGAAAGAAATGAGGGTCCCTGGGAAACTGGATTGTGAGAAGTGCTTGAATGAAAATAAGATTTCAAAGGATAACAAAAGGGACTGGAGAGTGATGAAATATTTTGTGCACAACAAAATAGTTAGCATTAAGAGACAAATATATCAGCAGTATTACGACCACCAACACAGGGAGCTCTTTTAGTGAGCTTATGGGATTCTTTATGTGATAAGCTGTGATGGTTTATTGTGTAGTAAACCATTTCTGTCGTCAACATAACCAAGTGAAAAGCCCTCCGTGTAGGAGTGTCTGTGGACTGTTCAGAAAATGTGCCTTTTTCTTTCCATGAAATTAAATATTTAAACAACACTTAAACGTGTGTTAATACATATTAGAATTTTTTGTTTCAGTGTTTGTCCTTCCATGCTATGTAAGATGCTAAATCTGTCACTATCCACCAGTAAACAGTTGACTTCTATCATTAACTGTAGTCATAACATTGGATTTCTTGTCTGTAATACATGTCCATATGTCTGTATCCAAGACAGTCCTAACAGTTACTTTCTATTGACTTTAAAAGTTTGTTATTTGAAACAAATATTCAATACTAGTAATGATATTACATTAGAATTATTGGCTATTGAAAAGTAGTTACTATGTATATCCTGTTTTTTCCCCCACCTTTTCAATCTTTAAATCCCTATTACACTTATAAATATCTGGGTATCATTAAATTCTATTTCAAGTGTGAAATTCTGTCCTTTATAATCTTTGTATTTCGTTAATATTTTGTAAATAAATTTCAACATGTTCTAAGTAGTTACAGTCTCTGACTGTAAAAGCCCTTTGAGTACCTTTGAGTAGGTAGAAAAGCGCTATATAAGAGCAAGACCATTTACCATTTACCATTTAAGAGACTGGTTCCTACAGCAGGAAACCTTTTCAGCAGCCCTCCACAGTAACAAAGCCTCCCTCCCTCAGGCAGGAGGCACTCAGATATTAGAGGTGTGTGAAAAAGGACTTCAAAATCTCTTCTCTAACCACATGGGGAACTCTGGAGTAGTTGTGTTTCTCGGTCCAAGGACAAAATGTTGTCCCAAGACAACAGTCCCCCCAGTAAAAACAAGAACATTTCTCTAAGTATGTATGCAGCCCGGCTAGCTCAGTCTGAGACTCTCAGGTCCGTGGGTTGAACCCAACATTAGACGCATTCCATTTGCTGAATTTCCCCCAGGATCAGTAAAGTATCGATTCATCCATTTGCTATCTATGTGAGGGCATCCATTGACGTAATGAACAAGGCCCTCTTTAGTAGACATTAGGAGAGATGAAATAGGGTGAACAACAGAACAATAGAAACAGCAAAAACCACTCTAATTATTTGCTTTAGATTATTGGATTGTATGAAGATCGTTTGACAAAGAAGGACTCATGTTTGTAAGTGAAAATGGAGGGTGGAGGTACAGGGCAATGTGATGACTGTAGAGAGGAGGACAAGGGTTGCCTATGATGGCTTTCGACTTCTCTTTCATCTTCTTCTCTGTCGCATCCACACTGTCCAGTTCCATTCATACAACAGAGCTAGCCTTGATCACCAGCTTGTTGGCACAATAAGTTGCAGTACCGGAGGACAGTCAGAGGACAAAGCAGGCTGAAACTGTGATTCATTTGAAGTCCACATCATTCCCGGCCCATTACCCTCACTATTTACTGCCTTAATCGCTCACAAGTTCAGTTTGGGTCAATCATGTCACACAAGGTAAACCATGCAACTTTAAAGGATCTTCCCTCTGATGAATGTTTTAAGCAGCCTCTTTATTGTTTGGCAGGTTTTAACAACTAATTGAAAGGAAAATTGGTCTGTGGATGAGCACACGAGGCTTACAAAATGATTTGCAGCTTGTTTTATTGTAAAAAGTGCGTCCTCTGCAATGTGAAAACACTGCAGTGCAATGACTCAAATCCATAAAAGAGACGTTTTGCTGTGTTCTGTGTAATAGGATCAAGAGTCACTTCATTCAAATAGACTAAACTCAGTGTGAAGCTTCAAAGTAAGCGAGATTTGGCACTGTGTGCACTGCTCACAGAGGTTTCAAATAAAAACCTAGACTCCCAGCCTGTCATTTTGAACTAAAGAGGCAACTTGGATGAGTGGTGAAATGTCTGTGAAAACCCAACAAGTTGCCATTTATTTATTTATTTGAGACACTTTCAAACTGCCTTGGATTCTTGTAGAATAGGACATTTTGGATTTTAATCGCTTTCAAAAATGCTCTTCTAAAGATGGAATCCTGAACACAAATAAAAATAAAGTTGATATACGGAGATGTTTATTTTCAATCATTGCCTCAGGATGAGCAGTTTAAGATGAGCGCCACAGACTCGTCTGTTGTTATCTTGAGATAATGATACAATTAAGAGACAATGGGGCTTGAATTTATGAGCAGCCACAGCCACTGTGGGCCTCCAAAATAAGAAACATTCCTTTACTGGAATGCTTCCCAGTGGTATTAAGCACTCTGGAAATTTTTGTTTTTCATTGTATAAATTAAATTATGGAGAGGAAGACTGTGTTCTGAGACTTTGAGATAGGTGAACTTAGGATGGGATTGCTATAAATATTGTTTAAAAGATAGAAGAAATGTTTTCACTTAAACCTACATAATCAGAACTTTGCAGATATTAGAGACAGATCAGACCACAACTGCAGACAAAGGCATCGGGGGTCAGGCTCAGTCTGATCTGGACAGGAGGCAGATATAATTGACCTCACCTCAGTGCATAGCCTGGGTTCTGGAGCCAAACTGGAAAGGGGTAAGACTTCATCCTACTCTGCAGTTGCCCAAGGTGACATGTCTGGAGATACTCAATAATACTGAATTACAGAGTTCTCGGTGAGGAATGAGAGGTTCCCCTCCATGTGACTACGAACTCCTGGGGGGAGAAGACTTTTCCAGAAGTTTCCGGAAGTAGCAGGAAGGTTCTAGCAGGCCAGAGGGATTGCAGCTTCAGCAGTCTCAGAAGCAAAAACTCTGGCATGAAAAGAGTTCAGGGGGTCATTAGATAGACTTTTGGTTGGCTTAAGATAGGAGAATCAATTTTCCTTCCATTCCATGGAACAGTGGACCAGCTCATTAACCCTTTATAGGGCACTCACTTAAAAATTTCCACCCTAGAGTGCATAATGAGACTTTTAGGCTTTTTTCAAAATGTTTCATTTTCAAGTAGAGAGTTGAGGTCAATGATGTTACCATATATGAACCATATTTCCCTTAAGTAGTAAAACAATTAGAACATGCTGATGAGACCGCACACTTCTTCATGGTACCTAATAAAGCAGTTACGCTCAGCGTTCATCCAGGACTGGACCTTGCAGACCACATTTGACCTGAGGATTTTCCCTTGATCTTTACTGATTGGCTGGGTGAAAACCACATGTCTCCCAGCTTCACAGAGAGGCACTGGGACGCAATTTAAAATGTGTGTGGAAGTTACCAAATATATTTTGTAGCACCATAAAGGGTTAAGGCAAGACTTTCAGTTTAGAAGTCAATCTACCTTTCATCCCTCCCCTATGGCCATAAAACTTGGGTAGTAACAAAAAGAATGACATTAAGGATATAAACAGCTGAAACTGGGTTGCTCCATAGGGCGACTCGGCAAAGCCATAGAAGTAGGACGAGGAGCTCTAACATCTGGAGGGAGCTCAGAGTAGAGCCTGTGTCTCTTTGTGCCTGATAAAGCTTTGGAGGTTTATCGGACGCTGCCATTAGGGCGACCCAGGGGTTGACCAAGATTTTGAGAAAGTGATCATATATCTCAACTGGCCTGAGAACTCCTTTGAAATCCCTCAATAGTAACTGGAATATGTTGATAAAGTGAGGGACATCTGGAATTGCTTGTTGAGCTTCAAAACTATATGGTGTACTGTTTCGACCCAGCTCTGAACTGTTAACAAAATAGTTTATTAATTAACCAAATTAAACAAAATGAAGCCAAATTAAATATGTACTTTGTGGGATGTGAAAATCAGTAACGTCAGTAGTGCCTGAGTGAACAATGTGTGTGTGTGGGAGTGTGTATAGAGTGCAAAACAAAAGGCTAGCATAACAACCAAACCAACATGGCGCCTGAGCAGGGACCACAGCAGCAGTGTGGCAGAAGAGCAGAAGGCTTTCTAGACTGAGACCACTGGTGTTCCCAGTTGGCTGATGATCCCCTGCCCCACTCGAGCTAATATAAAGGCAGGGGGTCAGTACTTTTTAAGAAACAGCTGAAACACTTGTTTTTTAATGGTGAAGATAAACATCTGTGTGTGTCATGTCAAAGAATATGTCATCCACTGCGACAGTATGGCTCAGCAATGTGTTTTAAAGCTGTAGGGTGCAGCAGAAATATCAGGCTTTGACACACACTCAGCGCTAGTTAGCTTGACAGATTCATTGTTTTGTTTGGCTTTGCGCACTGTATTTATTCACACTAAGAAGTGTGGCAAAGTGTCTTTTGATGTTGGTGTCAATTCATTATTTGAACACAGATATCTGAGTATAAAACACACACTGTATCCATAAATAACACGCCCCTCTGTCTTGGGCAAATCTCTGTCAAACACTCCTAGACAGACATGTATATGCGGATCGATAGAAACAAACTTGGTATTTAGAACCATTGGCATTCCCTTCCTTTGTTTCTCGCTGAAGGTCCCCATAGCAATGTCTGCCATGCCTCTGCCCCTGCCGACGCAACTTTCACCCATCCCTCCAGCATTAAATGTCATGCACAGAGAATACAAAGCACGGTGCACAGTCTGCCTCTAGAACACAAAATGAGAAAACCTTAACTCATACTGCTTTAGATGCACCAAGAAGTTGATAATATGCTCCCATGTGTGTAGAACATCATTTATGACTCCAGATCTAAGACCCATTTTAATACATGGGTCATCTTAGACCTAATAATCTAATATAAAGGAACATTCTAAACGATTTTTTTCTTACCTTTTTTAGGATTGTTTTGGAGATACAAATGTCCAAAACAACAAAATCCGTGGAGGTTGGGGTTTGTTTTAGCTACAGTACTTTTCTAATCTTATTTACTTTTCAACCACATTTATTGTTGTTTTTTGCCTAATTGTGAACAACTACTAACTTTCACCATTCCTAAAGAAAAACTGCGATTTCACTTCCTTTACTGTCCACAATTATCACCTGAGCAAAAGAACAATTTAAAAAGAAGGTATTTACTAAAAATGTTACTATGTTAAATAAAATTAAATTCAAACTAAATCCAAACCATCACTGCAAACCTCTAAGCTTGTTCGCTCCAAAAACCCCTGCTTTCTGAAAGAAGCCATCAGCAAAAATCATCAGAAAAAAATATTAAAATGAGTAGTGGGAAAGAAGACTGGTTTGAATGGGATAAGAGAAAAAATTGGGTTTATTGTGTTACAGTCCTAAGTTTGGTCCAATAGCAATTATCCATAGCAATGTGAAACTTTATCCCTGTGAAAAAAAAAGGCAGCCATCTCATCAGTCTTCTAGTCTTTCAATACAGATGACAGAAACTTATATACTTACATACATACTTGGACTTGACAAGTTTGATTCTACTGTAAAGTACAGATAGGAGGATGCTGTATGGTCACTCTGTAACTGGAAAAGCAGTATACTTTATTGCGTCCACTAAAGGTTTTCTGGGAAACCTGCATGTCCCAAATCAGTATTACACAATGAAACAAACACTGGGTGATTGGTGTAGAGAAAATATGTTTTACTTCTCCATTTAATGGAAACAAGTCACCAGCACCAGATTTATTTACAGATCAACTTCAACTGCCCGTCTTTTTTCTACTCAGGTGAAGTACATGAAACAAAACAAATACTCTTCCCCCTAGTGGCAAGTGTGAATACATATATTAACAAAAACAATGTAAGCAGGAAATTAGTGATGTAGTATCTATAAAAACACATAGATCCCATAAGTGCTACATGTCATTGATAAAATGGAGCAAGAGGGCATTTGGACTGTACTTGGTCACATTCGTATTTGGAACTGAAATAGTACTCGGGCAGGTTATTATATTTAACGCTTCCACGAGAAGTCCAGACAGGACACATGTTGAGAAATGCTCTATAACATTCACCAACTATTGTTTTTGGAAAAGTTCATATGGATTGGGATTATTCTGTGGTGGTGCAAATAACACCATTGCCAATATGCAAATTTAATTGAAACTGCAGGGGAAAGCATTTTCTTCTGCTACTCTTTGAATTAATATTGAAATTTGATCGACACGAATCAGCGGAGGTCTGAGACAAAATATAAAAATAAAGTGCCGGATAATAAGATGTCCCAGAGTGTGACTTACATACATTATAACGCAGACAAGAACAAAAAAACACTCTACAGACAATAGTGTGCATGCAATACACACACACACACACACACACACACACACAGGACACAAATACACAAACAAAAAGTTACACACACAAGCTGAACTATCTGTGGCAGACCAGTTGGCAGCAGTTATCTCTCCCTGCAGAGCGGCAGTGTTAATCACACACATGGATCTCTCCTTTTCTATCACACAGACACACACATGCACACACACACACACACTCACATGGGCACACTGAATTACCATATTCTACTTCAAAAGAGGCACATCAGAGCTAAACAAAGAATGTCAAACGAAAAACCAGAATTAGTTACAGGTTGACTAACTGGTCGGTTTTAAAGGCCCTGACATACACTCACACACACATTGCATGAGCAGACACACCACATGGCTGCGGGATTATAGTGGACCCCTGTGGAGAATCTGAGCTGTCTTGCACTGACAGGCATTTGTTTGTGTCTGTGATTGACATACGTGCCCAGTTTAAGGGGGGGGGGGGGATTTGTTCATCTGTGAGGTGCTGTGGAACAGGATGTCTGCTAATCACAGCATCAATGGTTAGAACAATACCATTGGTGTTGTACTTCCTGTCTACTCATACAACATGATAGTGATGGAACTTGTGAATTATTTTAAGTTTAATTGGTTAAATGATGTTGGTTTCAGTCTTGACCACACCTTTAAACGTCTCGAAACCAGTAGGGGGCGACATGTGCTTTTGACGTTTTTCTGTATTCCACTAGTAAAACCAAAGAAAGAGAAGAACTATCTCAAGCAAAATGAAAAACAACAATAAGAGGTAAAAAGAAAAAAATATGGGTGAGATGATGGCATTGTTTCTTGATTGTCCTTGAGTTTGTGTTAACTGAGAACAGATCAGGCAATTCCATGCACAAGTGGGTGGACTGTTTGGGAAGCTTTGGGGTCATTTTGATGGCTTTTGTAATTATCTATTAATGCTGATTTGAAACAAAATGCATTCCAAGAAAATGCGTGTGTATGTGTGACCACATAAAGCCCTATATGACTGGCCCAGAGCATAGGGGATTAACAATGGGGATTAACAATTTATTGATGAATGTGATATGGGGAAGCTTCGTGAGAGAATCCACCATGGCTCCTGGGAACGGTGGACCCCCAAAATAGCATTATTTGCAGACTTAAGGTCGCTGAGATTGGAGTGGATGTAACAATAGTAGGCTTGGAAGGACCAAGGATTAGTTGGTCTGAGATGTCATTACTCTGGTCACTCCTATCCTGAAGGAGTGACCAGAGTAATGCGTGTGAGAGATGCCTGACAAGGAAAGAACTTGACGGAAATGCCAGTGGAACCAAAAACAGGTGGCGATCAATCCAGACTCGGAGATGAACAGAACATGCTGGTGGGCTGCAATTAAGGACAGCCTGTAATGTAAAAAGTTGCCGAGGACTAGGAAGGGGTTATGTTCGGATTGAATGTTGAAGTAGAAGACTGTCATTGGTTATTTATATGCATTATGGAGGTAGAAGAAACAATTCAAAGTGGACCAATAGGTTGAGAGTATGGCAGGTATTTGACTATCGATAATGGAGTTCTGAGACTCTGAGATAATTGGTATAAGAGCAGGGTTTACTGGTTGAAGGTCAAGGCTGAATATGGAGGAACCAGAGTTGAATGTTTGTCTGCGTATGACCCCACAAGGTAGTACCAACTACAATGGGAAAGATTTCAAACAAGGCGGTTGAAGTAACTTGACATTCTTTTGCAAGCTCTGGGGGCTGTTCACCTATGAACCATTCTCTGTTTGTAAAAAACCCCAAAACAGGCTGAAGGGGCAGCGTGAACAGGCCGATATGATGAGGGTGAGTCAATACTGTTACCAAATGGACAAATGTGTTTGTTGTCTGTGTTCAACAAATTAGCAAAGTAGAAATGGTATTTTCCTTTCCTCAAGTTAAGATACTAAATGGAAAAAGCAGGAAAAGCAGTTGTTTTTGCAAAAGATTTTAAGCTAAATCTGTGTTTGGTAGGGATGAGCATGAAAGATTTTATTGAAACCGATACCATTATTGATTCCCTCACTTCCACCTGTTTGTAAACAAGCGATAAGAGCTTGTGTAAGTAAACAACACTGGATCCTCACTAGCACTGCTCTGCTGAGACTTACTGGCAGCTGTACTTGTTGACCTGAGCAGACACACATGGTAGTGTCTGTATTTAATGCTGTGCGTTATCGACAAATATTTCAGGATGTTGGTGGTGTTGTCATCCTTGCTTGAAATTATGGTGCTGCATAAATTGCATATTTCTCTGCTACAGTCCCTTCTGATGAAGTGAAGCCACATTTTGGACTGTTTCAGACTCTCCACCATTGCACCTTCCTTGTTGTCATGTGAGCATCATGTGACGTGCTTTGACATAAAGATTCAAAGGCAACATGATGTATAAAACATGTAAAATACAGATCAACATCAATTTATTAAGAAATAAAAGGTTATCAACACCCATGGTGATCAGATAAAAAAAAAAAATGTAAACAGATCAAATGCTAATAAAAAGCCAAGGAATAAAAATGGTGCTTCTTAAAAGCGTCAACCGAGTCAAAGCTCCTGATAACTTCTGGCAAGCTGTTCCAGAGCCAAAGGGCTGCAACATACAGTAAAAGGGCCAGTTCCCCGCCTGTTTTTTTCCAGAACGTGGTCTGAGTTCTGGCGGTGGTGTAAGGGGTGAGAACCTCAAAGACATATAAAAGGGCGAGATCATTGAGGGATTTTTAAACAGTTAGAACAATTTTAAAGAGTATCCTTAAATGAATGGGGAGCCACTGTAATGATGCAAGAATGGGAGTGATGTGGTATAGCTTTGATCTTGTTAATAACCAGGCGGCAGCATTTTCGACTAGTTGGAGATGGTGGTCTGGCTACTACCTGAGTAGAGGGACGGAGAGAGGAGAGAAGGACCACCTTTTAGAATTCACACAAGCAAGGCAATAAAAAGAGAGGTAGGTAATCAACCTATAACAAGAGGAAAGCTTTTGAAATGTTCATTGGTAATGTAATATTTGAGTGGTCAGTGTTTGGTATGCTACTAACTTTCAAGTTTGTTTTGGAGAAATACTAACACGTGAACATTCAGGTCAGGAAATACAGTCCTTCCAGAATGATTGCTGAAGGTTGCTGTCTATTCGGAGTTGGTTCAGAGTAGAGCCCTGCGTGGGACTGTTTTCTTCATCTTGCTACCGCTGAATTTCTGACCATTACCACCCACACCCGCAATGTGTATGTCCACTCCCGCCCGCACCTGCAAAACTTTGAGTATTTATGCACAATAATAGAAATGCATTAATTTTGTGTCTTCTCCCGTCCCGCAGGAGAAAACACGTTATTTTATAGGCTATTGATAGAGAGATTCATGGGGTTGTTTGTTCCATTTTTCTGGAGAAAAGTGCGGGTGTGTTGCCTCAACCCAGGGATGCTGGATTTGTGTCCGTTGTAGACTAGTATTTTTGGACATTTATTACAACTAACAAAGTCCAGTTTGTTTCCATCTTTGTCACAGACCATTGAGAAGTTTCTCCAAATGTCAGACTTGCCTTGTTTTTTCTTAGTGCTCTAAATACCTTCTTTAAGCTTCCTTTGGACATCATTTGTTGACATCCTGTTGCTAGGCTACGTTCCGATCCTGCAGTGTTCTTTTTTAGCCAGCTGTTCCCGCACGTTGCAAAGTTTATACCGCCCGCTCCCGCAAGATTTGAGTTGGGTCCCATGGGACCCAGCAGGACCCAATCCCAATGCAGCCCTCTAGTTCAGAGTTACAATAATAACAACAACTGTCATTGCTTTTAAATAAACTACCACTGGTAAGGTCAGAAGCACAAAGTATAGTCTGACATTTCGTTACCCATCCATTCACTCTTTAATATCATCCAATATCTGTCCCAGCTAGATATCCCGAAAAATAAATAAATAAATAAATGACCAAAACATTATATAATCTGCCATGAGTTTACAACATCTCATTCATTCCTGTTCACACCTTGAGACTGGAGGCTCTGGCCAGTCATTGGTTGTTAGAACTACCATTCTTTGGACAAGAAAACAGGTTTAAAAAAGTTTCCTTTAACTTCAATTTGTGATGAGAAACACCATCTTATTTAAATTCCAACTCCCCTTCAGTCTTAGAAGTGAAGAAACTACTTGGAGGTGTGGATAAATATCCTCAAGACATCTCCAAGACCAGTTGCCCTTGTTTGAAGTTGCTTTATGGATATACTATGCTGCTACTAGGCTGGATGACTTCACAGACATATGTTCTAGCTAAATATTAATTCTTGTATTTTTGTAAACTGTATTAGCACATGATAGTTTAAAGTTCTAATATGAATATTTTCTCTATATATTGTAGAATTACTTAAGTTAAAGATAAGCTATAGTCAAAGTCTAAGCTGTGCATCTGTCATGAATGAAATTCTTTCCTGTTGCCATATTTAGATGTAAAATACTGCCTAAAGCATATTCCAACATCCACAAACACCCCTATTATCTATTTCTGACAAGTCTATCATGATGTCAGCTTCCTCCTGCTTCCTACTGGAATGAAAATGTGCAACCTGGGTGTGCTGACACCTGGATTTCTCATAATTCGGTTCTGCTGAACATGCTAAGCACAGTTTAACATGGGAACTTACTCCTAAAACGGCCTGGCTTTAATTTGGATTGCACTTTCAGAATTCAAAGAGAAAATGAGTTAGAGGTCGTTAAAAATTACTCCTACCAAGAGCACACAAGCCCTGTAGTAATCACAGATACCGTTGTGTTCAAGTCAACTGAATTACCTTTTGAAAATAACATTACTTGACCGCCTCCAGCTAAACTAATCCCACCTAGTTGGGGTGCAGAGCTTTAATTCATTTACACTCAATATCACATTTGCCCCTTACCTACTTACAGCTAAAAATTACTTTGAACTTCAGTTTGCTCTGTCTGTGAAAATCAATCAGGCATACTCCATTCCCGAGTTAATTTGCACCTGAATGTTTAGGTGCCATAAAACGTTAGAAGGATGTTTTATTTTTGAATGTTCGAAACTTCTGAGCTGCTGAGGGTCCTTTTTTACTACTATTAATTTATTGACCCATAACTTGGAGCCTGACATAAAATTGACCTTAAAACAAACTGAAGGGCAAAGGAGGCCAGTTCAAATATGTGAAGGTATGTCGAGAATGCATCCCCTACTGAGAATGCAGTAGTTTAGAAGCAATGTTTGTTTGGCCATTTTTAACAACTGCTGAACATATCACAGCCATATAACCACCCCACTTAATCCACTATAAATTGTAAAATTATGAAATGCTTTGAGGCATAGATTTGTATTGATAGAAAAATTACACAATTCCTTTAGAGTGAAATGTTTGTATATGTATTAAACTTAGGAGAAACAGCAGCAACAAGTAAAATGGAATGTGTGTATTTTTGGTGTATTTCCCCTAGAGGAAACCTTTTCGTTTTGAAGAAATTGGAATCTTATCTGGACTATGAGAACCTTTTGAGTAACCTTTCCTAACTTTGTAGAGCAGGAACATTTCTACGAACCAAGGTATCTTTATTAGAAACTGAAATGTTCTTTTCAGGATGTCTCCTTGAAAACAAAAATCCATCTAAAATGCCTAGGTTACATTTCCATTCTTACACATGGGAAATTTTTCTAAAAACCTACAAACATCTTAATCTTGTATTATTATACGTTTTCTCCAGATTGGCAAATTCCATATGCTATACATTTACTACTTCTTCTGGCTCAGTGACCCTCGATGTCTGTAATTGATGACACCCCAGATGACAAATCAAGTGACACTGGTGGCTATTTTGTTAAAAAACAATAATTTGTAATCAATGACTTTGTAGCATTCACAGTAAAATCCAAAACACTTAGTCTCTGTATCTTAGTTCTTTAAGATGTTTCAAGAAACTAGTAATTAGTGACAGCAGCAATTGAACTGACAACCAAAGAGAACTCTCAAGTAAAGCACTCTACATAAACACACTGGTCGGGCACAACATTATGACCACCTTCTTAAAATTGTGTTGGTCCCCCTTTTGCTACCATAACACCTGAAGGTGAGCTGTGGTATGTGGCTATCTGACTTTTTTCTCCAGCACATCCCACAGATGCTCAATTGTATTGAGATCTGGGGAATTTGGAGACCAAGTCAATACCTCAAGCTTGTTCAGCATTCCTGAACTATTTTTGCTTTGTGGCTGGGTGCATTATCCAACCGAAAAAGGCCACAGCCATCAGGGAATACTGTTCCATGAAAGAGTGTGCATGGTGTGCAACAATGCTTAGTTACTTACTTGTCAAAGTAACATCCAGATGGATGGCAGGACCCAGTTTTTTAGTTTCCTAGCAGAATATTACCCGAAGCATCACACTGCCTCCGTCTGCTTGCCGTCTTTCCATAGCACATCCTGGTGCTATGTATTACCAAGGTAAGTTATACACACACCCAGCCATCGATGTGATGTAAAAGAAGAAGAATGTCCAATATACATTGTGCGCAGGAACTGTGGTGGACCTGTGTACTTTGGGACAGGTACAGGTACAGATTGTGCAAAACACAAAATGAGAAAGGAAGGATGGAATTTATATACACACAGAGGAATCTGGAGGGGGGTGATGAATAGGGTTGAGCAAGGTAAGTGTGACACCCAAGTAAGGGAAACATAATCCAATAAAATAGGAGGTATGTGAAAGGGAGTCATAGTGTACTGTACAAATAGAGTACTGGGACTACCCAAAAGTTTCTGATCTCTCTTTCAAGTGACTAAAGAGGTGTTAGTCTTGGGGATGATTTGAACCGTACTTATCCACAGCTGTACTTCAGCGAGTTTTTCTGGCAGCAGAGCATTGAATGTGGGTGTGAATCAAAACATACTACAGTGTCTGGGTTCGTGTTAACAAAGGAACACATCACTGAGTGCAGCAATGTGGCTGACTCAAGGTCCGCGACACACAGGTATACGCTGCAGTATCGTAAAATAGATCCTGAGATCACGTGACCGTGTGGTAAATAACAACAGGTTGTAGAAATAGTGATCCCTGGTGTCATCAAATGTAATGACTATGTTCATTCTCCTCAGAGGAACATTTTTGTTATAGAATCTCTGTGACCATTCCTGTAGCACCACCTTGAGGCCCAGTTGTTACACATTGCTTTTCCTACAGTATAATAGAAGATGTGTGTGTGACATACTGTAAGTGTGAAAGTGTGGGTGTTTGCAACGACACTTTTTCCACTATTTCAACAGATTAATATTTTATTTTTTGGTAATGTAATTAGGAGAAGAAACAATGCAAACAGAAAATATAGCGCTCCCTTATTTGCTCTGTACATGTCTTACTATATCGAGTAAATTTACTTGCTGTTCTTTCTGTGATCATTTCACAAACTATGAAGTGTTTCCATGTTTTCATTTGATTATATATGCACATGCATCTCTTTGTGAGTAAAATAGATTATGTGTAGAGTTGCAGGTTAATATTTCTAGAAGTAGTCTCCACCATTGGTCAGTAGCCTCATATTGGGGTTACTTTACTGCAATAATTAGTACCCAGTGCGTTTGTGAGGCTTTCAGCCTCTTGCATAATAGTATTTACTAAGTTGTTGTCTTTGGAGAAAAAAACTTGCTGAGATGGTTGTTGAGGAATATGTGGGGAAATCATTGGGGAAATTAATTAGCGGAGCTTCTCTCTGAGGCCAAATGTCTGTCATTGAAAAATTGTGACTCACATTGCAATATACTTAAGTGAAAGAAAAACTCAGTTCTAAATCTATTTCAAGAAACTCTCTTGTCAAAAACAGAAATATTCTCTAGATTGTTCACCCTGCCCAGGTGTCGCAGGGATGGAGCCTTTCCTGGCATGGCCTGGGCAAAAAGCATGTGAGTTTTCTGTTCACAATAATGCTTCATCAAACCAGCATCAAAGAACTACTGTGACATTACTTAATATCGCCTGTGTCTGAACCGAAAAGATGCACTCAATATCCAGACAAAGAACATAGACAATGGTCAACTGGCACCTACTGTACATGAGACTCCTGTATGAAAGAAAATACCTCTTTATACCAGCAAGAGCAAGCTGTTGTACTGAGCCCCTGCTGATTCATGCCAATCAGTTCATCTACAGTTTATCCACTACAGATGGTCAAAAATATAATTTACTGGTATAGGTAATATAGGTCGTAAGCTCCATCCCCTCTATGTTTGTTGGATCAGACTTGGGACAAACTAAAACACTAAAAATAATCTTTTTTTTTTCTTTTTTTTTCCAGGGATGGTTTCTCTCATTTTAGGTAGTTAATACAATGCTGATGCATGTTTAAGTTTCTATTTCTCTGACAAGTTTTGTTTTAGTTAGTTTTTTGACGCTATAGAAACAGGATGTGACATCAGGATGACTACATTTCACCAAGTTTAGGACCGTGAGATTGTATATATACAGTCTATGTGGTCTAGCTTGCTAAACGGATCAGCTAATCAGAGTGATCCCTCTCATCGATGCACTACACCACAGATTCAACATATTAGGTCCGACTTGTGCTAATGGACACACTGGAAAGAATTAGGGCGGCAGACACTCATCATGTCCCAACACCTGCAGATTGCTGACCACAGTGTTGGGGTGTTGTTGCTAAGTTGTCCTACATGATCTTATATTGATATATTATACCAACTAACTTACCTGTAATAGAAATACTGTTGTCACGGACAGAACTATTCCCCGGTGCTCTTGTTTATCTGTATAAAGGTAACTTTATGAGTACTCTGTATACCCAATAAGTGCTCTGTCCATTCTTTTATACTCATCATTGTTTCATGTCACGCATCAGATATCTTATTCTCTTTGTCTGACAGATGTGTGTATTATTATGTTTCTCTTGCACCTCTTTCTTTTTCTGTCTCTATCTGGCCTTCCCTACAAGAAATGGCACTAAAATGAGGAAGAAACCTTGAGCGGGACCGGCCTGCTCAAGGTTTCTTCCTCATTTTAGTGTTCGCCGTGGTGGATTCAAGTGCTGGGTTCTGTACAGTGTCTTGAGACAATCTGAACTGCTATCGATGCAATATTTTCAAGAACTTTATTGAAATTAAATTGATTGGAGCAGTTGCTGACCAACTTTCCACCACAAGAATATTGTGGGCAGGGAAGTTGGTCTGGCTTTCAGGCTACACATTATGAGGAAGGCTGACCAGATTTTTAAGTGTCCTGCAATAACCTAAGCATCAACTCTGAACTAATTTCAAGTCTGTATCTTAATGATAACATGACCTAGCATTTTTCCCATTATTGTGAATCAGTTTAAAAAGGCGGTGCTGGTCAATCTACTCTGGCCCGGACAGGAGGCTGTCAAAAGCTACTTGACAGATTTGTTTTGTATGGCAATTTATGTTCCCAGAAGATGAATCCTGTTGACTTTTGTGATCCTTGGATTAAAACAAGATTTTTCTTCCCCCAATTCTTACATTTGCAAAATGGCCTCCACAGGGTCAGCCTGAAAACGCTGACTTGGTGTTTCTCTGTAAAGGGATCCTTTCCCAGACAAAATCCCAAGCCAGCACACTGAGTTAAGTTTTAGTTGCTGTTAACTTTCTCTTTGATGTTTCATGTCTGAACTTCTAGGTTAACATAAAATGTTTGTGGGCTGCACTTGGGAGTGTACTGTAACCAACTGCATGCGGTTTAGGTAAAGACAGATGATACCAGTATTTACACTTATCTTTTTCACATGACATCCAATCTGATTTTATTCACTCTTTACCAGATGTTGGCTGTGACTCAGTGGTGTTGTTTGAGGGAAAGAGGAGGAAGAGGAAAAGAAGACAAATGTTACCTAAAATGCTTATGGGTACCCATATTGCACCTGTAGCTTAAAGGTCAAGTGTTAACCTGGTGTAAGAAGACTCAGTTGTCAGAATAAGGGTCTGGTTGCATGCCATTTGTAAAAAAAAATAAATAAAAAAAAGAACAACACAAAAAAAAACCTCTGCACGCAATGGGATAGTGACAGTTGTTAGTTGCTCTATGATTGACTGTTCAGAATGTACCCCAGGGCTCCATCACCTATTTCACTTTAAGGGCAAGTGCCAATAGATAATGAATGAATGAAGGGTGCAGTAAGTCAGTATAGAAAACCAATCTATATGTCAACAGAAGAGAAATACTGGCAATATAAATGTATAAGACTATGGTAATAATAAATAATTCATACAGTGTTGATCCCTGGGGGGATTTTTTTTTTCTGCTATTTGACCCATCCATTCATTCACACAGTAGTGTGTACAGTCGGAGCAGTGGGCTGTAGCCTCTAAAGTGCCATGGATTTGGGGGTGAGGTGCTTGCTCAAGGCACCTTACCCATGGAGGTGGTGATACCTGGTAACCTTTGAACCCATGATCCTATAAAAGTTGCAGGAGCAGTTATAAATAGAATAAGAACAGATGTGCAAAGAATCTAGCTAAGAAAGTAGGAACACTTAGATGGACTCTGGTGAGTCCAGAAAGAGTCCCTCTAGGTGTTCCCTGGTTAAGGGGACATCGCATCGGTAAATTATCCCTATATCATGTTGGGCAAATTGCACCAATCGGGTAATGTGTGTGACTGTGTTTATACACAGCTTGTATTGCGATATGGCACATTTTAACGATCATGGCAGCGCACTGGCAAGACCATGAGATCCGCGAGCTGCTCTGCATCTGAAGAGAAGTTTCACATATTGGGCACTATGTGGTACACAGTGATCTAATCAATTATCAGCAGCCTTTTGAAAGAGTGGGGGTTTGATCGGTCCATTCTTCAGGTAATCAACAAACTGAAAGCGTTAAAAGCTGAAAAAAAAAAACACACCATGTTGTCCATTGTTCAACTTGCCCTGTCGTGTATTTAAATGTGTAATTATGATGTTAATGCAATTATGTATGAGAGGGAGGAAAAAAAAACAGGCATGCAGCCCTCACAGTGGGAGGTCAGAATGCTGCCAATGTGAAAGCGCACCAAAGGGGGGTCGACCTGGGTCTGAAAATCCTGGGTTGATCTGGGATTTTCGATGTGAAAGGGCATATAGACACAGACCATTCCCACATTATGTGCGGACTTAAGTACCATAATCTGTCTACTCTCTGACCCAAATGATGTGACTGGTCCAGAGCATCGTCAGTTCCCAACAAAGACGATCCAGATCAACTCCTGCCACTACTGTTTGTTGGAAGGGAAGCTGGTCTGGCTTCCAGGCTACCAGTGTGTAGGATTTAGTGGGGTCTAATGGTGAGGTTACCCTAAACAATTTTATTAATCGTGTGTTTTAAAACGTTGCTCCACATTAGCAGGATTGAATTCAAGTCTAAAAATAGAGGATGAGGTGGAGCTTTGGAAGGTAATCAGAGATTCCCCGTTTTTAAGACAGACAGGAGCAGCAGGAAGGATGGGAAGGACATGACAAACAGTAGATACAGAATAAACATTTGCATTTCTCTCTGAATGACAGAATAGTTATGCCAGGTTCATCAAATCATCAATTACCTTGATTGACAAAAGTCAATTCACAAAATTACAGGTACATAAAATAAAGAATAAAATATAAAGAATAAGTAATGTGGAGCGGAGCAACTAATAATTTGTGAGTGGTTACCTTATGCCGAAACCAGTCTACCCGTTGCCAGAAAACGCCACCCAGGAAATTTCTACTACTCCCAATTCCCTAAAACAGGTCCGTTGCTCAAAAGGCAGGAGATGTGGCCCAGAAGATTTAAAAAGAAAGAAAAAACTAAACAAAAAACAAAACGCTTTAACACAAATGATATAAGCAAAGAAAAGAATGCAAACAAAAGCCAATCAGGAGCTTCGGCCTACAGGCAGCGAGTGAAAGGAGGGGAATCCAAACTAAAATAAATTCACTCAAACACACGTGAAGAAAGCACACCTGTGAAGTAACCACATCCCTGGATACAGCACAGTACACAGGGGAGCAACTGAAAGAAAAAGAGAAAATCAATAAGACACCAAATATAATATAAAGGTAAAATGTAACATAAGATGAAACTAAATTATTACCAACTAATGTATGACATAAACCACCTACTGAAATTAGGCAAATCTAGTTTAACACAATCATAATCAAACATGTATAAACCAAACTCAATTATACAAGACTGGCTGCCAGGAGCTGGAGGTGGAAGGGACTGGAGGCAAGTAGTCCAGCTATGCAGATCGGTGGTGAGTGTGGAAACAGACGGTGTGACTAGCAGAACGCCACTGAAGCACACCCCGATGGCAGAGCAAGCACACCCGAGCAGGGAAGCGACGAGATGGACCCAGCATGGACGAAAAAAGCGAAGCACAGGACAAAGCAGCAGCAGTCATGCAGATGAGAGGTAGCCCATGGAGGCAATGAACTTGACTCTACTTGAACAAAAGAAAAAAACAGTAAGGTGCCTAGCCGCCACCTTACTGTGCGAAACTTACGTACATACAAGCAACGAGAGGAGGTGAGAAAGAGTCAGGTAGCTACCAACATTTACCTGTGACCACATTAGTGTTGGCCTACGCATGACAGGAAAGCCAACACAATGAGAGAGGATACGCACCCGACAACAAGACCACATGAAGCAAGATCTACACCAACAACCACTCTGTCACAGCACAATAAATAGTTAAGGTTCCCACAGATACAAAGCTGGTGAAAAACGTACACAGCCCACTGGATTACCTGTTGTACATATACATCCTGGAAATGACATCAGGGAAGACGAAAAGAAGAGGCTGAGTAGGGGCCGCTACTTTTATCTGTGACCCCTCAGATTTTAATAATACTAATAGGATATAATGTACTGTTGCTGCTACAGTAACAAACACAGTACTGTCATCTGATTCTGATTAACACTAGGTTCATAAATAGGTGAAAATTTTACTGAAAAAGTGGAAATTGCAAATGATTTGTAACACATATGCCTCAAACGTAAAGCAACACTAGTTGTCGCACTTGTCGCATTTGCATCAGTCTAATAAACTCAAGAGTATTCGCTATTTTTATTTTTTTTATTTTACACCTCTAGGTGTATGTTTTAACTATAAACTTCTTACTCTAAACTCTGATCCTGTGTTGATCAAGCGTTAACGCCCCCACCCCGCCCCCACCCCATTACTCTTCGGGCACCCGAAGTCATTTTGCAGCGGTGAGAAACGGAAACTTCACTCGTCGCGCTGTTACCAACCACCCGAACACCTGCTCAATGAGCTACAGGTTAGCATGGTTAGCATGCATGCCTGACCTCACTGTAACATAGAAAGTGAGTAACAGCAGTAAGCGGTACGTTTGGCCTGACGTTTTGGCTGAGTGAGACGAGTCATGCAATTTGTAACCATAGATATAAAATGTTACTAATGGTTCGGCGTTGCTAGCTAGCGTGCTAAAGTGGTGCTAACACTACATACATACATTGTGCCTTACTGTTTCCTGTTCTAATATTTGTGGTGCAAGTTTGAAAATGAATGTTTGCATAAAACGTGATAAGGTGATGTGGTAATAATGTGATAATGGTTCGGAGATGGTAGCTAGCGTGCTAAAGTGGTGCTAACGCTTCTCTGTGCCTTACTGTTGCATGTTCTGATATGTACACACATGACTACCTTTTTATTTTAGTAAAGTTTATTTTCTAATAGTATTAGTATAGTATTTTTTGTAGGTGGTACTGGTTGGTGTTAGGCAGTGTTAGATTTAACTACAAAAAGAGTCAAATTTACACTAACTTAGCGTGAAGGTACCAATACTCGAAAAAATGTTAAATTAACACTCTGAGGTGTGGACCCATAAAGACACTTTAAAAGTGTTGAGATCAACTCTTACAGTGTTAATTTGGTTATGCTGATTTTACTGTGTATAGCTTGGTGGCCAGCCCAACGTACCCTACCACTAAAAAGTTGGTCTGGAGCAACTCCAGGGAATTGGGAATTGATTATGCTCCTGCAAAGGGAAAGACAAAACCTATGGCAAAACAACAATACGGAGTTAAAACATAAACCTATTTTGAAAATATCTGTATAACCACTTTGGCAACACAAAAAGCCTGTTTTGCCACATTCCAGTATTTGGTGGTGTTTTTGCCTTGAATTCTCTTGCTGTGTGCAGTTTTTTTCTGTATGCTAATTCTAATTTGTGATTTCTTAAATTTCAGTGCCTTGTCCACATGGCCATCATAGGTAAGAACATGCCAAACTATTAGTGCAGTTCATTAATCAACCACAAACCATCCCTCCTAACCTCTCTTTCGAGCATCCACACAGTCACATATGTTATTGTCACTGCACTTACTGCTTTTAATGGCTCTCCAGGCACTTGGAAATGGATGGTTAATAGCTTTGAACTCGAACAACATTACTCCAATCATTACACAACACCCTTATTGTTATCCCCTCTTGACCTCCACGGAGTGAATGAGGGTCTAACAAGCCTGTCAGCGCCGACATGCTCTCTGCGTTAAAGGACCTGCTATTAACACAGGGGCTTAGTTATTAGATGGTTTCGTGGAAGGCACCCAAGGAGCACACAGACAAATGAGTGACTCTTGTCAGGGACACTCCCACTGATGTGCACCCTCAAATGCTAATGCAATACTTAAAAACAAAAAGGACTGTAAAACTCAAATAGTTACTGCCAACGAACATGAAATAGAGAGACTTAATGTAGGAAGAGTTTCATGTGAACTGTCATTCACGACTGCATTGTTTTGGGAAAACTGCCAAACCAAAGCTGATTTAGTACTGTCAGCATTTAGCTGATAAGAAAGATGTGAAAACAGAGAACTTGTTCACACTAAACCAAAAGCACAAACTCCCACCTTTGTCTAACTAAAATGATTGCATTAAATAAATTGGCTGGCAGTCTCGTGGTTAGCAAAGATCAATGTTTGAGTGCAAGGAATTCAGTTATATTTTAATAGTTTCTTTAGGTGTCTTGTTTACATGAGTCAAATCCTTGTGGCCTTCTTTTGCTTCAATGAAGGGGAGGCAGAGGAGTGTGAGCACGGCAGTGGGCCAGAGGGGTGGAGGTGACGGGTTGTGCAACATTTACAGTTTCTGGCCAAGACTTAACTGTGGGAGGGAAGCCTTCTCCCCCTGGAAGACCTTTTGACCTGTGTGTGCGTGTGTGTTTAGGTTTCAGGAGGAGGGTTAACAGGGCGTGTCTGTGTGTCCAGTATGTGAGATATTCCTGACTCTGGGGGTAGGCTTAAATAGCATGTGTGCTTTGTCTAGCCTCATTAGGAAGCGCGTGTGTGTTGTGGGAAAAAGGGGGGCCGGGAGGTTGTTTGTTTGGGCGGCGTAGGGATTTCCAGCCAGCCCAGCTTCAAGGGTGACCTCCTGTGATTGGATGGCAGTGGCAGACAGGCAAGACAAGACATGCTGAGCTCAACTGTCTGATCAATATTTGAACGAACCCTCAGCGCCAAAATAAGCTCTGGGGATGGGATTTACGGATCTTTGAAGGGAGCTGGATCTTGTGGATGTGTTCCTATCAAAGAGCTCTTCAGCAGACTGGCTCTTTTTTAAATATTTGTTTAAGAAGACAGGAAAATAATGACTAGGAGAATTTTTTTGAATGGTGTGACATTTTCTTCCGAGAATATATACATATTCTATGGGCGGGATACCTGAGTCTGCATTATTTTAAAATATTGATTGTGGCAAATGTTACACAAAATGACAAAACTACATCCAGATGCTGCTGCCCTTGTTTTCCACTTTGACCTTTTGAGGTGTCAATTACTCACCCCCCACCTTCTTAAGGCCTGTGCGACCTGAGGCACTCATATGAAGGAAGTACGCAGTGTGGACTACTCAGATGACATCATGTGAGATTTGCATATCAAATAAGCACTGTTGCATGTGTACTCTGTTGTGCTCCTCACCTTGTTCCTGTCCTCCGTCTCACTCCATGGATTAGCCATGGAGGAGCTTGTGTGTGCATCTGTGAGAAACAGAAATAAAAACAACTGCGGGTCATGTTAAAGAGCCGGTCAAAAGATTCGGTTCGTTCGCGAACACAACATCTCAAATAAGCTCCCTGTCATCTGAGAACAGCAGGACCTCTTGACAGAGCCCCTCATTACTGAACATTAGCACCATCATCAGCTCTCAAGGAGCTTTGAATCCGAAAGGGGGAGTTTTAGGATACAATCATCAGTGTTTTTGATGGATATGCTAATGGCCTGCTGAAAAGTGCTAGTCCAGTGAGACAACCCCACTACTAGTTCATTTGGGCAACAATGGTGTGCAGCAACATCAGGAAAGAAACTCTCTTGTGGCCACTTCAGTAATGTAGTATATTGTGCAGCAGTAAAAAAAAAAAAAAAATGTAAAAACAAAGATCTGTACATTTCTAACCTTTTAATGCAGACATTAGTCTTGATATGAAAATGTAAAATGAAAAACATATTTTTCACAGGATGTTGACTTGGAGTGATAGACGGTATTTTTTGTCCAAAGGGTCTGCTGCTGGTGTGTCACAGGTAATGTGATCAAATTAAAGAGTCTGTTTCTATTATGAACTTGATTGAGCGGGTTTAGTGTATAACACTTTCTTCTTTGTTTGTTTTTCTTTAAATCAAAACACCTGAGGCACATTGGCCTTATGTTGATGAGGAATTAAGATTTGTTTTATTTATGACTCACAAGACTTAGAAGCAAACTGGAGTATTAACATAATGAACAAAACTCACATTGCATTAGATTATAGCCCATTTTATTGCCATATAAAGTTAGACACAATATAAAAATATACATAATAGTATAGACACAACACAGTGCAGGCTGGAACCTAACCAGAAGTGTGAAATTAATCCAATAAAACAGTACAGGCTGTGGCCATAAGCATTTTATAATAAAATAATGGTAGGTCCAAAAGTTTCCCAATAGAACACTGTATTGTCACAACTTGGTCAATGTTATTTACTCATACGGTCAGCTTTTTCTAAAAACTGAAACATAAAGATCTCTGTGTAAAATATTCTGTAAATGGTAAATATTAAATTTCAATCAAATGCATGTCACTGAGGTTGGTGCATTTTACATAAGAAAGTCAAGCTCTTACCGTATTCAGTCGTAAAATTGTCTGTTGCAAATAGAGCTACAAATAAAGATTATTTTTGACAGCCTCGATTTTCTTTTGTAAAAGAAAATCATCCTCCAAGCCCAAAGGTGGGAAAAAAAAATACGAAACAAAAATCTAATAATCATGATATAGTGTAAAAAGAGAATCTGAAGGGGAATTCATCACTTCAACACTCAAACTCTGCAGGTATACCAGGTCTGAAACCAGACAATCCAAGGTAAATATCTCTATCTTTTCTGCTTATATATAATATTTGTGCAATATTTTGTTCAAAGTCACAACTAAGTCCCAAGCAACTCGCACAGATAGCATACTAAAAGTGAACTTTTTTCACGACCAGTTCAGTCACACTGTACTATATGTTACACAGTTATGGGGACGTCTATCAAAAACAAACAACAAAAAAACGCCCCATCGCTTCCTTCTGGCAGAAAATCATTTCTTGGATCTTCATCCTCGTGCGCGCTCTCGCACCTCCTTCGAGCGCGAGAGGGTAACCGAGCGGGAGCGCGCTTGGCACGGCGCCGCGCACTCCAGCCCCTGTTTGTAGTAACCAAGAGCAGTAGAGCTCTCAGCTAGACATGGCGGCGGATCCTAAGCCGGACTGGCTCTCCTGCCTTCCCTCTACTTGGAGTTATGGGGTGACTCGAGATGGACGCATATTCTTTATCAAGTAAATATCACGTGGATACACGGATTCATGGATACGCAGTGCTTATTTCTCCGAAGCATTCTTCCTGTATGTCATTTTTTCGGGTTCTCTGTTCACATTTCCCCCCCCGTTTTCTTCCACCAACAGCGAAGAAGCAAAGAGTACAACCTGGTTGCATCCTGTGACTGGAGAAGCCGTAATCACGGGGCACAGAAAAACTCCAGGTAAATAATCTGGGGATGTGTTTGTCTTCATTCCCAGTGAAAACGCGCGCACACACGCACGAACGCGGTGCCTAGGAAAGGTTATCCGAGCGTCACGATGGGGGGAAAAAGGGGGCGACAAGTTGCGGAGAGAGCCGTGGAAGACGTTGAGGGGAGATTTCTTCTCTCTGCAGCAAAGCAACAGCCTTCTCTGCTCCGCTCCCCTCTACGCTCTCCTCTGGCGGACCATTACGCACGGCGTCCCCCCCACCCCCCCGACCCCCCTTTAATCGCTCCACCTGGACACTTTGCGACACACTTTTTAAAAGTTCCGTCACGTAGGCGTGAACCGATTTCGGAGCCGATTCCCTGCAGTGACATTTCACTCATCCTACACTGAAACACGTTTTTTTTTCCTTTCTGCAGAAACACCGCGGCTGCTGCTTTACAAAGCAATGCAGCGCGTCAGTTTCGAAGCCGATGTTCCCATATATATCATACATCTGCCCGCGACAGGAACGGGTTGAGTGGCGGAAAGACGGCGTTGCATGCAGATCAGCTGGAGATCGTGCAGCGCACGCAGAGGCAGAGTGGAGTGATTGAGTAATTCTGCAATCTCGAAATTGGGGAGGGGGGCGCGGAATTGCGTAAAATGGACACAAGCCTAATGAGCTGTTTGTCATCCAGACACTGCATTGCTGTGCAGGTGTGTGTGTGCGCGCGTGTGTGCTATCACCTCCACAGCTGCTTATGTTCCTCCTGTGTGTGTTTTTTTTTTTTTTTTAATTATTATTCTCATTCTCCTCCTCCCGGTTCTCACAGATTTACCAACAGGATGGGAGGAAGGATACACATTCGAAGGAGCCCGCTGCTTCATCAAGTGAGTTGTGATGTATGCTGTGAAAAAACAGATAGGAAGAGATTGATAGAGAGAGAGAGAGAGAGAGGCAGTTTGAGTAGCCTGTCTCAAGCGGAGAGGGGCTGCTTTGTTTGGTGGGAAGGCTCAGAGATTTCCCTCCGCTCTCATCAACGCCCACCCTGATGCCTCTCTGCCCTAGTGGAGGAATTTACAAATAGCTCCTCTTGCCTCCCCTGTAAACCCACACATGTTCACACATCATCACACACACGTCTACAATCGATGTGAATGAATAGCTCCACTGCCCTGTCTCTTCAATGCCCCTCTCATGCTCTGCTCTTCACCTCTCTTTCCGTCTCTCTCTCTTATTGCACACACATACACTCCAGTGGAGGGATTTGCTCAAGAACAAGTTTCTGCTGTTGGTGTGGGACACAAGTTTGACAAGCAAGTGTGACTCAGGCTGCTCTGCTGCGCTAAACAGGCTCAACTTGTTGGCGTGTTGCCTGTGCGCACATGTGTATTTTGTGTGTGTGTGTGTGTAACCTCTCCAGGGTTTTCACTCTGGCTCCTTGTCTTCATCTACAGACCTGTACTTTATAAGTTGCGGACCTGTCTGACAACAGAAATGCCCCGCAGCGCGAAGACATTCCCACGCCCATATCTGACACACGCACATGTCCAGACACTTTCATTTGTTACCGACTTTCCCACAGAGTTTTTTCGCCGTTGGTCGTGTTGTCTGGGGCCATTTTGAGAGCAGCAGCTGACACATAGGGTGAGCTAATATAGCTGCTCTATAAATAGCCCAGAACCGCTGCTCATTGGTATGTATGAATGCATGGAGAATGTACCCATGCACACTGTGCGTGTAGGGTCGCGTGCCCATGGGCATGTAAATATACAAGAAAACGTCATGAGAGCTCACGCAAACAGTCACTTGTAGAAATCCTCTGCAGTCAGATGTGACAAGTGGAGTGCCGCAGCAGATTAAGGAAGTTGGAATCACAACATTCAGTAGTGGCGTAGGGAGACATGGGAGTGTGTGTGTATGGCAGCTGTGACATAGCCTGGTTAATGACATCAGAGCAGCACGGACAAAAAAAACTGCTGTTAAGCTAATATTGAATTCCCACAACTGATGTCATGTGAACCGTTTCACTTCTCATTAAGAGCACTGCAAAACAGCTGACATGCACCATGACAGCACCATGACAGGCCCAGGCGCCGGTGCTATTGCTCAGGTGGGTCAATGGTGTGTTTGTGATCATATGATCAGCTCAGGAATACAGTGTGTTCCTTACGAGCGACATGTAAGTTGAATGAATGCTTTAAAATTACAGACCAGTACAAGAACGGCTACATACACTGATCAGCTACAACATTAAAATCACAGACAGGAGAACTGGATAACAGTGACCATGTTGCAACAATACAATGCTATCAAGCTTTCCTAGCCAGCATTGTATATATAGTCAGAATGTTTTGTTAAACCAAATCTTAACTTGGCTGACTAGTTTATTTAGACTATCTTCTGCAGCTGTACCTGTAATAAAAAGCACTGCAGTGGCACTGGCTTAATCAAACTGAATCCTAGCTAATCTAATCATAGAGTTACGTTCTATGCTCCAATACTGGGTTCAGTTCAGTTCAAGTATATTTATACAGCATCAATAACAATCTAAACTGTCCCGATACCCTTTAAAGAATCAATGCGTGAAGCCCCTATATCAAGCACTAAGGTGCACTGACAGTGGCAAGAAAAAGCCTGATCATATGGGCACAGCCGTCTGCTTCAGGCTGGCAGGCCAGAGACTGGAAAAGAGGGCGAAGAGAGCAGCAGTAGGAAGGACACATGCAGTGTATGATCAAATACGAGGACCACAGATGAAAAACATCCAGCTCAACATATCAGAAACTCAAAAGCCTCCGTCACTGGCGGCACTGGATAGTTTGACTATATGAAAAGGATTAAGTCTAAATTATTCTTCAGGCATGCTGCAGTGTACCCTGTGAAATAGTAAAGTACAATTCTCCCTGGTTCTGAGATGTGAACTGGCTCAGATGTGGTAGCGATAACGAATTGGATACAAGGCCCGACTGAAGTGCAGGCTGAGGGTCCATGCTATCACATTCACAGCACTGAATACAATGAGAAGCATTTGACACTGAATGACTGAGCCCAGTCTGATATTCACACTGCATCATTACCACTTGCTCAAATCCCTCAAATTCTTCCGAAATTCCTGCTCGGTCACTTTTCTATAAGTCCATTATTGGAAGCCTGGCCCTGTGGCTCCCTCCACATCCGTGGTGGTTGAAGGACACTGCTGCCATCTGAATGCCTGACAGTTTGTCACTCTCCAGGCTTAACCCATAAGGGTGGGGTTCAAGCAGCTCCTATTTAATTGAATTTCCAAATTTCTTCTTTTTCTTTTTTTCTTTCTTTTATATTACTTCTGTATTTATTCAGACAGGCCATTTAACAGGCCATCACGTCGCTACAGTTTAGACTAAACTTTGTTTGATGCTAGGCTGGTTTTAAAATGTACAGTCTCGGAGTGTGTGATGTTTTAGGGGAATGAGAGGAAGAGGTTTTCCTGGCCTTTGGTTTCTGCTTTGTGACTGCTGTGTCTGGAGTCCAAACCACTCCATCAGGGAGAACACAATCTTAGGTCGTTTTCACACCAGAGCTGTTTGGTTCGGTTTAAATGGACGAGAGTCTGTTTCCTCCGGTAGTCCACTTTGTTTGAATAAGTGTGGAGGCTCAACCGAACTCTGGTGCAGACCCAACAAATGAAATCTGGTCCACTTGGAAATGGGGCTCTCGGTCCACCTGAAAGTGAACTCTGTGCGGTACGTAGAAAGTGTGAATGCTCACAAGAGTAAACACAGGACCAAATGCAGGAAGCAACACAATACGCAGGTGCTGAACACCAAAACAGACATGGCGAGAGGACATTTTTTCTCTGGTGCTGTTTCTCTTTCATTCGTTTAACGTTTACCGCGAGAGAGAAATGCTCTCTGCCTCGCTGCCTTATGCGGCCATAGTGCGTGCTTTGCTAAGGCCATGTGTGTTTGATAAATAACGAAAAGAAACACAATTCCCAAAACGGCTAACTTCAGCTGCTTTAGGTTTGCCGTTGTATTCAGCACCACTGACGGTTGACCTTCTTTGCACTGATCGTTTTTTCGGGATGAGAGGGAGGGAGCGTTTTCCAATCAACAGATGCCCTTTTTAACCAAAAATGATCTTAGAGTACTGTTGTATTATCAGTTTAATTGTTGCATGTTTCTCATTTACATTTAGATCATGAGAAGGAATAAGACATGATAGATTTTCATACGTTTTATACGTAAACCCCTTCCACTAATTCTTAGAAAACACACAGTAACTGACTTTACCCACCTCCTTCTGCTTCTCCCTGTTCAAGAGTTGCTATTTAATCAAGAAACATTTAACAATATACTGACAATAACTGAATAGTCACTCCATCGGTTAAGTCTACAAGCAATTTCACAACATTGTTACCTGATATTTTAATATATTGGTAATATAACAGTAACCAGCATGCAACACAAGGACAGAATTTAGCTTTTTTTCACCTTTTTTTCTGTCCTTTTTTGCCCTGGATGACATTTTAGGACACCATTTGCTGTAAGGGAAAATGTCACAGCTTTGTCCTGATAGCCGAACAGCTTTGATGTTAACAGCAGTTAATTGAAGTGATAATTGCCTCTGTAGGTGCTATATTCTGAGTTGCCCTCACATGGCTGTTACTGCAGTGCCTATTTGTACTAGTATGCACAAACTGTACTACTACTGTCTAATCTGTGTTTCTGTTTTACCACCCTACCATGCAGCTATCCTTTCGTTGACCAATCAGTTCATGAAAGCAGAGGGATTCAGTTTCTGTAGGCCTTCAATGTTGTTTGCCTTTGGGATCTGTGCTTCTTAATGTCCCCACATCTTGTTAGGTTCATCCATCTCCCACCCCTGGTTCTCACCCCTGAATAGCTTCTGCTTCCCTCCACTGCAAAAACACATTCAAATCAGTACTCTTATACATACAGTATGTACTATACATGCAAGTATATGCATCCATAACGTTTTCTGTTCTTGTGTTGGAAACAGGTAGTTACTAATACAAGAAGCAGCTGATTTTGAGAGGCATCTAGAGAAATTCACACTAAAACAGCTGGTAAATATTTCCAATGCTAGTGATGTTGTTGGTTCCCAGTGGAAATTCACACTATGTTCCTAATTTGGATCCATCCCATGTCCATGACTAAAGGCTTATTTAAAGTACCGTTGGGTGTAGATGGTGAAACCTACGCATGTACTTGTGTGCTTGTCAGTCTGGCTTGCTCTGTAAAAACACCACCCATATGCTAGTCTGTGCTATGTCTTTTCTGCCAGGCTGGTTACTTTTGTTTACAATGGTGGCGGAAACTTCCGTTTGAAATTTCGCAGATGACGAGTCCTACAAATGTTTGTACCTCCGAACCTCCTCAGTTAACCTTTCCTCAATGTTTCCCATATTTATTGATCCAAAAAAATCAATTCAAAAATTGCGGAGACGGTGAAGCAGCCGGAAACAGCTAAGTGGAAATGTGCTGCTCATTTATTGACATGGAGGAATAAACTGTACACAAGGTGCCTTGAGCAAACACCCAACCCACAATTTTCACAACTCGCAGCCTACTGCTCAGAGTGTAGATACTACTGTATGAACGATTGGAGGGGTCCGGAAAAATAATTTCCCAGTGTGCGATTAATACACTAATTGTTTTTTTTATTGTTGTTGTTAGGTTCAAGATCACCCAAGCTCTCTTTTAATCTTGGCTTGGCTTGTTGGCTTTGGCTCTGCAGTGGAAAATCAGACCACAGTCATCTTCTTTGTACACTTGTTAGTGTGATAGGATAGGCGTGGATATTACTCACTCTAGGCACACACTTTCTTTAACCTACCCTTCTTTATGCCATAATATCCTTTCTGGACCAATGGCTGACTTGTCATCGTGGCTTGGTGGTTGCAAGTCACTACGTCTAGCAAAGGAATACATAAAAGTTTTTACGGAATATGAAATCGAGCTTTAATCTTGTACTCCCACATGACAGCATTTGTAGCCCAAGCAATCCTGTAGTCTGATAATTTAACATGCTGACAGTTGATGGGACATCTTGGGCCTTAATTCCATCAGTGTGTTGATCATGTTTAGTAACTTGAGGTGAGTGATATTGGTGATTCAGCAGATCATTGTGCATCTGTGAAGTCATGCTGTATGCGCTTTGGGTTGGCCACGTTGGGTTTGCCCTTCAGTGCCTGTGTTTGGTAGTGTCCCGTTCAGATCAATTCAGGAAGAACTAGCTGACTGTAACCACAAGTCTGTCATCATCTTTTGTGTATCTCAAACAGTCAAAGCGGTGTGGTTAGCTTTGTTCCTTGGTTTTGTGATGTACTACAGTTCGTTAGCTTTCAATTATGGCATGGTACACATGCTCACAATCAGTAATAGAAAAACAAATTAACTGGCTTGATATTTTACCACCAGAAGAAAGTAGCTTGGTAAACCATATCACAGCACGCCCCCTCACTTCTGTCCGACCTCATACAATATGCAAGGCTGCTGCTGTAATGACAGTAGATACTGACAGTAAAAAAAAAAGAAAAGATGAGGACTTGCAGAATCATGAATGTGAAGTGTTGGATATAGTCCAGCTAATACTGATAATGTTGCAGTTGAGCTAGATAGAACTGGATGAAAGATTAGCCGTCAAATCATTCGGTGAACCCTGATGCTCCGCATGAAATCCTCACATTTTTCTCTTTTCATTTGTCCTGGTTTGCCCTTGAATTTGTCAGCAGTGTTTATACTTTATAATGTAGAAGATTTATTAAATTCCTGCCTCATTCGTCTTTTTCTAGCTCTTATTTTTTATGTCTTTACAAAAAAGACTCATTGGCTGCTACGAGGTCTCTATGTTGTGAATTTTATGTTTGTGCATTCTAAAACACATTTAAATGTATATGTTTGTCTCATAAAAAATTAATCTAATTAATAAAGTTGATTATTATTAGATTATTATTTAATTATGTTGTGTTTACATTTATCCCCAGCTATGGCTGCTCCTGCTGCCGAGAATGCAGGAAGTGTGGCAACAGAGAGCAAGGAAGTTTGAGCTTCATAAACGCTAGCGTGAGCATCTCAGCTGGCTTTTCAACCTCAAAACGAGAGCAGCATCAACATTTGCATTTTTGAACTATTACACTTATTTTTTCTGATTATTAGCTGGTGGTCAGTGGCCGGAGTTGTCTTTGCTGAACTGCACAAAACTCAATTATCATCTGAGTTTTGTGCAGGTCTAAGTGATTAATAAATAATAACTTCATGTATGTCACAAAGTCATGAGCACTAGGGCTGCACAATAAATCGATAAAAAATCGCGACATTGATCCACACGTACATGTGATCTCATTTCGAAACAACGATTCTTAAGCATTTTATTTCACGAGCGGCATCACAAACAAATGCTCCCATTTCTGCCTGGATTTTTTCAAGGGTCACTAAAGGCAGCACTGCCGCTGACTCTTCCTTCGACCTATGGTAAAGCGTCTTTACAACATGTGATTCCGTCAGTTGTGGAAGCCCGCCTGCAGTTGAGTGTGTGGAAACAGTGAGTGAGAGAAGCGGAGAGAAGTCAGCGGTAAAGAGAGTTAAATGAATGGCGAAGAAACCCCAGGTGGAGGTCACCCACAGACCCGAACCGAACTCGTGCCCAAAAAAGGTTTGCATTCGGCGGTGTGGAAGTATTTTGGATTTAAGCCAGATGATGACAGTCTGAGGTGCATCGCAAAGTGTGTTCTGCCCTCGTTGTAGCACCACAAGACAACTTGACTGACCACTTGAATGTTTTTTTTTGTTTTGTTGTGTTAAAGTTCATTAGTGCAATAAACATTTTGTAAACAAAATCGTGCCAAAGAATCATGATCTCAATTCTAAGTAAAAAAAAAAATCATGATTCACATTTTTTCCAGAATCGTGCAGCTCTAATGAGCACAGACATAATACGGCTCTCTGTTCTCGGTCCGGGAGCGGAGGTAGAAATCCATTAAAGACAGTAGCTGTTAAGGGTGTTCTACTTCGCCTCAAATGATGTTGGAGTTTATTTACATACAGAGCACAAATCTTTGGAGACACATGTTAATACCAGGTCTGAACACGCGTTTCTAAAGCTCTTCACTTGCCATTAGATAAACCAGATTGGATCTTAATGCAGAGGCTGAACAGAACTGTAGGACCGCAGTCTTATGAAACTTCAGTGCTAATTGCTTAATTAGCTTTTTTGTTTGTGTGTGAGAGGGCAGCCTTCCTGCTCAGTGGGAATCAAGCTGGCCCTTTCAAATCCCAGGAGCAACCCCCCCTCGTCGCGTGTGCGTGTGTCGTGCCTTGCTCTGCGTCTCTCTTCCCTGGCTGGAGCTGTTTGATGTTTGCTCCCTGCTTCACTGAGCACCCCCTAAAGCCTTTACCAGCTCCTTGTGTTCGTGTGTGTGTGTGTGTGTGTGTGGGCACTGGGCAGGGTAATGCCCAGAGAAATCTGTCCACTCCATCGGAATGTTTGTGCACACATTTGTCTGCGGGTGGCTGTCTGTGTTAGCCCTGTTGCAGTTATTTCACGTTTGCTTTATTATTTATGCTGACTGTGATTATTTAACTTGATTGTTAGAATAGTTTATCATTTAGAAAATATCATATTTCCACATTCCATATATTTCCAGCATTTCACCATTTGAGTTGGAACTTTAATTGTTTCTGCTTTAGCTTGTACTAGGGCTGCAACTAATGACTACTTTGATAGTCAACTAGTCCTCAAGTACTGTGGCCTATTCGACTAATCGGATTATGAATTGCACAAAAAAGGCTCTTATTTATCATATTTATTTTAGTGGCAGCAGCAAATAAAATAAACTTTGTAGAACATCATCACTCCTTAAACTGTTGGGATTCTTCACACCAATAATACCATATTGTCGCCTTGACTCAATGCTGAGATGACTCCATGTGGACGTACAATAAGGTGCTAGCTATTAGAGTGGGAGCTAACTATTTTAGAGGTTTACAGAGATGTTGATGTTACTCTTGCCGTTTCTGTATTGCTGCTTTCCCTTCTGATTCTAGCTGCTAGTGCGCAAGTACTACTAGTGAATCGTCAATTTGGGAAAAGTGAGATGTCTCACTCTCAGCTTGTTTAGCTTGTTACCATCATTGCGTGCCGCCTACTAAATTAGTCAGTAGTCGATTGCATCCCCTAGTTGTACCATAAATGCAGGGAGAACTAGTGTCACCAACAGTTTTTCTGTGCCTAATTTCTAACAGTTGACAAATTACATCTTGATGGGCGCGAATTCCCATCTTGCATTTAGTTACGAAAAACATCAGCAGCAATTTGGAGGAGATGATGTGTTGTTTTCTCAGTGAAAGGAAAAGGCTTAAATGTAACAACCCCACTAATATAATTAAAAATCTACAGCTCAGCCTCCTCTGTGAGTTTCTTCTTTTTTGAACCTCTGTTATATCCTGGCAATGGGCTCTTGTAAAAGCTCCTTAGCTGATTATGTACTAGAAACATAAAATTGACAGTATCAGATGACAGTTCTAATTATTTGTATGAGGAATGACTGTCAAAGCATCAAGGTCGCGACGAGCCTGGAAGCCTGCTCAACTTTCCAGTCCACAAAGTGTTTGCAGCAGTTGATCTGAGGTCGCTGGGAACTGATTACTCTCTGGCAAAGACCTGTTTGTCAATCAGCCAATCAAATTGTTTTGGCAGCTTTACGTGGTAATAGACTGGGGAGTGACAACGACCTCATGCTCAGCACCATGGAGTGGAGTTTGTTTGCAACAAAATGGCTTTGACTTGTTAGACTATCCAGTTGCATGTGGAGGTATTTTTTTCTTTTCATAATGAAATCCAATTGCTGTGTTACCACACTCTAAGAAGAAAGAGTTTGGCTACACCAGGCCAGATGGTGAGCAGCGTTTTCCACACCTACCTATGTGGCATGGTGTGCTGCAGTTTCCAAGGGTGCAGGACTTTAGGAGCAGGCTGATTTATTACAGCAGATATTGGCAAGACCATATCCATGCATGATGCTCACAGCCACTGGAGGTTAGTGATGGCGTTTCCCCAGTGTGTGTGTGTGTGTGTGTGTGTGTGTGTGTGTGTGTGTGTGTGTGTGTGTGTGTGTGTGTGTGTGTGTGTGTGTGTGTGTGTGTGTGGGGGACAGGCACACACGGGACCTGTTCTCAGCAGTAGTAACACAGTCAGTGATACAGCCAGCTGACGCGCTTTTTACTGGAAGCATGAATGGCAGCAAGACAGCAGAGCGCAAAGACAGATTTTATTTCTAATTTGGGCACTTTGTTGTCAGTCATTCTAGATGTTGAACACTAAACCAACTGAGAGTATTGGCTTTGCATGTTTTTATTTTTTATTTATTTACAAATGGCATTGTTATAGAAACCAGTGTCCTGGTTTCTAGTTTGAATTCTGCTTTGAATTCTTTTACCCATGAAATAATCGATTTGAGCTTCTCATACTTTCATAACCTGAATGTGTCAGAGAGAATGTCGTACAAAGCCGGTGCATAATAACAATACTGGAAATCTTAGTGAAAAGTCAACACCAGGACACGTTTCTTTGTTCTGTTTTGAGCACAGTGCAACAATAGAAGTTTAAGGTTTAATGTCATGGTCATGTCATGGAGTGCTCCAGAGCAGGTCACGTTAATTCTCAATCCCCTTCCAAGGCTAATGCACCTGCAGCCTCAAGCTGTCTTCAGTGGATTGCTTCTTCCCTTGCATAAAGTAAATCTGCTGTCTTGTCCAAGTCAGCCAATTAATTGTAAAAAACAAAACAAAACTACGTTTGTTAAGCACACGGCTTTCACTGATATTGAAATATGACATTTGTTGTTATTAGGAACATAGTTTGCAATACTAGCAAGAGTGTTTTCTTATCTAAAGTACTCCCCCTGGATTCCTAGAGGTGGAGACCACAAACCAAAGTTGCGTTTTATATATATATATATATATATATATATATATATTGTTATATATATTGTGTATATTGTGTATATATTGTGTGTATATATATATATATTGTGTATATTGTGTATATATAGTGTGTATACATATATATATATATATATATATATATATAGTGTGTATATATTGTGTGTATATATATATATATATAATGTATATATATGTGTATATATATATATATGTATATAAGACTGAAGATGAGATAGGTGCTCTTTTAAAAATAGGGTAAAGAAGAGTTGCCTAAGCTATTGGTTTCAGTTCAGTACAAAAACAGCTTGGACAAGCACTTTACATTGGGAATTATGAGTGGATTATGTTTTTTTATGTAATCTTATCAACTGCATGTGACACTGAAACACTTAAATTGTCGATGATAACCAGTTCAGGCTGTACAGTACTGAAAGCCTTTTAACTGCATTCCCTTTTGGAGAGTGGGGTTTTAACTCTCTGGCGCTCACAAGCTTGACTACGGACCAAGTGAAAATTCTCCTGCTGCTATAAATGGTATCTGTCATCGAGTCAAGTCTGACAAACTATACTTTGTTTCAAACTGTGTGAATTATTTTAAAATACCAGCGGTGCAGCAATAATAGTAACTTAAGAGTTTGTTTCGTGCACTTTCTCTGAATAAATAGTACTTCAAATAATTGCATTATAAGCTGCGTTTATATCAACCTCCACGTTACAGTTTTGAAGGAAAAAAATCTTTGCTTCATTGTATAGAAGGCATTAAAATCAATCAATAAGGATACATCGCGAACGACGAGAAGAGAATGAAGAGGCTAAAGAAGTCAGGTACTCACTACTGCGTTTGGAATTTTAATGGCACGGACATGCTGCTGACCTTTCACCCTTTGTAATGTGTTGTATTCAACAAACAGATACTGTTTTCTGGAGTTGTCCTCCAGCCGAAACACGTGGAGATGAAAAAAGGCAGAGCGGTCATCAAAGCCCTGCTCAGCTGCAGAGCTTCATTCACTGCTACTGCGCAGACAGATGAATAAAAAATGAGCGGGGAATGATGGTGGATTGAAATGAAAGAGAATCAAAGATTGTAACCTGGAACTGACGCCAACAAGAGGAGTGGTAGTGGTCACGTCCGGCCACGGCCACTGTACCTCCCAATTTCGTTCCTTCATCCTCAGTTGGCATTCACTTCTCTCTTTCTCTGTCTTTCTGTGTGTGTCTTTGGTTTAGCTTGGCAGATGCTCGGTGCTTTGGGAACGCCACAAAATAAACAGTTGGAGTAACACGAACGAAGCTTAGCTGCTCCCCGCCCACCAGAAAACACAACTTCATGCACACGCTCCAGTAGCAGCTCATTCTGAGTAAGACTCCGTGACTAGCAAGACAATAATAATAATAATCCGTAGTTGGAGCGAGAAGTGTATGGAAGAAAATCAGCTGTGTTAATGTTGTTTTCCTTAGAATCTGACCCTGATTAGAGTGCAAATTAAAGGCTTTAATGTACCCAGAAGTAGCTTTTTAGAGTGTGATGATCTCAGTTTATGTCACATTCTTCTTGGGTTTGAGGATTACAAATTTGAGATGTTAAAGTAAATCTATTGCGTGGAGTTAGAAAGAAGTTAGTTCACCAGACTTCTGTAGCTTCTGCCCATATCTGATTTATCCTACACCAGGTTGTGCAAAATAAAAAAGCAGACATCTCTTGGCCTGTTCAGACCTTGCATTAAGATCCGAACTGGGCTCTCCGGTCGCAAGTGACCAGCTTTAGATACGTGTGTTCAGATCTGGCATCAACATGAGTCTTCCACATCTGCACTCTGTATGCAAATAAACCCCGGCATCATCTGGGGCGCAGCAGAATATTTTAACAACTCATGTCTCTAATGGATCTCTACTGCTGCTTCGGAGCCGAGAACAGCTCTATTTTATTTGTGTTTATCATGACTCTGGCATACACGTTAAGTTAGTATTTACTGACGTTAATTAGACCTTAAAAAACTCATATTATAATTCCAACCCTGGAAGTTTCCATACGTACTGTAATCTCCAGTAATAAAAGTAAATAAAGAAAAGTAAACCAGTAAGTGAGGAAATGTGTCTTATCAATAATTAAATACTCATAATAAATACTTTCATTTGTAAATTCTTATTTAGATTTATTATTTAGTTGCAGTTAACAGCTACATGGACAGAATATTTAAAATGCGGCCATTACTAATGAGCAAACATTATTTATGGTGCTTTTTCCTTTATTTTCCTGAATGAATAGGTAAAACTCTGCTAAGCAAGCATATCCCTGTTGAGTATAGACAGTCTTTAATGTGTGCCTTTAATGTAACTCATTGCGTTCACACTATCAAAGGAATGCAGACACATGCGAACCAGAGCACTTCCAGATGTGGTCCGAGATCGGATCTCTCAAATGTGATCTCAGTCCGTCCTGGGGGTGTTCACATCTGTCTTTTACGTGATCGGATCACCCAGATCGGATCTTAATGCAAATGCTGAACAGGCCGTAAGATTCTGCTTCATCAACTTTCTTTTTTTTTTTTTTTAGTTGCCCATGATGTAAATATTGTGGGCTACACGATTTCAGTGTAGTACAGGATGTGCTGTTTGGTACTGGGCAGATCTGTGAACAGTAGATATTTCAGAGCTTTCTGGCTGAAAACAGCAGGCGGGAACAGTGTTGATTATGAAACAGCTGAGCTAGGAAACTAAAACGAGTAGAGCTGGGAGTGAGCGCAGAGTTGGCGAATTTGTCCCTATGAGCAACACCTGTAATGCCAAGCCCAGTCATTTTCCGTGCGCCTCACCAAAGCCAAGTCACATTGTGGCACTTTGTTGCAGTTTGGGTGTACCTGCATCTACGCTGACTCAACAGCATGTCTGGGCTTAGAAGTGATAGGTTACATTCAACTGTTGGGTGAGACCAGTAGCATGCAGGGACACATTCATGAGAATAAAACTGGTATTTCAGACCAAAGGACCGTATTGGGAGAGTGAGAGATGTTTCTGATTTGAACAAGAAGCACAGTCTATCATGGTGTATATTTGCAAAAATGCATGCTCCTTGTTTTTGTAGTTTTCATATGATTTTAAAGTGTCCAGGCTCAGCTTATGTTAGACTGCTTACAAGCTTTAGCCTATTAAATGAACAAAACAACAAACGCTTGCATTCATAAATAACACAAAAAAGTATGTCAAAATACATCTCTGGGACTGTGAAAGTTGTACACAAACAGGCATTTCCAAGTGAATATGTTGTGGAGTGGGCTATGTTGCATGCGTTGCTTAAATATTTTCACCATTTTTGGGGAGGTCTTGGGAAGAAGTTGCTGTTAATGCAGAGATTACAGAGATGAATACATTCTGTATTTTTATACTAGGTTCCTCTTCCATTTAAGCCATCAACTAGAGTTAAATTTCCAGCACATATTAAATAGATGGGAAGAACCATGCGAGCCCAAAACTGCCACTGTAGCCGAGATTTAAAATATACTGTGATCCCACCCACCGTGAAATGAGACTGATTTATTATTTTGTGTGATTTATTGTATTTTAATATTCTCCCAAGCCTGCCTTTAAGACATAGACTTTAGTTTTACATGTATTATTCATGAGTGCCAGTTAATAAATTTTACAAAACATCTTATGAATTTAACAAGCATGAAATACTGTTACAGATTAAACTAACATAAAGTATATGAAATGGCTAATTTGATTAATCTCTTAATCTGCTGCTTACATGTTAAGGCAATAGCAACTGTGATACACTCATTACATTTGACAATAAAACACACTTTTAATTCTTCAAATATAGTACGTAGTTGCAAACGTAAAATATGTTTGTTTTTTTTTTTTTAGATTCAGGACCTGAAATTGAGTTGCTATGTCATTTAATATGCTCTTTTTCCAGTGTTTCCAATTTTCCGTGATTTAAGTAAAACCCAGGAAAACGGTTTTCCTTATAATTAGCTTTTTGCTGTGTTATGAGAGAGAGACAGAGAGAGGAAATGAAGAGAAGTCAAGGAGTAAAGTGAGGGAAAGAGAAAAAACTGAGGTGAAGAGCACATGTCACTTACTTGTTACACCTTCTGCAGGTGTTTCTGTCCTAATAAGCTGTGCTGACAACACCAACAAAAAAGGTGTCTGTGTATTTTCCACTCTGAAATATTTTGAGTGTAGTGTTTCTTTTTTTTGGGACAAAGACTTTCTAAGTGGGTTGTTGGCTGGGTGGGGCTGAACTACTCACAAGTTTCCTGTGCAGTTTAACTACCCGGATATGCACACATCTGCAGATCCACTACACTCTAATAGTGTAACAACACTGTGCTACATTAAAGAATCTGGCGCAAGTAAATTCATTCCCTGCCTGTGACCTTTGCCCACCGACAGCTTGTGGCTGTGGTGGTGTGTTAGGAGTTTTCCCAGAAGGAAACACATGCTTCGCATTCCACTGAAAAGATCATTTATGTGAGAGTTGTAAATAGTGTTGTTTGGCTGAGATTAGATTTTCTAAACCTGAAAGAATCCAGGGTCGCTGGTTGTGTGAGCACAGGACATTGAGTGTTTACTTGCATGACAGAATTCTGGAATCACCCTGCAAAATCTGTTCCAGAAATTGATATGAAATAGCTTTTTATTTCCAGTTATTTGGTAATAACTTGGTTTGGTTACCCAAACCAAAACTATATAATCAGTTTGATATATGACAAGTTTCTGCATTTGTGTTTTGTGTCATAATAAATGGTGTGCGTGCGTGCGCGCGCGTGTGTGTGCGCGCGTGTGTGCGTGTGCGTGCGTGTGCGTGCGTGCACGCGTGCATGGCTCTGAAAAACACTGGTAGCATTTTCTGGAAAGCAAATCCGGTAAATCTGCATTTTGCATACTCAAGCACAGACAGGAATATAATTGTCCCAATTTTTATAATTGCAGTTACAGTTCTGTGTTTTAGTACTACTTACTGCTTCTCTGTGATCAGTGTTAATTTCTGGCTCTAGCCACTCTGATTTGATCCAGAAGTTAGTGCAATATTGTAGCTTTTAGCCTGTTCACTGATGTATTCAGTGAAACAGCAGACTTCTAAATTTTGCTTGGGTTCTACCAACCTGTGTCATGAAGCTGACAAGTCTAAATGGAATAATGGTTGTAGTTGAGGATAGCTTTAAAAAGGTTTATGTATGAAAAATAAACACGTGTAAAGACAAATGCATCAGAATTCTGCACTGGTTACAAAGTGATTTCACTTTAAGCATTTACGGCAGTGGTATAATCCAGCTCCGCCCCCTTCTGTTACTGACTCTGACAAACCAGGAAACTGGTGTGCTCTCTTACCGAGAGGAGACATACACACACCACGAGAGAGACGATTTACCGCCAAAAAAAGGCTCTCAACTGAGAATAGACAGCAGCAACTTCTGGGATACTTGGATAACTGCCAGTTCATTGTCAAAGACCGTCTGAAAAAGCTCGAGGTGAAACTTACTTGCTTGGAGTGTTCCGGAAGACTGGGTGAAACCACACAATACTGAATCACTGTGCTGCCTGTCTGTTGTGTTCTTAGCTTCATTCATGGCTTCGTCAACTTATTTCCTGGAGGGCGACCTCACCTGTCCAGTTTGCCATGACATCTTCAAAGATCCTGTTCTCCTTTCATGTAGCCACAGCTTCTGTAAAAGCTGCCTGCAGAGCTGGTGGTCTGAGAAACAAATCAATGAGTGTCTAGTGTGTAAAAGAAGGTCCTCAAGGAGCAGACCCCCTTCCAACTTGGTGTTAAAAAACTTATGTGAGGCCTTCGTAAGGGAGCGAGATCTGAGAGCTTCTCAAGCTCTCTGTAGTCTTCACTTTGAAAGACTCAAACTGTTTTGTCTTGACCACCAGCAGCCGGTGTGTGTCGTCTGTCGAGATTCAAAAAAACACACAAACCACAGGTTCAGACCCATAGATGAAGCAGCAAAACATCATAGGGAAGAAGTTAAGAAACATATTAGGCCATTCCAGGAGAAACTGAAGCTTTTACACCAAGTCAAAGGAAACTGTGATCTTATATCAAAACATATCAAGGACCAGGCTCAGCACTCAGAGATACAGATTAAGCAGCAGTTTAAGAGGATTCGCCAGTTTCTGGAAGAGGAAGAGAAGGCCAGGATCTCCGCTCTGAGAGTGGAAGAGACACAGAAGAGTCAGGTGATGAAAGAGAAGTTTGAGATTCTCAGCAGAGAGATAGCAGCTCTGTCGGATGTAGTAACAACCACAGAGGAGGAACTGAAAGCTGCAGATGTCTCATTCTTGCAAAGCTACAAGGCTGTGGTGGAAAGAGTCCAGCGGGAGAAACCCCTTCTGAATGACCCACTGCCGCTGTCAGGAACCCTGATAGATGTGGCCAGACACTTGGGCAATCTGACCTTCAATGTCTGGGACAAGATGAAGCAGATTATCTCCTATAGTCCCGTGATTCTTGACCCAAACACTGCTCATCCTGAACTTGTGCTGTCTGAAGATCTTTGCGGGGTTAGATGGGGACAAGGACAGCGTCTTCCTGAAAACCCAGAGAGAATTCAAGACCTCAGCTCTGTCCTGGGTTCTGAGGGTTTCACATCGGGGACTCACAGCTGGGATATTGAGGTTGGAGACAATGAATATTGGGAACTGGGTGTGCTTGCAAGGTCAGTCGAAAAGAAGAACTTCACAGGATCTGGACTTTGGAGGATACGATTCTACAATGGTAAATACAGAGCAAGCTCTGAATCAGACCCTGACATTGATCTCACTGTGAACAAGACATTCCAGAGGATTCAAGTACAACTGGACATGGGGAAAGGAAGGTTGTCATTCTCTGATTCTGATACTGGCACCCTTATACACACCTTCACTCATACTTTCAATGCCACGCTGTTTCCATATTTTAACTCAGTGAATAATCTCACTCTGAAAGTGTTACCACTGAAGTTGTCTGTAAGACGAGGGAACATGGTGCGTAAATGAAACTTTGCTATCAATAAATGCCAATGGAACTCATTTTAAGCATCATCCATGTGGAAGAAATGATATAGCATGGGTGGACTTATCAGGAAACCCAGTGTTTGAACGGAAGCCCTGGACATACTAAAATAACACAACAAGACCTGTATTTATCAACATCTAAGGATAAAGGACCACTATTTACTAGAGACTATCTGAACTAGAGTCAGCAAGAAGGAGAAGAAGTAGGAGAAGATGGTATCCAGAATCACATCTTCTAGTCTAGTCAGGTTTATTGTTTCAATCTTTTGGATGTATGCCTTTTATGCCAATTTTTATACTTGTTACTGATACCTCTTTCAAATTATTTGAAAATGATGGAAATATAGTCTAATGCCTGTTATTTAGATCGTCTGTGTCTGACATCAGGATGCCTCGAAAAAGTCACTATCCATACATTTTGTGGGCTGACTGACGTCAAGCCAAAGAAAAGTCATTTACATTTTGGTGGTGATCCAGATCTGGGAGTTCCACCATTAAACAATTATTGATCAGGGTCACAACTGTGACACTAATGGTGATAGAGGCTGGATGCTAATTCCCAAGGGGGTGTTAGAAAAATCAAGAAATCAATTCAAGGTACCATCGGAATGATATGAGTAGTTGGAACAGAAAATCTTTGAGGTATCTTTGAGATTCCGGCATTGCTTTTTATGTAAATACCCCAAATGCTCTGCACATCACTCACTGTTTCATGTTTGTGTATATTTTCTGTGGGTGGGGGGGCATGCCTGTCACTCTGACATTCAATTACCCAATTCATCATCTGACCTTGGAGTGGGAATTTCTTAGCCTCTCTTACTGTGGAGCAAGACCCAAAGATGCCGTTGACCCCCTTTAACCCAGTGCTTTCTGAAAATGACTTTCCCTTATTCCAGCTCAGTTGATCAGATGCCTGCAGATATGTGCATGTAGGCTAGTGATAACCAGAGGGAACAGCTGAGGGAATCTGTGATGTGATGCTATCCCTTGGTTCAGGGCACAATTATCCCCACCCGCCACCATTTACGCTAGAACTCTGACACGGTTGAGAAACTTCTGCAAGAACACTTTTCTATCCAAGACTATACAGTGTGTTGTCTGCCCCATGATGAAACATACAATTACTGAACGCTTACTGTCATGTAGATTACACGCAATTGTAATGGTGTTTTACTCGTGTTTATTTTTCCATCTACTTGCAAGTTTTCTGTGATTTCACAAAACAAGAGTGTACAAAAACCAACCTTCCAACAATCAGTGTCTTTAAAAGTAATGAAACATTTATTCTATAGTCAATAATTGGTGGTCTGTGAGTAAGCTTTTAAAAGTAAGCGTTAGCTGATGGATGGAGGAGGAATTTTAACTGGCTGGATTGATTGAATCGAGCCCGTGTCTGCTGCTCGATCAAGGAGAAACACACTGAGACACGGTCTTGCAGAGAGAATGAAGGACTTGAACTCGGTTTGATAAAATCTTTCTCGGATCAGCAAACTTTTCTTTTGCGTCTGAAGTGCTGAGCTGGCAATGTGCCACTCCATCTGTCTATCGTCTTTGTGTCGGTGACAGTAATTTTTGTTATAGCTCTATACACTCCATGTGTTCTCTCATACTGGGTATTAAACCTCCCAGCTATTTGGCTGCATACACCGGTCAGCCACAACATTTAAACCACTGACAGGACAAGTAAATAACATTGATCATCTTGCGACAATTCAGTGTTCTGCTGGGAAAGTTTTGGAGCTGGGATTCATGTGGATGCGACACTCCTTGATGACAGCAGGCATCTCCAGCCCCTCTCCCATAGGACCAACTAAAGGTTGAGGGACCTTAACATTCAGCTGCCACAGGACACCACAGGACACCCGCAAAGGTCCATTCTCTGATGAGTCACAGCTGTTTTGGAGGCATAAGGGAGACCTACACAATATTACAAAGGTGTTCATAGTGTTGTGCCTCATTGCTGTACACATCTGTGTTATGAACTGATTATTAAAAAAGTGTGAAAACATAGAACTGACATTAAATGATTAGATTAGCTTCGCATTCTGCTTTACGTAGTTATCCGCGGGAACTTGCTCTAACGCCGCTCATGTTGTTTAGTCGACATTTATTTGTCTTTATATTCCTCTAAGCCTTAGTCTAAGGTAAAATCCCCAGCTGTAAACCCTTTTTTCTTAGTTTTTTTTCTCCTTGGTTTCTCACCTTAAATCTTTCCTTTTATTTTTACCCTTTGCACACTATCATGTCATCCTCCTCCAGTCATTTACTGCAGCATGACTATATAATTCCAGGTGGAGCATTAAGGAAGCTTTCAAGCTTTCTGCTCGCTGGGCTGTCCTGACCTCTGTCTCAGCCTCACTGACGTGGAACAGAAGGTTAGCCTGTGAACGTCTAAATAGGACACTTTACCTGTTGTGTGTGTGTGTGAGAGAGGGACAGATGCATAGATAGATTAGTGTGTGTAATGTCTGGTTGAAATTTATTGAAAAGCTTGTTTCCACATGTAACAGCAATATCAAGCTCATTGGCTAATTTGTATTTTCATCATTTACTATCTGCAGTAGAAGGAATTGGTGTTTCTGATATGACTGCACCTACTGCCAGTGCGTGTGCAGGAGGAAGATAAGCATCAAAAAGATCTTTTTAGATAGTAAATAACATAAGGTCAAGTCTACAGCCTCCACCAGTATATGGAACAACAACTAAATATCTTCAGTTGTTTCATATACTGGTGGAGTCCTGACCTTATATTATTTACTATCTAAAAAGATCTGGTGCAAATAGTACAGGAAATGTACATTTTAAAAATTTAAAAATGGATTTTCTAGTGTCTACGCCACAAGTGCTGTGGATAATCTACAGTTCAGTAACCGTTCTACAGGCAGAATTTCTGACAGGAAGGTGAACATTTGTGTATCGACACGGATAAAACATTGACAGGAAAACTAAATCTCCAGCTGGATAGTTAATATAATGTTGATGCATGTTCAAGTGTCAAGTTTTTGGATAGGTTTCTTTTGATTAGTTATTTTACATTATGAGAACGGGATGTGACATAATGGCTACCATGCCAACTGTGAACACCGCGCTCTGTGAAACAGTCCTATGGGACCATGAGGGTTGCAAATATAATTTTTTAGAAATTAGTACAGTGTATAATCTAACATTTCCAGTATTATTTAAACAGAAGTCTCAGACCGTACTGCATAGATTCCAGCGCTGCCTGTATCCCTGGGAAAATAGTGTTGGTTTGGCCAACGCAAGGAAGTGGGGATGTGTTGTCCATATTATGTATATTATGTTTGAAACCTAACGCACCATGACATCTCCGATGTCTGCCTCTGTTGAAAAAAAGTAAAAGAGAGGATAACTGTGTAATAATGATACATCTTTGATAATCATGTATCCCTTAACCCTCTGTGATATGTGCTTTAGTTTGTTATCTGGGGCTTTAGACTTCAACAAAAAACTTTTAAGGTGGTAGGTGCTACGTTTTCACTGCCGTGGTGGTGTCAGAAAACACTCCAACACTCCAACCAGGCCAAAGCCTCTGCATTGGTTCTCTTTACAAAGCAGAATAATCAGTCCTCTCTCGGTTAGTTCACATTTTTTAATCTGATCCACAGGAAAGCATCATGACAAGTAGAGGAATTGACCCCGGTGCTACTACAAAGCACCATGGACACATTAAGGAGAGCTGATTAATTTAGCAACTAGACCTTGAGCAGAGAGAAATGAGTAATCCAGCTGAAGCCGCCTAAATCCGTTATTATAGAGCAATGACTTTGAATGACCTCTCCTGGGATCCCTCACAATTTCCATTGGGTTTTGTGTAGTATAGGATTGTAAGGCATGTTTTACCACCTGTAATTATCCTTACATGTGTTCAGTATATGTGTGAACTGTCCCAGACTGAAGGTCATAGTGCCAAAGACTACAACAGATATAAGAGAGAGCCAAACCCTCAAAAAGGACAAGTGCAAGTAAACAGATAAAGATGAAGCAAATAGAAAGCTGAAAGATTGAATCATGTTTCTTATCTGCAGTCCTTGTCCCAGTCGCAAGCTTTTCTGATTTTTTTTCTTTCTGTTGACTGATAAGACTGTTCTGCAGAAAATGGATTCTGAAAAACTGCAGAGTCAGAGCAACACGAGTGGGGAGAGGAGGTACGTGTGGAAGCTCTGTCTCTGAGCACAGGGCTGCTCAGTGTTCTTCACCCAAACAGGATGATGTTTTTTTTTGTTTTTTTTAAATGCCTTTCTGATGATGAAACCGTTTTCTGGCCTGTAACAAGTGTTGGGACGAGTGTCTCAGACTGCATTGTCAGACAAGGACTGTATTTCCATTGAGCATTTAGGATGTCTCCTCAAGTCCAGTACATGGATTAAGATTTCAGAATTTCAAGAACCAAGGTCAGTAATGTGAGTGCTGCAACCTTCTGAAGGGGAAAATACTGAGCTACCTCCACACATGGAAAGCAGTTGGAAACTGTATCATTTTCAGGGTATTACCCACAAACTTTGTGTGCTTCAACTGAGATGAAACTTGACAGCGACCCACGAAATTAAACTTGACATTTTTGAAAATGATAAAATAATAGATATGGATCAAATGTATCACTGTGTAGATGAAGAAATTGCAGGCCAGATACAGGTACTATCAAACACTGTTACATACTTTGCGATAGGACTGTGCAAATCGATCTAAATATCGATAGTATCGATACCAAGGCTAGCATCTGTATCGGATCAATACTAGCGTGATGTGAACGATACTTTCTGCATGACATATTTGGATCTGTGAAAATTTGTGAAGCGATGAAATGCTTAAAATGGAAATTCCAAAGTTGAGTTTCAAATTGACAAGCAATTTAAGAGCGGATTTCAGTCAGAGCAGTAATTGAGGTGATATCATGTATATGTTCAGTATTACCATGGTTTTGAGTTAGTGTCTGGGTTTCACACAGTCTAAACGCAATATCAAAGTCACTCATATTGAATTTACACACACTTTAATTAAGTGAATTCAGTGTATTTTAATTTAAAAATACTTTCTCTACTTATGTCGAAAAACATCTGTTACAAATTTTCAGCTATTAGAATTTGTCTGTGCCCCCATTACTCTGGATAATCTACAAAACACTGTCAACAGTTTCTCAGTTATCGTTTGTTTTATATGCAAAATTCTTACAGTAAGTCAGGTTTAAGTATAGATTGTAGACATGGGTAAAAACTGACAGGAAAGTAAAGCCCCAGCTCAGGTCACCATGACAACCCTGGCCTTTGGTGGTGTGATGCATAGTTACATTTCTGGGGAGATTCACAACCAAACTACAGCGTTAGCGCCTGCGTAGGGTCTAGGCTGTCGCTGTAGCTACCGCTTCCAATTGATGCAGAAGTATAAACCGCCTGTAACCCAGAATGTGAGGTAGCACGGTAAAATGTCTCGTGCTTCACATCTGTTCCCCTTAGAGATTGCAAGCACAGACAAAGTAGCTACCCCAGGGACGTGGAAGTAAAAACTGCGCATTAGACTGTTGATGCAAAGCATACGAGCCATCAAGTCCAACAATGTGTGGAAAAAAAAAAGATGCTAAAAAGTTTGCAGATTCAGAGTCGGCAGATTTTTAGAGAAGTATGACAGGCGGTGCTGACTATTGACTAATCTGAAATGCATCCTGCTGCTTAGGAGGTCATTTTTTTGTTTTTTAATTAAATTCTTTATTATAAATAATTGAATTAATTCCTATTTTTTTCTGTTGAAAGTTGGTCAGTTTTTTAATGCTAGTGAAAGCTGTGGCCATAATGCCTAAGAAACTGCACAACTAGCCCAATGCAGTTGTATGCCGTTGTGTTAATGATACAGGCCTCTCCCAAGTGATCGTCGGGAAGTGAGGTCAGAGGGGCCTCAGGAAACACACTCATCTGTTTCCTGTGTAGAATCTTCACCCCCCCTCAGCTTGTTTTTGTCTGGAAACTTGTCCTGTTTTATCCCTTTGGTGTTTTTCAGGGTAGCATACTCGTTTTCACCCTGCTGTGTCTGTACATCCACAGCGGTTGTTCATGCAGATATTCAGTGGTTGTGAGTATCTGTCTGGCTGCAGCCTCTAGCCTTGGCAAGCTGGCTGCAGACACTTTGTCTTCAACAAACTTTTTTTTCTAGCCGTCTGATTCTAAGCCACATATAGCCCATTACACAGTGTTCTAGTACATCTTTATGACCACAAGACGAATAAACATATTATAGACTGTCCTTGTCAGAGGACTTAATCCACTTGAATACATCACAGGAACCTGAAGCTTTAATTTAGCTTCCTGTGGATATGTATGGGTATGAGTGGTTCAGGTGGGCGTGATGCAATATGATGCTTTTATTCATCATAAAGAATGTTCTCTGTGGTATTTGTGGCTTTACCGGCACAGCAGTATTTAAATATGCCTTATCCAAATGTTTCCCTCAGGTGGCAGTCCAAACTGTCTACTTAAGAATTTTTAGAACTGAGAACGCTCACTAGTGAGTTCCTCGTTCAGCAGAAGCATTGGCCAACTGGATTCTAAATTGACACTAGTTTGAATGCACTGTGCTTGTGTAGATCCACACTTTACATCTTCCCATATTCAAGTCCTCGGTCCAACAACTGCACCTATTATTTTTTAATTGATATACATATCCCAGTACAATATAAATGACTCTAATGGGTTGATTCTATAGTTTTAAATGACCATTCCTTAAGATCAAACTGCTATGTACAACTGTTTCAATATTTTTGACAAAAAGCTGAATAAACTTATTAGACTGTCCTTGTAAGAGGGCTCATTTCTCTTTAGCACATCACAGGAACCTGAAGCAAAAATTCCCCTGGATATACAGTATGTGGGATGAGTGGTACAAGTAGGCGTAGGCGATGTATTGGTCTTATTCATTTTAAAGGATGTTCCCTGCGTTATTTCTGTCCTTACCAGAAATACCAAATAACTAAATATACCTTATCGGTAAAGCTTTTCCTCATGTGGCCTACCACACTGAATACATAAGAGTATTCATAATTTGAACACATCATAAAAGCATACTGTATGTTCAAGCTCTGAGAGTCATTTCTTACTGATGAAAATTACTTTCCATCCTCCCATTCTATTCTACTCTATAGCCATCTTGTAAGATGTATACGGGGATTACATGTTGAATCAAATCATGCAGTTTTGTGATTGTTGTGAATCGGTCAGTCACTGACTGATTAAGTGATGGTTGATTGTTTGTGGTGGTTGGTTAGTTGTTTGGCTGGTCTGTTGGTTATGTTGATTGGTTAGGTGGTCGACTTGCTGGTTGTTCAGTCAATTGAATAAGCTGACACCATGGCCTCCATGCAAATATGGAAACCCTACTGAATGAGTTGAACTTTAACTTGGGAAGGGGTTGCAGAATAAATGAATCTTCATATGAATGCTGGATTCATAAGGCCACTGCTTTAGTGCCATCCAATTTGTTGTATATTTTTTTGGTGACGAGAGGATGAATGTTTTTCTCTTGCACCACCATCAAGTCACACTTGCGCCCAAGAAACATTGGACTAATGAAGTTTATAGTACTTTACCAAACATTTATGTGTTTCTATAAATCGTAAAGCACTTCACAACAGAGCCTAATGTAGATTTAGAAGTGTTTTCATGAGTATGTTAAAGTTACTAACCAGTGTTTCCCTTATCATTATTGTAGGAAGGTGTCACACCCCCCAGCGGCACCCCCACCCCCCCTTAAGGTCACACGCACACATGCACCCCCCACCCTGAAGCTATAATATGTATAGGGAAAGCACTGACTAACCATGCTAAAAATAACTACACTGCATAACTTCAAGACAGATGCTTACCTTAAAAGAGGATTATTGTAATTCTTTTGATGTGAGCGTTGATGCGTTGACATGTTGTATTCAGGTATTTAGTCTGAGGCAGACAGCATGTTGTGAGGGAATGTGTCTTGGAGATTGTCTGCTTCTGTGAGACCCAGACAGGCAGACAAGCATATTGAGGTTGACACATTTACCCAACAACTTTTGGGAGAAAAGCCGGCGCTGGATGAAAAATTGTATGTAAGTGTAACCTCCTTCTGCCATCCAGGAGAAGGATCAAATGAGAAACTTTGTGCAGCGTATAAATCAGTTGTGTTATGAGCGAAGGAATTCCTTTTGTGGAGTATGATGAAATCTCAGGCACTTGCACAGCTTGGTGGGACCTGTTCACAAAAGTAAGATTTGGAATCATTGCAAGTGGCATACATGTCCTCGACATGAGAAAATCGAAACAGACTACTGTGAGAACATACAGTACTCAATCTGTACTTTCAAATAGATCGAGAGATGTCAAGAGAAACATGAGTTATTGATGCTCTTTTTCCTGTTCTGGCCCCATGTTCTTGTGGATTGTTCTAAATATCATGGGATTAGAGGGAAATCCGTGAAATTTGCTGCAGATTTTCATGGGTATCAAAAGAGGATTGTTGGCAAACCTCTGACCACCAGTTTGAGTAAAAGCCTGTTTGGGGGCTGACTATTACCATCAGTCTCCTCTCCCTGCTGTGTAGAGCTCGATATTTCTTTGTGTTGTCATTGGAGACGAAAATACACATATAACACTATCTGGAGTATTAAAATGATCAGTTCTTTGTGAGTTGGCTGAATGAAATTTTAAAAGGACAAAGGGTGCCATAAACCATTAAGCCCTATTCTGTTAAGTGAAAATTTTATTTAAATTTATTCAGAAAGACCACCAAATGTATGACTGTATGACCAAAATAAGGAACCTTAGGCTCTATGTGTAAAAGACAGATTATTCATAGACAGTAAGTCTTTTTAGGTCTTTCTGTCACTGTACCAGAATGATATTTTACTTTCTTCTACTTACTGATCAATACTGTAAACTATAGAGTAAACGGCAGCCTTATAACTATGAATCACAACTGAGCCTGACCAGAAATGAATTTGCCCTAAATCACAACGCTCAGCCTTCTGACAATCAGTCAGAATAAAATCTCTGATGTTATCAAAGCTCTTCTAAAAATTCTCTACCAACTCCACCAAATTATGTGGATGAAACGAAGCATAAAAGAGGCTGTGTTCATTTCAGCCAGAATTCTACCAGGTTGCTTCTTGACTGAGGCTATGATGCTCTTGGCCACCTTTGGAAAAAACAAAAGAAAGAAATAAAATAACCAATGTAAACTGGGAATTGTTGACTCATTCTACATTTCTTTATAGTTTTTTTGTTTAAACCCTCCAATAATATTGAAGGGTAATGCATAGCCACCATCCACCATGACCTGTCCTTTACGGTTCATGGAATATTAGGTTTAGGTTATTTACCAAAACCCGACCAGACTTTTTTTGATTACTGTATCAAATCTCATTAAATATATCTCTCGTTATTTGCATATTGCAACCACAGCTTTCAGTGGTAGCTACTAATTTAGGGATGTCCAATACGTTGATTGTGATTAATCGGTAGATCGTGATGGTAGACATCAGGAAACACAATAGATTTTTTGTTGAAACATTTAAATGTTGTACCTTCAGAACAAACAGCAAGACATATGTATTATTATTTATTGATTAACATTGATATCATCTGGAACACATGACTGCACAACCAGTAATTGCAGCGACATAACTATTGGGCATACCTCCCTCTAATATTGATTGATTGACAAGTTACAAATGAGAAATTTACCTCACTGACATACATAATAGGCAAGTTTGGTAAGATATTCATTAGCGTGTGAGTTTGGAGTATCTGCTTGTTTTTCCAACTGGGGTCTGAATAATTGAAGAAAAAAAAAACAACTGGCAATTGGAACGCAACCCTAAAAGTCGGACGCTCAGCACAGTATATAGTACGAAACATTTTTCCTTCCCTGGATCTTGATTCTCAGTCTAAACAAAATTTTTTTAACCTCATCTAAAATCTAAAATCTGCTGATGAAGCGTTACCGGTTTCACCTAATGACAGACAAACAATGCAGCGTTTGGATTCTATTGAGAGAGAGTGTGTGGTTGATGAAGAGTCAGCAGTCCTAGCTGTGTCATTAACTGATGCTGTCACAGTCAGGTGTCACCAGCCGCTGTTGTCTGTAGTGTCCAGTCTGACAACAGGAGCCTGTGTCCTGAGCCTTGACATAACATTACTGGGAACAAAATGCACATATTCACCCAGCTGGATGCCTCACTGCAGGCCTGCATTATCTGTGTCTGGGACAGACAAATTGAATCTTTGTGGGTGTGTTTGTACTGGTGACCTTAAGGTTGGAAATCATGAAATGTGACACATGGACCTCATCCATGGCAAATTCTCCTGGTTGTATCATTGGCAAGATGAATAGCCCTGTTAGTAAATATAATGTTGATAGAGACGTATGAATAACCTGCAGGTTAACCTGCACTTCCAAACTGCATTTCAGTAAAAATTCAATAACATCTTATTAGCTTCACATCTGCAATTAATAGTGAGCTACTTACAGATTGTGAAAGCGTGTCACAGAAAAGCACTGATGAAACGCCCAGATTTCTTGGATTCCTTTGAATGTCATGACAATCAAGGCGAAAGAAATGAAATATTATCAGGTTCCACCTTCTCAAGTGCCGGGATGTTTTGTATCCTTGTCATGTGCAATTTAAAGTTTGGTTTTTTGAAGATGTCACCGTGGATTCTGATATGTTTTGACATCTAGAAGGGAAAGTGTAACGTTGAAGTCAGATGCTTTCTGATTAAACTGCTATTATTATTTATCCGCAGCCAGAGCGGAGCCATTTAAAAATGAGAGGTGGGTTGCAAACATAGGTATTCATTCATAGCGTATGTGCTTGATGTCTGCTGAATCTTTTGCACATCTTACAGACTGAACTTTTAGTTGATGTCTTCATCAATCCTGGATCTTCGCTCCAATTCTGAAAGTATCAGAAACTTGTTTGTGAAGTCGTTAACAGCACATGGTTGGATTTTGCGGAAGAGCACCTTTGTAGTATGATGAGATGGCACTCAGCAGTGTCCTACCAGACACCTGTATCAGGTGGTGAGCAGTGGTAGAGATCCATTAGCCACCCAGTAGCAGTTATGATATTCTGCTTTACCGTGGATGATGTCAGGGTTTATTTGCATACAGAGCACGAAACTGAGATCGGATCTAGAGACGCATGTTAATACCAGCTCTAAACACACGTACGTAAAGCTGGTCACTTGAGACCGGATAGCCCAGATCAGATCTTAATAGAAGATCTGAACATTTCCTAATTGATGACTGACAGGTATGACTCTGTGCTTTGATTGTTAGTAAGAGATTACTTCGCTTCCAAGGGGCACAGACAAAAAAAGAAATGTGTTTGGAGGGAGTTTGGCAAGAAATTCTGCCGTATCAAGTTAAATGAGCTCTCGGTTTTGCCAGTTTCCCACGGCTAGCTTGGTGTACCTAAGCAGTGGCCGCATGACAGTGGGTGTCCTGTGTAAACTGAGCTGTTTCATTCCTCTTTGTGCATACATTGCATTGTCAGTCTTTGCAGTGTTTTAGAGCCAAATGCCAGCAGATGTTGACAAAGTTCATGAAGCTGGCCATTTTTCAAGTGTGTTAAATGCCTTCCACTTCTCAAAAAGACACACACTCACACCCACACCGCGCCTTGCAGTATTTCCCTAAATGTCTCCCCAGCAGCCTCTCCAGTTCTTTTAGCTCCTTGCAGTGCATTAACGGTGTCTTGCTACATTCTCACACTGAGGCTGATTGGTAGTGGTACAAGTGGGTGCGAGGCAAAGTGTGATTGTGATTAATGCCCACTGGTTGGAAAGAAAGGTGGACTTTTCTGCTGCGTCGGCTATGGCTGGGCTCCCTCTACCATCTGCTCGCTCTCGCTCTCTCCACTTTCCTCGTTTAGACGGATGGATTGAGCACAGAAAGGAGTAAAGTAGTGGCTGCTTCCAGTGCTCGTCTCGTGTCAGTTAAGTTTATGTGTAGTAGGAGCGAGGCTCAAACGGTCAAAGCTAATCACAGTGGCTCAGACTATGGTTCGTATCTCCAAGTTGATTTAATGATATCAAACAGTAAGTCAGATAGAAATTTGGCAATAAAATCATAATTTAATTTGAATAGTTATATAGGTATATAAATGAAGTCGTCTTAAGGAAAATAGGATCTATATTTCCTTGTCAAAATATACTTCCTCCTTATCTGTTATATTACAGACAGTTATATTAGAATGTTATGTTACAATGCTATGATTATATAATGGGGATAAGATGTGATTTTAGATGTGAAACACGTTTTTTGTTAAAAGCTTTAATTTTTATTATGAGGTTTCTCATTTATAAAATAGAGCAATTAATTTTTTTTATTGTTTTTTACAAAGAAGGTGTATGTGTATGTCATAAAGCTTACATTTTTAGTTATGAACATTAGCAGTAAAAGCTGAAACTGTGCCAACTAACTTGACCAAGGTGAGCCCAGATCTATCTTTCATAACCAGTGTTTCCTCTAGGTTTACGTCTTTTGGGGGGCGGGGGCGCTGGCGGCGGACAATTATGCAGATTGGCACCGACATGTGTTCCCTTAAATCTTTAAATCAGTCACTATAACAGCTGAACAATTATTTGAATTATTAGCTGTATATTGAACTAAACATTTCTTTTCAGTGCACGTGTCTGTTTGTGTGTGCGCACGTTTCCCAGTGTGCATCGGGGCGGAAATCAATGGTGCCAAAACAGAGAGCAGAGGAGAATTGTAATCGCGAGGCCATGTAGAATTGACATGCCGTTGTGTAAATATGATGAATAACATAGGACTGTTTAGTTTGTTCAATAAAAGAACGAGATAGAGACTCATTCTATGGAAAAGGTAACCTTAAATTACTTCTGTTGTGATCTGCCTCCCTAATATAATGGTAGGGGAAACTCTGATAACAAAGAAAAGTAAATTCTGCTCTATAATTTAAAGGAACAATAATGTATTCTGGTAATTACTGTTTGTCAGAGTAAATTAACGGAAAGTGAAGCTGTGTTTGTGACAAAATAACAATTTGAAATGTAGCCAATTTTGTAGCAGGCCCACAAAATTAATGATGACAAATGTCCTCCGTAAAACCTCGCAGATATGGACAGTTCCTTTGTTTGCAGATGTCTCCCTGCCTCTCTGCCCTCTGCATCAGGCTCATGTCCCACCGGGCTGCAGGCAGGATGAATAGGTAATCTACCAGTGAGGCTGCCCAGGATTACAATGATGGAAGGGATCTGAGCTATTCTGTGCCAAGCTCATAAAATTCTCTCAATCCACGCTGGCAGCTGCCAGGCCGTTCTCACCACGCTAATGTTCTCAATCTGGGTTTGAAGAGCTGAGCTCAAGCCCACCAATCCCCTCTTCACTGTGCGCCACGGTGTTCACGCTCACATGTTTTCCGCGTGTGTGTGTGTGTGTGCGCAAAACAAACAAATGGATAACATGAATAGGATTTTCGAGGTGAGCCCTTTGCTCTGGAGTCAATAGGGGGCTTATGTTTGGTTTATGATTATGAATTGTTAAAGCAGGAGATGGCAGCACAAACGGGCTTGTGAAAATACAAAAGTTTGTCTCACTCTTTAGAAATTGTGGCCATTAAACGGAGCATCTGGAGCGGTCAGCGTGCATGCAGACTCAGTGTCACAAAAGTAGTGAAGTTTTTCCTCCAACTTCCCGTTGGGCTGCACACAAACACATAGAAGCCCAACACAAAGCTCTCCCTCCGCACACACCCTAAGTGGATGATGTGGAACCATTGTGGTCTACAAAGTGTTCCACCGTCACAGAATAAAGCCATAAATCGGATGAAGTTAGCGGTGCAGGGCTGGGCCGCTGCTCTCCCTCTGGACCCGGCAGATATTGGTTTGTTTGTATGAATGTGGACAAGAACAAAAGTGTGGGTGCTTTTGTTCTTGCTGCGCATTCATTGATTATGTTTGAGCTGTTAGTGCCTTAATTGGCAGTTGGTACCTGGACAGGACTGACAACACAGAATATATAAGAAGGGTTGGAGAGGGGGTTTAGTTTGGGAGTTAGAGGGACTTATCCCTTTCTTTCTTTCTACTTTATGCATTGATTATGACGTCATGTTTCATATTTCAGATCATGTGATTTGAGATTAAACGCATCGAATTACAATTTACATTTAGAATACCCACTCCTGTTGTAGTAACAGGCAGTTTGTGGCCGTACTTTCCTTCTTGTATTAGCTCTGCTTGTCTACTCACACCTAGGATGATGTTCCCAAACTGTTACCCCCTCAGGTCGGTTGATTCGGGCTGGTGTAAACACAGCAATCACACTCTGCTCTGGAACAAATGAACCAAGCTGAGCCTGGTTGGAGAGAGTGGTCTCAGCCCGATTGCTGTTGCTCCCTGGAGCAATAACAAGAACCTATGGACCCATTTGACTACCATATAATTATAGAACTTAGTAGTTTACTTGCACACAGCTGCTCCTTTGGAGATGTGTGGCTGCAGCACCGTGCTCATAGCTTAAAGATTGTTTTCTATGCAGAGATGTGTAGAAGGGCTGTACTCCTTAAAAACCTTAAAAGTGTGGACTGTATCTGCACAACTTGAGTGAGTACACTGGTTGAGAACGACACCTTTGGAAGCACAGGTAGCTGAAGAATACCAGAAAAGGGAAAGGAAGGCCATTAATAGTAGTAGTGCCACAGGAGGGCTTTAGTTCACTCCATCACAGCATTGGGGGTATGAGGCGTACTTAAATATAAAGATGTAACGCTGTAAGACATTTCCAATCCACCAGGAATTGTAACCTTCCAGGCTCTGTAGTCTGTACTTGCTATTGTCCAGTCAAAATACAGAACATATTGGCATCCGCAACACCGTCTGAAAACACATTTAAGGAGAGGACCAGTGCAATCCATATTTTCTTTTTGTCCAGTAAAACATACCCCCCAAAAATCCCAAAACACCTGGACACTGTAGTTTTGCGCAAATGTGTAGGAATCTGTATTTGGGCTGCTAGCGAGCAGCATTGGTTTTTGGATTAGGGCTTATGGTAATGAAGGAAAATGTCACCAGGTGCAACAGTGTGATTTGTTTTTAATACTATAGGAGGTTTACGACAGAAAGTCTTAGATTTCTAAACCATTTAAACAGGATTAGCATTACAGAATATGGGCTAATGGGCTACATTGGATATTTTCTATGGAGAACAGTTCATTTAACTCATCATGCTGCAGAGGATCTGGTCTGTAATGCCCATAAGTGTTATTAATTAGAAATTATGGAAGATTAATTGCTCCCCAATGATGGAGATACAGTCAAGACATTCCGTGTTAGGCCTGATGTGAACAGTGAACAGTCTTTCTCTTGCAAAAGTTCCCTTCCACTGTGTGGACGATTGGCCCCAGAGAGTCTTTGGAATCCTGATCATCCGTGTGAGTGGCAACCTTTGCTTAACACATTTATTCATTCTGTTTCTTCTTCTGTGGACAAAGGCCAGCTGTTTTGAAGTACATTGTGTTTGTTCTTCATGTAACATTGATGATTTGTTGGCCAGCTCTAGTGGATTCTAAACACGCAGCCTGCCAGCAGGCAGAGAAGACTGCTGCTGAAATATTTACGTGCCGCTATCAGGTAGATTACCACACAGGTGCCTGCAGAGCAAACACAACAACAAATGATAGCAATCACATGCACTAATGCAGATGTATGTGGAAGCAGGTAATCATTCAGTCTAGCTTAATGGATTTAATTAGAGGCAATTAACTGTTTGCGAGGTGTAGCAACCATCCGGTAAACACACATACACGCTATGTTCCATGTATGTGTCCGACTGAAAGAAGGTGAGGCCGTTCAGATGAGGTGATGTCACCGGTTAGAGAGCCGAGTGAGTGATTCCACTCTCTGCAAACTCCACGTGCAGCGCTGCTCATCCCGTTTCCTGCCATCATATTCAGTGCTGCGTGCATATGCTAGGACACGCTAACCCGTACATAATCTGGGACAGGGCATTCAAATCCCGCCATATCTCATCTCTGCACGTATTAACTGCACGCACGCACTTCCAGGTTGATTTACAACGGAGAGCGGGCTCCTCTGCTCTAACACCGCCACTGGGAAGGAATGATTTCCATCACCTTGTGTGAATTATTTCAATTTCAAGGACAACATCGACAACAAAGTGCAAGGACGTGCAGGTTCCATACCACGCACCGGATCTGAGTCAGAGCTGCTTTGTGCTGTTCTCGCTGAAAGTTGTACCGAACAGGATGTGTTTTATATATTATATTTTATGAGATTTATGAAATCCACCACAAAGCAATTTGTTCGTCATTGTGAAAATTCTTTGTGTGCTTCCGTTCCTTATCAGAGTAAATTTAACTGAGCCCCTGCCAACTGCAGCTAGATATGTCAGCTTTGTAAAGAAACAAACCCTAGTCATTGATCAGTTGACAACAGCAAGATGGACAAACAGTTGTGAGTCATCAGAGAATGGACATAGGCCTTCTGAGAGTGTCCTGTGGTGTCTAACTACAGAATATTAAGGTCCCTCAACCCATAGACCTTTGGGTCCTATGACCGGTGTATAGGTTATACATATCTGTAGCGCATGAGCTGTTCTTCTCATCATATTCGGTTCGAGAATCAAGTTGTTGCAAAGCATTACTTTCTGTTTTTATTAGTGACATTATCAACGATTAGTCAGCACTGACTTGAACAGTCGATTTTAAAAAGTCAATGTAGCTGGTGTTTCCATAGAGCTGCTCTGCTCCGTTCTTGTGTCAGCTCAATTGTATGAACTCAGCCAGAACACTTTTAACCTGCCCTTATGTGTAATGGGGTATTTGCCTTTGAAAACACCACTGACATATTTACTAAGAGGAGTCAATATTTCCTCGACACGTTTTTTTTTTTTTTTTTTTTTTTTTTGCGTGTGTGTTTGTGCGTGTGTCACTCCCGATAGTCTTCACCCATCATTAGCTTTCATGATCCAAGCACATCCAAGGTCAGCTCAGACATTCTCTAATCATGATATTCATGTTGTTGGTTCATGCATATCTGTGGTCTCTCAAGCGTGACAGCCTGACACAATCTATACTAAGGACTGATGCCTTAGTGGTCAGCATCAGCAAACCTACTGTGTCTAATCTTGCCTCTAAAAGCTGGCAAGTGCCTCCTGGATGTGTCCGTCTCAGTCATTTAGGCAGATCGCTCATAAATTTGAAAAATAAATAATATAGTCTTTCGAACCCAATTAAGCATCACTGCGTGGTTAAGAAGGTGATTTAACATTGGTGAGATTTCTACTGTCTTAACAATAGCCACTAATTATGATGCTTTCCCAACTATTAAAATATGTATACAGCATATGAAATGTTTGTATATTAAGTGAATAAATCAATGAATGAATCAATAAATCATCATTTTTGATAAACATTTAAATTTCCTTCTAACTTTCCTCCGGGTTTGACCAGCTCTCCTAAAATAATTTTAAGTCTCCATGGTCAAGTTTTATTAGTGAGCAGCACAATTAGCTTGGGTAGAGGAGGGAAGGAGAGACGCTTTCCGGAGCAATGGGAAAAACAACACAAACACAATCTTGTTTGAAATGCGCAAAAATATTTCCGATTCGTTATGAGGCCATGGCGGAGTAAATTAGACCCCGGTGGGCCGCCGTAGTATGAACACTATATGGGAAATACAGAATTTTAATTTGATTTGTCCAAGTTTTGAGACTTGTATGAGACATGACGTATAAAATGTCCATAACAGACATTTCTACAATCAGAAAATAATTTAATTAAAGTCCCATTTGAAGGGGATTACCAATTGCAAGGGGGATTGAAATCTTCTCTGCACTCTTCCATAATTTAACTAATCATTCTGAAGGCATTTTAACCGTGGTGATATTAGAGGCTTAGACATGGAGAATCAGCTGTACAAAGAGAAATTAGAAAGACAAAAAAAAAAAAAAAACGTCCCATGGGTGTGTGCCAGATGGGTTTGAGGTGAATTTGAGACAAGGATTGTTCTCTTTCTCTGAGCCATAACCCAGATATACACATACATTGTAAAACATGTATTGTTGTCATCCAGGGTGACCTTAAATTTACTATCGCCCAAAATGTCCATGTCAGAGATTCATTTTTCAATAAAACAGCTTTTTAATGATGGGTTAATTATGACCTATTGTGTATGCATGGACTGTCATTGGAGGTCATGTTAAAATCTCCTCCCCTCCCCGTACAGACAGTTCCTGTGGCTCTTAACCACAAACCCGCATGAATCAACATGTAACTTTTGTCACAAGTTCCTCTCCACTGTCCCTTGCTTAATTAAAAAAAACGTGTCGATAATAGAAACTGGGCCATTTCTTTTTCTTATAAGAAAATACTGTGTGTCCAAGGGTAATTTTTAACAAGGTGCTCTCTGGGGTAGCTGATTGGTCTGTGCTTTGCAGTCTCTGGGGGGAACATGCCTGAAGCACTAGACGTTCTACCGTGCTACCTCACTAGTTCGGAGTCCGTTTCATTCTGAGTTTTGAGCGGTTTATACTTTGCGTCACTTTGACGCCGTAGCTACGGACGCAAGGACCTGACGGAGGCTTTGCAACACTTTAGTGCAGAAGATGCAGACTGCAAGGGGTGTGATTGGTCCACTTGTTACTAACGTATTTCTGTTTTAGTATTTCTGGCTGTTTCTCCGTCTCCGCAACTTTCGTATTGATTGTTTTGGATCTATAAAGATGGAACACAACAAGGAGAGGTTAACTGAGGAGGTCTGGAAAGGCAGACATTTGTACGACTCGCCTTCGGCAAAATTTCGGTGAAAGTTTCAGGCGCCACTTTTGAAAATGAAGTAAGAAGTAAACACGAAAATATGATATGTGGTGTTGCTACAGCGAGACAGACTGATGAGCTCACAGGTGTCCCGCGGTACCCTAAATGAACCCGTCCTCTTGGGGTGCACCAACAGGACTGAAAAACCATGTGTTATTGCTGTTAAATCTCAGTGGCAAGGCTGCACAGGCAATACTATGGTAACAGATCTAGATGAGAGAAGATGAAAGTGGTGTGAAATGTGTCGGTGTCTCTGCAAAGATGGTCTTGGTCCAGCCCACCCTAGGCAGGAAATTCCTAATTCAGCAACGCTGGCCTTTTGTTTGTATTCAATATGTTCGACACAGAACACACACACACAACACACAAACAAACCACATGCATTGTGCAGGTATGAATCCGCACACACACGCACATACACACACACACACACACACACACCCTGCATCCAGTTTAGATTAACTACAGCTCTGTCAACAGGATTTATAGTGTTTGTTAAACAAGTCTTATAGGCACTGAGTACGTTCTGTCTGTGTGTTTGTGTGGGAGTTTTTTGTTATCTAATTTGCTGAAAAAGCTGGTGTTACTTCAAGAGTCACCAAAAATACGTAACGGTAGATTAAACTGATCTCAAAGTCCTCTGGTAGAAATTTTATTGTATGTCAACAACATGTCTGTAATGAGTGGTATTTTGCTTAGGAAGTGCATTCTAAAACTATGTTTTTCAGATTTGTCTAAAATAATTATAGGAAACATATTTCGTCTGGCAGTTAATCCTGGGTCCTTGTTCTCCCAGTCCTTGCCTGGATTATCTGAATATGCTGCCACTGGAGGAGAAAAACCTGCTTCCTAGCTGGTCGGTTACACCCTGAACAGTATGTCTAGATCCCAATGCTTTGGTCCTGTGTCTTTACTTTTTTTAAATGGGTTTAAATGGGTTGTGTTGATTTTTACACATCAATATGTTGTGTGTAGGTGACAGGGAGAACTCATGCACATGGGAACAGGTGCAAACATACAGTATATTGTGTATTGGATTTCAGCAGAGATGCACAGCTCTTGCGGCCTGCGTTGCTGTGATTCTGGGGAGGTACAAGCCAGGCTGCAGCGTTAGGGTCAGGTGATCCGAATGTTTCAGACCACCTGCAGAACATGCTGCTGGTTCATGCACCTCTACGCCTCTCCGCCTTCTAATGTGATCTCTGCTGCTTAGCATATGAGTAGCAGGAAGGATTCCGTTGGAGCTGCTGTAGATCAAGCTTATTCCACTGATGATACTAACTTATTCATGTTGAGGAGAACAGAATGTGTTGTCTCATTACTTCATTTTATTGAATTTGCACCATGATCCCTTTCAAACCAATTAGTTAATACTAAGGATAGCGAGGATAACACTTGGATTTTCTCATCTTTTCCCCTGTGTAAGCTTAAAAGCACTAATACTTAATAAATACGCACACATTCCAAGCAATGTAATGCTGTAAGAGATGGTGTAGAGTCTGTGGGATGAATAAAAATTGAAACTGAAACAGTGTATCTAAAATCAGAGGAGGAGGAATAGTAGAGAAGAAAAGGAGTTTTATGTATGAAAGGAAGAGTTAGGCTTAGTGGTACAAATGTGCCAGTGTTATAGCCTGATAATGTTCTTTTCTGTCAGCTTAATGTCAACACCTTCTCTCTTTCTATCTCCCTCCCCTCATCTCTCTCAGTGGATCCCCCCCGTCTCTCAATGTAATCTGTCCCTTTGCACATATCCTTATCCTCCTCCTCCTCCTGTCTGCTTTGTGTTCAATTGCTAGTACTACATATTGCTCTCAGGCTGGACTCCTGCGTGGGCTTGTGGATATTGTGCAAAGGGACCCCCTTCGCTCATGCCTTTACATAAGAGGGTAAATCTGCGAGTAGGCAGTGAGACTGGAATGGAGAGAGGCGGAGAGAAAATGTAAGCATTGTTCACGGAGTATAAATGAAGCACCTGTGCTAATGACTTTATGTAAGACGGTAAATCTGCGAGTGGGCAGGACACAGTGGAGATGCAGAAGGGCAGAGCAGCAAGGTGACGAGAGGAGCCGTTTCGTAACAGCCGGGGAGGACTTCAGGAGAAGGAGCAGCGGAAAAGAGCTGCTTTTTAAAGGAACAGTCTAAGAGCTGCATAACCTGACTAGCACACACCCAAATACAGTATTAATAGTTTAACTCAAAGCAAATCCGTAATTAGTGTTACAGTCTATTACAGTGTGGAGGCGAAACCAGTCGGTTCTTTTATTAAAACAACTGTCAGGAAATGATTTGCCGATGATTTTGACATTTATTGTTTTTCAGTAATTTCTAATCAAAATGCAAAGTTAGCAACTAAATATGAGTATTTGCCAGTGTCACTGGTGTCTATGACAGTAAAGTCAGTATATTTGAATAACCTGTTCACATATGACTATGTTTACTTAAGCTCCGGGGGTTTATCATAGACATTTCACTGTTTTCCAACAGTTTATACACTGAACAATCAGTCCAAAAAAAAAAAAAAGATTGTCAGATGTATTTACGCAAGCATTCTAACAAGTACACATCACTTCACTTTTCCACTTCACAGTTTCGTGCCCAGTCGCTTTTACGTCTAAATTGCTCAATAAAATGGCAATAATAAAATAAATTTCCTAAAAGATTGGACTTTAGATTGCTTTCAATGAGTGCTTTCAGACACATATATTGCATTGCATTCTTGAATATATTTTCAATTAAAATTAACATCAAACGTTAAACGCGAAGTTAGGAACAGTGCTTCAACTTACATTCCCCCGTTTAATGGAATGTTTTTCAGACTGAATTAGTATGCGAGAAAATAAAAAAAAAAAAATCCTGCACAGAATAATGACTTCTCAAAGGCGAGATGTTTGAGTTACTCTGTGGTTTCCAGAGAGGAAAAAGCAAATGCCAGTGAAGTAGACGGATTTGGCCAGCGTGGCTTTTCCTGTACAGTAAGGTCTCTGTTCTTCGTCGAGCGGTTGCTTGTAAAGCCCAGGGACAGATATGCCTGAGTATATTTTCTTGCTTTTACGCTATTTTGTGTTATAGTTGTGGTTGTCGCTTTGCATGGTACAACAGACAGACCACTTTCTGCCCGTCACAAATCTGCCCATCTTGGTACATGGCTTCCTTCCTGTCTCTTATCTTTCTCTCTTTCTGTCTTCTGCTGTGTGTGCATCTCTCTCTCTCTCTCTCTCTCTCTCTCTCTCTCTTTAATTTTATATGTGTGTGCGTGTGTCTACATTAAGATGCTTAAGTTCAGTTCCAAAGTGACTCGCTGACCCTTTGAGCCTTCCAACTGTCGAAGTTGTCCGGTTTGTCCAGTTGCAGATTTCGGTGATGACTCTTAAGCGACACAAGATGAATAAATGAGGAGTGGAAGTCATTGAAGAAATAAGAGGATTTTGAAACTGCAATAGGAGACAGCAGAAGGTAGAGCAGAGCTTCTCTCTTGGGAGAGAAGAGACGATTCTGAGGAATAGGAGAGGAAGTAGTCCTGGAAGAGGACGGGGAGACTGGTTAATATGTTTCGAGAAAAGACTCGTTAAAAGCGGAGAGGACAGGAGTAGAGTCATTTGAAAAGGGTAGCAGGAGGTTCATGAGAGAACATGACGAAGAAGAGAAGAGAGGTCTCAGGCTTTTCTTTAGGATGAAAATCCTTTCAATAATCCACACGTCCTGGCTGTGCTCCGCTCATGACTAGTCTCTTTGCCTTAATCTACTCCGCCGTTGTGTGCACTGGCACCACACTGCCAAAACAGTGTGCGAGAGCTGCTACGTGCAGGAGTTTGCGCTTTATTGTGGCGTGTGTTCTCGGTTTACTGTTCACAGTATATAAAGACAATCTTGGCTCAGTCGCACCTCCTGTCTGCCAAGCGTCCTCTCTGGGGTGCACGCGGAGCCAGCGGCTGACGCACACCTCCGAGATTTACAGCGCGAACGCTGAGGATTTTCTGTGCTTTAGACATGTTTGTCATGTGGCAGGCACCGGCCCCATTAGCTTCCGCTCAGTCAAGGGTCTGTAGGCAGGGAATGAAGTGACTGTTTCCAACGGAAAATACAAAGACATCACAAGTAAAATGTGATTTCTTGAGATGGTGTGTAGAATGAGCGTCTGCGTCTTAGCAGAAGCAGTTGGAAAACATTGTAGCACGCCAAACTTCTCAAAACTGGGGAAGATTTTGAATCCAGACCAAAGGTATAGCCAACGGAATAGTTTCGGGTAATGCAATCATTTAGCTTCACTTTGCTTTTACCTTGTGCTTTGCTTCCATCCAGTTTTTATTCAACCGTGATGCTCAGTTGGAAGATGCTGCATTGTTGAGAACGTACAGATAAGAGGGAAATAAGATAGAAAAAAAACAGAAAAATAGAACCTACAGTATTGCCGTGCCATTCTTCTTAAAACTCACCGTCCTGCATTAGATCTAATTTAATCATTTTGGCTTGAGTGCAGCTATATCAGTGTTTCTTTCTTTTATGAAGAAACTGCCAAGGCAACTCATGCAACTTGCCAGAATATTGCATAAGGGATCACATTGCCATGTTTGGTACGCTCTGTAGACTGTGCAATAATCTGTAACAAGGTGTAATGCTGTTTAAGAGTGACTTAAACTTGGCCTTTTAAATATACCAGTGATTAGAATGATGCTGGACACAGTGTTTTATGTCTGTCTACAGTGATTCTGGACCCAAGAAAACTTCCCTGACACCTGACCGGGGTTTCTGCTCAACATTTCTACTAAACATGAGCTAACTCATTCTCTTTTTGTCTTTTTCTTTCCATGTCCATCCACGGAATGGCTCCACCTCACCAGGTAAGACGTCCACTTTTAATCAGCTTAATTTATGTCTAATGGTTATGTGAGATTTTTAATTTTTATTTTTTTACTGCAACGGATGCGGTGCTCAGTCTCAGCATGTTGCGAGAGAAATAATTCTGCTTGGGAATGCTGTAGAGCTGTAGAGCTAGACTGAAGGACACGGGGGTGTTAACAGAGCAGAAAACACCGTCACATAAGTTAACAAAACATGTGACCTTGGCACAAAATTCTGTTTCCTTTCAGCAGTGGCGGGAATGTTTTGCGAAGGGTTGAAATCTGTGCAGAAGGTGCCGAGTTTCTCAGCTTTACATCACTACAATAATAATTACAATAAAAAAAAAAACACTTTGTGAAAAACACACAATAATCATCATCTTCTTTTCCACCGTGTGTCAGGCAGGCAGTTTATGAATGGTGACTATGAGATGACTATCACATCCCACACATCATGGATGTTACTGAAGCTTTTTTTTCCCCCCCGTCTTTTTGTAAAACGTAGGAGTAGACGTGATTATCACTTGTTACTGATTCACTCTTCAGCCTGTGGCGGTGAAAGTGGTATTGCTCCGAGGATGCTTATCTTGGACATTTCCAAGTGATTAATCATCACGACTTGCTCCGACTCTCCTGAAACTGCTGGTGATCTTTAGCATTGATGCATTCTTGGTCACTCTAAGACTACTTTCTGCATTCTCTGTACACATCTTCATTATTTGACGCATTTCAGGGCTGTAAAGCAGCTGTTCTCATTAACTTATAAGTAACACAAAACAGAACTCTAAGTGTGCTCACGGGTACTTAAATAGTAGAATGATATTTTGACTTATCATCTAAGCACGTCAGCCAAGTCTTCTAACTCAATTCACTACCTGAAATAAGACAGATGTGGGCAGGAAACACCCTCCTCCTCTGCCCTCATTGGTCACTGCGACTCGTGATTCCCTGTGGAGAACCCACAAGGACACGAACAAAGACAAGGGCGAGCTTAATCTGTTTTCAATACTGACATCAGTTTATTGGGGGAGATGTTTTACTGCAGGCTGGAGCTGCCTTCTGCAGTGTGGCGTGTGTGTACGCCTTGCTAGAGGATGACCAAATATGGTTTGAGCAGCTTTTGTTTAGGAGTGAAATATTGCCTCCCTGATTCCATCAGCGGCACAACAAGGTCACTTGTTCCCTTTCTCTCTCTGTCTGTGCGCAGCTGTGTCGCTGACCGTATTTACCTGTCACTGGTTAGCTGGCCTCTAGTGCTGCTGCTTGTTTTTCATAAATGATCTTATGCCGTGGAGATTTTAGCGCGTGTTGTTAAATGTGTGATCTTTTTATGTCGTAGCAGTGTAACCCGTGACTCGCAAATTCATGCAGATGCTTTCATGTCATGTTTCAATAATGGTGTTTGATTCTTTTGGGAAGACGAGAGGGATGAGGTAAGATTTGAGGTAAGACCTGACACGTTTTGACTGTCATCTGCAGTCTTCTTCAGAGACGTCATCTACTAAAAGTGACGTGTCATTTTAAAAAGGTGTTCCTCCTGTAAGCGTAAACGATCTGACGGATCCGACAGATCCACCGCTAAATGGTCTCTGGAGGAGAGAGACCTTCATCCCCTGAACCTCATCTTGAGGACGAGGGGATGAGGCAGCATTCGTTCTCTCCCACACGGGGCTCTCTCCTTCTTCTTCACTGATGTGTGTCTAATTTTTCTGTTTTTTGTGTCGTTTTGTTATTTATGATGACATTGTACTCGAGTACCTAATGTCTTGGGACATAGGGACTTTGGTACAGTAAGGTAGGTCTGGGAAAGACGCATAAGAAGTCTGATTATCATTCTGTTTATCTACTGTATCAAAACTAGTTGATTTGGATACTGACAGTTTACTCTGGCTTTAGACTCACAGTTATGTCTGACAACCTTTGTTCACTGACACAACCCTTGCATATCCACCGTGTCAGTTATCTTTTGGTCTTATCATATATTATTTAATGTTCACAACAAGTGATCTGATTGTAATGTGCTATAAACATTTGGACTCTAACTGCAGTCTAAAAAAAGCCCCTCCAGCTGTCCTCAGGAAAAACTATGGATTGTCCTGGACACTTCTGTCAGAGTCGTACATGATGTTTATAGCCACAGGGGGCTCTCTCTCATTTTCTCTATTGCCTCTTTATAAAAACTTGCTACTCGGAAACAGCTCTGGCCAATGAATACAGTCTGACTGGTTGTGATGGTGTCTTGCTCCTAATGTGAGGTGCTGATAAAATACATATAAAAAACTTACACTCAACATCTTTGACTTTTGGGATTTGTGTTGTCTAAATGCTAGTTGTGTGTCAACAGTGTTTTTGTATTGGTTCCAAGAGAAGCACTCATTCTGCCTTGCACAGATGTATGGTAAAACAACAGTAAGTTATTTCGTTCGGTTAGTGCCTCCGGAATGAAGCGCCGCATCTCTAATGACTCATGGTACGCTAAATGATCGAGCAATTTTCTCTCCACTCGAAATGCTGTAGCCATGTCATGTGAATTACATTTAATGTAATGTGAATTAGCAACGCATTTACTGCAGTTCGTTGGTGGGATGGACCGGAGACGTTTGGCCGTGTCACAGAACTCTGGAGTGGGTCATGAAATCAAGTTGGTCTTGTTAAATGTTGAGTACTGGCTCTATACATGCAGTGTGTTTGCCGGCATCATGTCAGGTTTGATATATACACCGATTAGCCACAACATTAAAACTACTGACAGGAGAAGTAAATGACATCGGCCATCTTGTGACAAGCTTGTGGATGTTTCTTTCACATGAACCACCCACCTAGACCAGACCAGTCACCCTCACCCCATAGCAATGACATTTCTTGATGGCGACAGCCATCCCCAGCAGAGGGATTTATGAACAACTGTAAACGGCACAAGGTGTTGACCTGGCCTCCAAATTCACTAGATCCTAAACTGATCAATAATATGTTCGACATAGGCCCTTCCTCACAACCCATAGGACCCAAAGGACCCCACTAACAGCTTTATAAAGGATACATTCTGTTTCCAGACACCACATGACCCCCTCAGAAGGTCCATGTCCATTCTCTGATGAGTCACAACTGTTTTGGAGGCACAAGGGGAGACCTACACAATACTAGGAAGGTGGTCATAATGTTATAACTGATCAGTTTAATCAGATATTAAAATTTTTTTTTTTAAAAAAAAGACAGTGAAGTCTTATTATCAAAGCAATATTGCAAAATTGTTCTTTAATTCTAATGGTTGAATTGTCCTCTCTGAGTTCATATCATGATTGCATGGTTTAGTCTGGGATATTACATCCTAACAGATAAGATGTCCAGCTGTTAAAGGGCAAATATGAACATGCTGAAATATTAACACAGAACATGGGTGTAACATGCTTTTCATTAATTATGTATATTCCTTTAATGATCTCCCCTAGTGGTTGTCCTGCCAATGCATCCAGAGACAGCAGTAAACACAGATCACCAGAGAGCAACTGTGAGCACACCGCTAATTAGCCCTATCCCTTTTCCTTTTTTCTTCTTTTTTTGTATCGCTCACTCTCCCTCTGATTTAGCGAGCAGGAAGTGGAGCATAACTATATTTAGGGCTGTTTGTAAGACTGCAGGAGTCACCTGACAGACACTAGCCGCAGGGAACTGATTACCATGTGCGCACACAGAGCTAACAAAATGAATGAATTCTGGAATAGACTGCGGTGGGAGCGGAGAGACATCTGGCCAGATAAATTAATTAGAGTGATTATTCAGTGATGAATTATGCTTCCTGGGTTATTGGCTCTTGCATTTACTTTGGTCCAAACCTGTTAACGCAACACCTGTCACACATGCACTGCTCCACAAGCTCCACTCACCATTGGAAAATAAAACTTGACTTAAATTTGCCGTGGTAACAGCGAAAATCGGTACGTTATCATTGAAATCATTGGAAAACTGGTGCACATATGTTGCGAACTTCTGAAAGGCAGAGGCTTTTTAAAAAAGACTTGAATGTAGATTTGCTGTCACACTGCACAGTCCTTTCACCCAATTTTCAGAGATCTGTCCCCTCAGTTTGAGAATTACGTAGACAGGATCCTGCCTTGCGTCATGTCATTGCTCCTTAGATTTCAGGTATTGAAATACTGACTTTCAAGCTTTTTCCAGTTTTGAAAATACAATATGATATGCATCCCATTGGGCATAGATAAAAAAAATAGATGCAACTTCTCCTCAGTGTTCACAAACAAGGCAAAGAAATGCGGTTAGCATCTAAATGCTTGTGCTCCATATTGTCAAGTATATTGTCAAAGAAAAATTCTCCTAAGCCAACCCATGTGGGTGCAGACTTTAATTTTTCTCAAATTTTCCAAAATACAATGCTGAATATATAATTTGGAAAAGATCAAAACTTCTCTTATAAAGTGATTCCTGACACAGAAGGGAGAGTTGGGCCCAGTAAAGTACACTGTTGCTAGCAAAAGTCCTCAGAAGCCACCAATAACATTTGTGCTGGATATGAGTTAATTCATGGCTCTGACATTTAGAGCTGAATGTTGTGTTGATCCACAGCTGATATTTGAGCAATAACCAATAACCAAATCGCCAAAGATATTGTTGAGAATATCGATGGGTCACAGATGGTGACCCCATCATTACCCATCAATTTCTACAAATATATAAATCCCAGTGTGCTGGGATTAATGTTCTAATAGTAACACATAGCTTTTGCTGAAAGTAGCAAGTACCTTGATATACTGAACCTATGTTAGATTACAAGAAATATCTACCATCAGAGCCGGACAGCCTTATGTTCTGACTCGTAATAAGAAAATAAATATAAAAGCTTCCAGCATAAGAATTAATAGTGGTAAGAGCTGTCAGTTTAACGCATGTTCTGTACTCAGAGTGCTATCTTAGCAAATAACACTAATGCTAAGTTAATTTGTGAGCTTGCAGCACATATCCCTGTATGCTGCCTGGCTAATGTTGCTGGGCTATGATGTTGGTCTGTCACATTCTTGCTTGCCAGCCACTCCTGGGGTTGCCTTCTATTATGTGCCTGACAAAAGTCTGGTTGAAATGTAACAGGTCAATTTTTTTATTTGGTCCCAGGGAGGTAACAGAGGTCTATGCACCGACATTTGGTTATGCAATAACCAAATAAATGTACTTAGTACGTAGCTTTATATTTTAAAGTGACAATAAAAATCTTTAAACATTTACAAAGACTAAACATTTACTAAAAGAGTAGCCGAATGCTAATGGCAAATGTGTACTGGGAACACCTACAGTACTGATGTATTTTTCTTCAAATTTGAAGCATGCACATCAAGAGCACATTTTTTAGCCTAGTGAAGCATCCACTCAGCAATGAAACACCGTGCTGTTTTCCTTTGTACACTTACTGTGTCATAAATCCAGCTTGTGGAATCAAGCTGGTGGTTGGTAAATGGTCTTGTTTTTGACAAAGAGCTTTTGTTCCTGATGCTACTGAAAGCACTTCACGGTCACAGTGACACATCTGTCCACTTGTTCACACAAGCACAAACCAGTGCCAGACACAACTGGGGGTTCAGTGTCTTGCATAAGGGCACAGGTACCTGAATGTTAATGGTAAATGTGTGGGCCCAGTCGCTAGCCCTGCTGATTTTTAGACAACGCACTCTACCTAATGGGCGTCAGCTGCCCCAGTTGGAACGTTGTAATGGGGTTATGAGTTAGTGGTCAGTTTATTAGCCTTGTAAACTCATTCAATCAATCAATTATCTTGTCAAAGGTCGAAGATCAAAGGGTTTTTCGTTGTCATTTCAACCATATATAGCAGGTACAGTACATTGTTGTTCATTGCTGTGTGCATCAGTGAGCCATATCTTGACCTGTCATTTCTGAAGCAAGACATTTTATTGGAACATTGTAAGTCGAAGGCTTTCATATATTAGACAGAAGGTGTACGGATATTTGAGCAGGTAGTTTCTCCTAAAAGTAAAGACTTGTTAAGTGCTCCTGGTCAGCTATGGTGAGTACACCTTCCCTCAGTCCACAGCTCACTAGGTTTTGGCAAAAGAAGCAAGCAAAAGATCATAATGTTTTGGGTCGTCAGTAACAGCCTTGAACATAATTAGGTTTTCTGTAGTTCTCCTGTGGATCCTCACTACTACCTACTGTGTGCTGCAGAATGTAAACTATGTGTAAACTGAGCAGACAAGCCAACCAGTAATTCTGCTTTCATTCCTTCCCACGTCTAGCTGCCAGACAGAAATGCTTCTGTCGACCTCGGCGAGCAAACACACAAGGGTGTCTGCATTATTGTAGCAGACGACTGCATGTGACGGCCCCGCTCCTTTTCTCCCACATCGCCCTGTCTTTCACTCTAAGGCACACCAACTCCCCAAAAAATCTGAAGAATAAGAATTAAAGTAGGAAATTAGGTTTTGATGTCACAAACTCTCTCTCTTTCTGTTCCGAGCAGGATTTACTACGAAATGAAAGGGGGCCATTATCATGTTAGTGAGCCACCCCGAATTGAAATGACAGCGCTGTTATCTTGTTGGGAAATGGATTGCTCACCACAGTAGTCTAGACGTTGTGAGTTTAAGGTCAGACCAGAATGTGGAGAAATGCTTAATAGTTTAAATCCAGGAGGTATGTGCCCTGCTCTGACCTGTTCAACTGTTGCGTCTTTGCTTTTTTGACGGCTCCCATTAGTCATCTTACCAAGAAGAACTTCAATCACACAGTGCAGCATACCCTATGTAATTATTATTCACAGAAAAATGAATGAAATAGATTTTGAATTTGTGGATTATTTTGCAAACCCCCCTGTATGAAGAAGCTAACTGTATTTGAACTGTCGTTTGATGATTATAAAGGGATTACAGTTTCTAATGAAACTTGCCCAAACAAATGTAACTTGAACATGCATCAACATGATATTAACGACCAAAAATGACGGAAACCATCTTTTATGTGACGTATATTTTAATGCATTGTTTTGGCCCAAGGCCAAACCATTAACAGTGGAGGGGGTGGAGCTTATGACCTATACTACAGCCTGTCACCAGGGAGAGCTCTGCTTGCTTTGGCTTCACTTCATCTTGTCTATGGTTTCAGCACAAAGTGTAGATCCACCCTACTCCTGTGTTCTACAGAATGTAACGTGTACGTGTAAGCTAAGCGGACAAGACATACAGTAACTATGCTTTCATTCCTTCCCACAAAACAACCTACATGATGGCAATAGTTTTGGCCAGTTTGACCTAGCAAACTGAAACATATGTCTGTAATATACCTTCTGGTTTCGTCTTACAACTGCTGAATGATTTCTCTGGGGTTTAGTTATGGTGTTGTTTAGTGCAAGTTAATTTAATTTTAGTCAGGAAATAACCTTTGATATGCCAACATTCACTGCAAAACACATGTTTTCGTCTTTGACTTAAAGTACAAAAAGTTCAATTTCCAGTTAATAGAATTTAAAATACCGGATTTCTTTTACAGGCAAAACAAATTATGAATTGAGCGACTGTTCACTTAACTTCAGTTACACATTAGCCACACGTGTGTTTTAATACTCAAAACTCAGAAAAGACGCGTTGTTTACCTCGCTCCGTACCTCTGAACCCTTGTGTTGATTGCTTTCATCGACATTATGACATGTAACTGCAGCTTCTTGCTTGAAAAAGCAATTGGTTCAATAGATGTCAGAAGACAACAAATGATTATCTCATCAGCACCACATGTGAGACTTGTCAGACTTGGCCTCTGAACCAGGAAGGAGTAAAAACAACAGCAAAAACAACTCCAAAACCAGTATATTGAAGTAGTTATGCAGCAGTGATTACTTGATCAATGATGTTGCATTCTTGTGTATATGTTGGTGTATATGTTGGTGATTGGTTAGAGAAAATCAGTTGGCATACTTGGTGGACTAGCTAGGTGCGTATTTTATAATCTGATTAAATGAAGCCCGGCTCTTTTCTCTGTATAATCATGAAAACAGAATAACTATGCTGGTTAGCTCCTTTGGACTGACTCTGTTACAGTAGCAGCTTAGACAAACTTGATGTTTTGTGATAGGCTGCGTTAGTTGCGTTGAAATAGATGCTTAAAATGAAAGAGAAACACTAAATTACTTGTATAAATGAACAAATCTAAATCAGATGTTGAGATGACAGAACATTCTATTTACGCTGAAATAAATCTCTAACTAAAAGTTCAAAGAACTGACCTAAAGACTAAATTCATTTAAAATCATCTGTGTGCTACATGTTGACATCTGTGTTTTACTCACTGATGGCTGGACTTAGCAGGATTAGGTTTTTTAATTAATTAAGAATCTGTCTTTTCTTCTTAAGCCATGTCCCTGTTTTCTCCTTTTCTCTGGCAGCAGCTTCTTTTCTCCTGTCTTTCCCTTTCACTAACCCCTCTGCTCCCTGTGTGTATATGCAGTCCATTAAACCTGACATGTCTCCATAGACTCACAGCCTTACATGGAGAGAGTGAGAGAGAGCGAGAGAAGCAAACAGGTAGCTAGAACCAAGACTCTTGACCTCGGGGTTGCTGCAGCAAGTTGTTGTAATGGGCAGTCCCCAAGCGGCAATATGTCTTAACTGTTAGGAAGACTAATGCTCTGTCAGCCATCCCTTGATCAGTCAAATGTATAAAAAAGGAACATTAATGTAGGACTTAGTGTTGGTGTTAGTTTGTAAATAGCAAGTGCTTAGACTGTTTTATCAAATCGACAATCAACATATAAACCGTAAAACATAGGACTTCAACAGAGGGTCCCTGAGTCCTAGGGGGTCCACGGAGGTACTGCAGGGAGGTCACAAAATCTTTGGTTGATTGAACATTTTTGTGTTTTTTTTTTTTTTATATTTCCCCACAATTTACCCCCACAAATTTAAATGTATTTAAATACAAATGAACATGAATGCAACATATTTTAGTAAAGGGACTAATGGAGGCAAAAGACGTTCTTTATCTTTCAGTCTGCACTTGTCTCAACAGTGCACCATTTCACACAGAGCGCCACACTAGCCGAGACCTGTCACAGTATGACCCACCACCATCGCTGCTGAGCCAATCACAAGGCCGCATATTACACTGACTCAGGTTCACCGCAATTGGTCGAAAGCCTATTCAGTCTCCAGGGGAAATCCCAGACACACGCTGCAATGTTAGCAGAAAAGAAGCTAACAGTACAGCTTGCTCCCATTAGCCCACTACTGAAGCCAAAATGGTTCGCTTTGTCATTAGAACCTGAAAATACTCAAAATTATCAGAAGTTTGGATTCACTTTTAAGGAGACAGATGGCAATGAATTCCCAATGTGCCATTTAAGGTATCTTTATATCAGATACGTTTGTTTGCGACAGTTGTACAGTTACCCTGCTGCACATCTTTGAAATAAAAAAATGAATATTTGACCAGGTGTATTATTTGTATGGCTTAATATCGAATAGTATCGAATCGTTTATTTATAAATAGCCTTAGGCCCAGTTCAATATGGAACAGTAATATAGAACAGTAGTAGGTGTAGTAGGGTCTCTACTTAATCTCTTCATCAGTTTGGGGGTCCTTGGTCTGAAAAATGTTGAGGATCCCTGCCTTAAAGTACAAAGAATAGATAGTTGGTGAATCTATGGTGGGGAAAAGCTTCATAAGCAGCAGTTTGTTTCTTTCCAAACTGTGTTCATCTGGTCTGTCCTTTGATGCACCACTGATTTTTAGAGCATTATATCGCTGTAGGTGGCCAGGGCATCAGTAAATGTGCTGTGGATATTGCACTCTCCTGAAGATGTGTCCAATAGATTGTGGTGACCTCAGACCTTTCTTGTGATGCCACCGTCGGGCCAAAATCTTCATAGAAAAACGCTAATGAGTACATTGAATGAAATCGACTGGGCACACTTTGCAGAGTAAAGCCCTAGAGCACTCATTCTCAGTGGACCGTGAGTGTGGCCACTCAATTTTTCTTCAGTGCCACAGTTTAGGCTAATTTAATAAGCTAGTAAGCGGTGCTCAGACTGAAGATAGCAGGCTCTTTTGTCCTGTCCTGTTTCAGTGGTTCAGTCATAATGCAATATAACATTGTCCAATAATGCACAGCGTTGGACACTCAGTTTCCCATAACTAAAAGAAAAAAACTGTCACCATCAGTAGTTTTCAGAAGATGCCTTTAGTGGTTGTGTATTTATGTCAGCAGCAAAGATGTTGTTGGTGGATGGTTTAACAAAACTAGTTGAAGACAGTGACTGTTATTACATGTAATCATTCTCCACATGTTCATGAGGAGAGTGATCCTCTGAAGTTCGCTAGTTAATTTGCCATGTACAAGAATGGGCAGTTCAGTGCAAGAAAGACAGTGAATGCGTTTTTGCAGTTGTATATTGGTCACTCATTCATCTCGTTCATCTAACTTTGAGTGTGTGCTACAAGAAGCACTGTTGTTGATCTAGGCCAGGGGTCGACAACCCACTGCTCCGGAGCCGCATGCGGCTCTTTGGTCCCTCTGCTGCAGCTCTCTCTGGCGAGTGGTGTGGAGCAAGGATGCTGATCAAAGTCGTTCACTTTTTTATGCTAACTGCCTCAGCAACTATTCACGCAATAGTGAATGAGTGAGAGCTACACAACAACTGAATGACATTGAATGCCACACCACACTCCCCCACAGTGCATTGCAACTCACATAATCCTTGCTGTCAAGTATTGAATTCAGATGTATTTAATTTTAGTTTGTTTATTTTTTGAATATAATTCTAAATTTGAATTTATGGTCATCTCGTAACAGTAAAATAAAATATGTTTCATTTTTCGTTGCTCAAAATACGTCACAACTGCCAACTGCCAAAATGTATTGGTATGCATGAATAAAATTTAGTTTTCTCTGTAGCATTTCTTTCATTTCATAAATGCAACACACTATAGTTTTTTATACATAGGCCTAGCATAGAGGTGAAAACGATATATGCAGTTTTATCTTCATTTTAGATGTCAGAGGGGTTTTGTGGCTCCCAGTGTTTTCTTTTCTGTGGGAAATAGGTCCAAATGGCTCTTTGAGTGTTGAAGGTTGCACAGTACTTCCTGAGAGTGGAGCCATGCAGAGCCGTGCTGTCATTGGCCCACCAGACATTTAATTAATACTGCACTCTACCTCCGCCAGTTACAAAGAAATGTTGGATTACACACTGTATTTGTTTATTTAGTTAGTTATTCCTACTCTCACGATACTACATGGCAGCTTCATGGAGTGGTTGGCGTGGCAACTTGTATTCATGATGTCACATCCTGTTTCTATAGCATGTAAAACTAAAACGAGACTTCTCAGGAAAATGGACACTTGAGTATGCGTCAGTATTATATTAACTATCTAAAGTTACAGAAACAATCACTGAAAAAAATATTCAACGTGTATTTCAGTGATTTAGTTTGGCCTAAAACCCATCCACTAACATGGAGGATGTTAGTACCTTAATACCTTATGACCTATACTGCAGCCAGTAGCCAGGGAAGCTCTACTTGCTTTGGTTCCACCTTTGAGGAGTGGTTACACCTTCCATTTTTATTTACATTCTTTGATCTTGGCTTGCTCAGGCATATGTGTGTGTGTGTTGTTTTTGTCGAGCCATCTTCATGGGGACCATTTTTTTTTATGATGGTTAAGGTAGCGGTAAGGGGCCGGGAATGTATTACATCATTAAATGTCCTCACAAAGATAGTTATACCTATACGTGTATGTGCATGCATGCGTTCGTCCACCTGTTGCACTTACGAATGGAAAACGCAGCAGTGATATTAAACAATAGCCAGAAAGCTGGAGCATTGTACGTCTACATGCGCCTGCATCTATCAGAGTTGTGTACGGTGGTTGACAGACTCTGTGTTTTTCTTATTATGCTCTTTCTCTGTGCGTGTCCTCTAAAGTCAACAGAAGACATCACCAAATTCCATTTTCTTTAGCTTTCTTCTTAGGCAAATGAAAGGTTTCACAGAGGTAGACATGTATCCCTGTGGGCAAACACACAAACTGATTAGAAATTATTTTGCAGGTTCTCAGTAATGATATAATTAACTAGATGTTTCCTGGAAAGGACCATGTGATTAGCTACTAATTAAATAGATTAAATGGGAGACAGTACTCAGTTGGTACACTTCCAGTGAATTAATTCCAATTAAATACTAATGCAATATAAAGAGGTCAGCTGAAATGTACCTAGAGGCAGGGAAACAATTCAATGCACATGTGTTATTGTATGTGGGTTGAAGTTTCCAATATTAAAGGAATCAATAATCATTACGTTTGGACCACAATTATTGTAAAATCGCATAGTTCTATCAAGGCAACTTCCTAGTATTGTAATTATTCAGTGGAAACAGATTTTCTGTCAGCCAACAAAGGACTAAAATGTTTGTCATTTACCTTGGAAAATGCCACTGACCTTTGACGATTCCAGATTCTCATGAAGCAGGATTTGTTGTTTGCTCTTTCTGTTTTGGAAATGGACTGTACAGGACTGCTGGTCAGGACAACCAAGCAATGTGAAGGTGTGATTATTGTGAAAATGACTGTTTTTACATTTATTTATTTTTGTTATAAATTTATTTAATTCATTGAAGTCCTGAAAATAGTAAGATTAATAGTCATGCTAGATTGACAAGTGTCACATAGTCTTTAGGCGGCAATGTTAAAACTCCTTTAAATGACCACTGTATACACCTATCAGGCATAACATTATGACCACGTTCCTAATATTGTGTAGGTCTCCCTTGTTCCTTCAAAACAGTTGTGATTCATCAGAAAATGGACATGGGCCTTCTGAGGGTGTCCTGTGGTGTCTGGAAACAGGATGTTGTTAGTGGGGGCCTTTGGGTCCTATGGGTTGAGGGGAGGGGCCTCTGTGGATCATCCTACAGACACTTGATCAGTTTAGGATCTAATGAATTTGGAGGCCAGTCAACAACTCATGCTGTTCTTCATGTTGTTTAGTTGTTTTTTTTTTTTTGTGTGTGTGTTTTTGTGTGTGTCTGTGTCGTGCTGCATCCCACTGGGGATGGCTGCTGCTGAGCGGGTAGGTTTTAGTGGTATCTCAGATGCAGATTCCTGCCAGTTGGGTTATCATGTGTATGCATGTGGGGAAAACCCAGAATCAATGTTTGCGTTGTCCACAGAACAGTTCTGACCTGAACATTTAATTTACCAAGTAAAATAACATTAATAGAGAATGAAATTAAAATAAACCAGGATTATCTTTTAAGGTTGCAAAGGGTGAAATGATTCATATGCGGCTTGGTTGCGGTTTTAATTAAAACTGTCAGTAAATTGCTGCATTCAGAGATAACATTTGTTTTATGGTGATGTCCTCCTTTCTGCTTCTCAATGTTCCACAGTTTAATCCCTCGGTGTGTGTGTGTGTGTGTGTGTGTGTGTTTGCAATGCAAACAAATGGCAGTAAAGCATCTTCCCTCTGTTGTTTGGGGTATCAGCGACTATAATGAGTGGGTCCAGTGAACCTTGCATCACCTCTCTAATAAGAGTTGCAGCAGGCTTAGGATGCACAGAGAATTTGACATTGCAGAGGATATTTTTCCCCCTTTTTTTTATTCTCCACCTCTCCCCTGATTCATCCCATTTACATTCTCTCCTCGCATTGTCCCACAATTTTGCTTTTGAGCGAGATTTATAGATGCAGACTGCATGGCGGCTCATTTCGTCCCTCGTGATATCTGAATTGACATCTCCTTTCTCTCAGCGTGACCGCGCGCCCGTGAGTATCGCGCAGACACACGGGCGGGTTTAAAGGCAATGACACCAGCTGCTGTGCTGTGGCGAAGCTCACTGCAGCGACACGGCATTAGAGACTTCAAAGGCGGTCGGGGTTTAAGGACTAATTTTGAGGCGTGCGTAGAAAACTGCACAAAACACGGGAGTTCAAAAGGGCGGTGGCTGATTTAATCCTATCAGTAGACAGAAGGAGATTATACACACTCATACTTGTATTAGCACTGATACACACGTACAAAATGCACAGATTTATTTAAAAAAAAAAAATAACATTATGAACTTTGAAAACCCAGTTTGAAACATGTTTCCTCACACACTGTACGATATATATGTCTCTGAGATGTCTTCCTCATGCATGTAAGGATTCACAACTGTTTCGGAGACCTAGACAATATCAGGAAGGTGGTCATTATGTTATGCCTTATTGGTGTAAGCATGTCATGATATTGTCCATATGATCAGGTGTTCTCAAAGACTGGAATTGCTCGTTTATATCATTGACAGCATCCCTATATCCCTGCATTACATGAGAACTTTTTCAGCCGCTTCCTATTTGTCTCTACGTGACGTCTCCAAAAGAACTGAAATGAACTCCAAAAATGAAACTTTTATTCTTTTGTTGTTTGGGTTATCAACATAACCAAAGTTCAGCTGTTCTCTCCCTTGTATACACACACATACGCCTCACAGTAAACAGATAATGAAATATACAAACTCATTCTAAGTAAATAACCAAAGAAATCATGAAACACAGTTAAGTCAGAGGCAGAGTTACAGCCTCCGACTCCAATATTAACAGATCTGTTGCAAAGTGGCTCTGTTGTATAGCGTGCAGGGACCCGCGCTGTGTGTATCACTTTACATATATGTGTGTGTCTGTGTGTGTGATGTGCATCTGCACTTTTAACTAAGGCAAACACAGTAGCAACACTCATTTGCTCTCCTGTCTCGTCAGCTTCCCCGGAGAGAGACAGCCTGCTGAGGACGCACACGAACATGCACACACACGGCTAAAGTAGAGTGTTGACTTGTTTGTGACGGAGGGAGAAAGATTAAAAAAGAAAATCCAAAAGTTTGTGGAAGTTCTCCTCTAGAAAGAGAATTTTCATGGGTCCGTGTAGGCATATCATCTGTGTACACTTTAATTTTCATCCACCGTGGTCTTGTGTTTGGGGAAGGAGTCATGCTCTCTGCTCTTACCCACCCATTACCTTAAACACACACTCTTGAACACACAAACACATGTGGACGCGCATGCACGCACGGACACTGAGTAGATGTGTCAGACCTCTGGCTTGAATTCAGGGAGATAATTACAGGAAAGAGCTTTTTGGCTCTGAATGCTATTAGATTGCGCTGCCTCTTCCTCCACTGGAAGCCAAGAGAGCCCTTTGAGTGTGTGTGCATTTGTGTGTGCATGCATGTGTGCGTGTGTTGCCATGGCGACATGGGAGGAAGGGGTGTCATAGTGAGTGTTATAGATTTGTAATTATGATATGTTCAAAACGGATGAGCACTGCTTGGTCTTCCTCTGTAAACCTCTGAAGTCTGACCATACCTCCCCTGATTGTCCCTGCAGACAACACCAGAAAGTTTGTACATACCGTCCACTGATCCAGCCCTCTGAGATTCCTAATTCTTACACCATAGATTTTTCAATATATAAATGCTGTTGTCAGTTTGACCAATGGAGGCTTTAAATGTAATGTAATATAAAGTAGTCAGCTGAATCGTATCTAGAGGCTAAAAAAAATATGTTTTTCAGAGAGAGGCATGACACTGAGTTAAATTTCCACCTAATCTGCTGCCAGAGGACGCAAAAAATAACCGTGTCTTGTTTTGTAGATTCACTTTTGATGAAGGATATTGGTACTCGCTGAAAAAACGCATTTACCGTGACTGCTTCAAAATAAAAGTCAGCTGCGGTCTTGAGTTAAAGGGAAGTATCCCTGTGATGAGCTGTGTATCTTGATGAAGTTATTTTTCTGTCTCTAAGGGGACAACGTTTGGTGTTTTGGTCTTCTTATGGTATGCTGATGTTCAGTTGTTCTGTTGCTTTGGATACTACTCATTCAGTTTCGGTCGTGCCTTCAGACTAGCCATGACAAGCTAAGAGAATATGTAGCTTAGTGGTATTGCAAAACTTCTTTCTTAACTCCTTAATCTAGGCATTAGTAACTTTTTAATGCTAGATTAATCCAGTCCAACTGACAGAAAAATAAACATATAATTATTTAAGCCTAAAAGGTTTTCCGCATAACTGGTGTGTGTGAATACGTTACTGTTTTGATGTGTCCAACAGAAATAATAAATGCTGTTTATTCTTGGGGTTGGTATTTGCAAAGACATTTGCAACACTTTTAAGTGCACTGCAAAAGCATTGCCCCAAATATAAATAAGTCATCATAATAGAAATAAGATATACATTGGTGGAAAAAACTTTTTGGACACACATAACAATTTTACACTCAAATATGATCATGAAATAATTGTGGACAAATGTTTTTTGTGTTTCAAAAGGTGTGGCTGCATTAGACAGACACAAACAAGTACAAATAATATTTATTTTCTTTATTATTTACAAGAAAAACTAACAAAACTTAATTCTTGACAGTTTCAATTTCAGTTTCAAAAACAACCAGTTTTCGATGGAACAGTGCACATGGAGAAGGGAGCATGTGGGTTTGGATAACGGAATAATATTTGGCAGAGTTCAATGTTCCATCACAGGCAGTGAGATGACCAACACCAGCAGCACTCATGTATCCTCAACCATGATACTGTCTCCACCATTTTTGACAGTAGTTGCTGACTATCCAGTTCTGGTGTGCTTGGGCCCAGCGTTGCTGGGCTGACCTCTGTCTCTTATTGATCAGGGACTTCTTGACAGCCTTGTAGGACCTTAAACCATGGTCACTGGACACCAGTTTGGTTTGACTACTGCTGTTGGAGGTCCAGTGATGTCACTCGGCAGTTTTCCCTTTATATGCGGATCAGGATGAGGTCATTTCTTGCTGAAGAAACCCGTGGACGCCCAGATCTCGGTTTGTCTTCCACGCTGTTGGTTCGTCTGTATTTCTGCAGAGTGGATCCAACTGCTGAAGGACTGCATCTGCACTTCATGGTGATCTGGTGGCCGCTGTACCCTTCCTGACTGAGAATCTGTATCTTCAGGCGTGTTTCCTGTGTTAGGTTCCTTGTTTTAGTCATTTTTGTCTCTGAAGAACTTTCAAATATTCTAGCTTTGTATAGACATGAAGCATAACAACAGAAAAACGTGTCTTTCAATGAAAAGCACAGCCTTCATGAGTGGATCACTGGTACCAAAATGACCCAACACTCAAAATTTCTTACATATTTGTATGGAACCAATTAATTTTAAATTGTTAATGGCTGTATTTTGTCTGATTGTACTAAAAGTATACCGATATATATATATATATATATATATATATATATATATATATATATATATACCGATGCCCCATATTTATTCAGTCTGTCCATTGTGTCTGCTAGACAGCTTACAGATTCTCATTCTGTCTTTCTTTTTCATGAACATCTATTGCACCATTCCATACCTCCTGCCCAGGTAAGACAGTTGTTTTCAATTTATCTATTTTGTTGATTTTTTTCCCAATTCTTTCTGTTTGTCATTTCTGTTTGATGATATTGTTACCTGCCCAGGTGCACGCTGAGAGATGATGGTTTTGTTTAGTGGCAGCAAAGCTGGTCTTATTTTGGTCTCCAGAATCCAGCAACGCCTTTGGGAAAGAGTGAAAAGGGAGCTACAATTTGAATATTTTCTTTAGATTTTCTTTAGATATTCATTGAGTAAACCCTAGTAAACCTTGACAGTCAGTGGACCCAGAACATGACCTTGTGGATCTCAATGAGAAATGTTTGCTCTCTGTCAGGATGTTTATTTGACACTTTTTTGACAGCATTATTAAACAGTGTCAAAGTGTCAACATCAAAACATACTGTATGAGTGACTTGGATTGTGAACACAAAAGGAATATTTTGTCATTTTAGAGGAAACAATATAGTTCTTTGTCACTTTGTTTTGTGGCAATGCTGCCGTTCCTGTTTGGGTCACAAAAAGTGAAGTCTGATGTTTGCAAGGGTGCGTCAGTGTGTATATTGATGCTACAATGCTACTCAATACTTGAATGTGTATGTTCCGATGGTTCTAGTCAAACTCGCTTAAAGACTGCCACTCCCACTCCATGCACTGTGAGGTTTGAAAGCATAAAACAATGTCTTTAGTTTTTTTTTTTTTTTTTTTTTTGTGTTAAATGGTTGGATGGGGTGGGACACATACCCAGTCACACATGCATATGCAATTACACAAACATGGCCTCTAAGGAAGAAGCTTTAGTTAGTGTAGTTATATTGTTTGCCGTGGCTGAAGTGAGCTCTAGGTCAGAGATTAGACACAGGAAGGAAACAGAATAGCTCAATTATGTCTAACCACATCCCTTCCTTTGCTACATTCAGTCATTTGTATGACAGACAAAGCAATGCTGCCTCACCTGGTTTTGGAGATTTCTGTTTGAGGCATCAGTCAGTGTTGTCACCTTGAAATTGATAGGAAATATGTGGCTGTTTTAGACTTTTTGATGGATACTATACCTTCAGCTGTTAGCCAGATGTAATGTGGATATCCACGACTGAGCTGACCAGAAAAGATTCCTAAAGTTCTGTGAACACTGACCATTCACCCAGTGTCACAATCAGGTCATGTTGTACCAAATATCTGAATGGTCACACTTTAAAATGGCTCTGATTGGTTGTAAGAGTATCCAATTGCTTGTAGAGGTATTTTTTTCTGAGGATCACTTGAATAACACCACATAATGGAATCCAAATGTCAAAGAACAGCTTGTTGTAGACAGACTCAGCATTTTACCAAGATATAAGTCGGGCTAGTTTTGCTGTGAATATGTTTTCACATGTCGACAGTAGAAGAGTTCTGCTTAAATGTAAATGTCAGTAGACTTTTATTCAATGTATTTGAAGTTTGAAATCTGATGTGATCTTATCTGATGTGAAGTAAAAGCCCTGTCAGCTACAACACAAAGTAATCCTTATAGCATGGATGGATATGGTTGTTATCCGTTGTGAATGTGGCTGATGTCGGCCTGTGACTAGAGTTGGTGTGGAAATGCGAGACCATCTGGGTAAAAGTAAATGAGGAGAACTCATTGTAGTTACCATTGAGGAGCACTCAAGCAAAAACACTTAAACTGCAACGGCTTTGTGACCACCGTTAGAGCAATGAACAGCAGGTCATGAGTGTGAATTCCAGTGCTGTTAGACACAACCTATTTGTCTTTACATTCAAGAGCAGGATTTTTTTTTTTTTTTTTTTTTTACTATGGGCAGTAATTAAGTCCACTGGACGGGTCTGTGACAGGTCTCTGGACAAGTCACCTAATGTCTAAGGCACGGGTCCACTATCATATTACCATCTCTGGGAACAGCCCAGTTGTGATTTGGTATCCTGGAGAGACTCTTTTATCCCACAATCTGACATCTGTTAGAGTCATGACTCTGTTTCCTGTTCCCACACCCTGTGTCAGTTACACTGGTCAGCACACCACTATAATACTGGAGCACCGCACTTTGTATCCCAGCACTTTTTTGACATGAGTACTTCTATTAATTACTTTAACAGGAAATAGTAGGACATCTGTATACTTAACACTGCACTGTAACATTTGGTGAGGAAATGCATATATGTGTATGTGGTATTAATCCTTTATTAACCAAGTAATTCACTTTGGTTAGGAAGGAAGTGAACCTTACATTGAGAAATCAGCTATCCCTATCAATTAACTTTTGTCCCAGGTTTGAGTTTCAAGACAAATTCAATCCTCCAAAAAAGGGAAATTGTGCTTTTTTCCCTCCACCTTTCCTCCAATTTATTTTTTAAAAGCCGCTGAGTGAAATAAATATTCATTTGAAAGACCCGATATGGATTTATGCAATCCATGAAAAATATAGACTTTCTAAATGCCGGCCATTTCCTGTCTCCTGTGGACAGAAATGTTATTGCCTCCTCGCGAGATTTGACTTGCAAACCAGATCTCACAAGATGGCAACGGAATGCAATAAAACTGGTCCGAATGTGAGGGAGATACAAAACATGACAGAAGCTACAACCCTCAGAGCAGATATCTCTAATGGAATTCATATTCAGTTTGATCAAATTTTTTCAAGAAATCTGCAACGATACCATGCCGTACATGTTGTGGTACACAGCCAAAAAAAAAAAAGAAAAAGAAAATGTGATTCTGAAAAATGTAATTCTGAAATATTGGACCTAACTGTTGTACCTAGTGCTAGAGAAATAGAAAATACTCAAACTGATCAGAACATGGTCTGTTTTCTGGGCTTTGTTTCTCTGTGTCCTGGCCTTTAGGAACAACCATGCTTTATTCTGTCCCAAGGCGAGGTACCCTGTATTCCCTTACTGTCCTTGAACCTTTGTCCGAGTTTTGGTGCCTGATCTCAGAGATGAGGATGGAAAGGACGGTTATAAACACCAAACATCAGCTGGCCTTCTAATAACAGATCCAAGTTTGAGAAGATAAACACTTCTGCTCTCTTGTTTATGGAGGAGTTAGGCTGAGCCAGGCTGTCTGTTTCGGTCTTAGTAAGGCATACTTAGCCTGACCATGGCGACCTGGCGGATATTACTTTATCAGAATAAAAAAAAAATAAACACATGAAACATTGTTATTGACTTTTCCGTGTGCGGCTGCTTGGGTTTGTATCGTCTGTCTCGCTGGCAGCCGGACAAACGGTTCATCTTCCATTTCAAAACAGGCTTTAGGCATTCTCCTCTGAAACTCACAGTGCTCCACATGGCTGTGAATTCAGAATGTGTGTCTGTGTGTGTGTGTGTGTGTGTGTGTGTGTGTGTGTGTGTAGCTAAAAGATGTATGGGTGTCATCTGGGAGTGTCCTCATGTTAACTTAGTGATGTCACTCTCATTTTTTGTGTTTATCTTATCCTCCATTTGGCCTGCTGCAGCTTGGGGGTTTAGCAGATGAACTAGTCCCCACCTCATTTCTGGACCAGGTTTTGTTTTTCTCTTGGTTCCTAACCTCCAGAGGAGACACCCAGAAATGGTATCACGATACTGACAGACACAGAGGAAACTAAGGAAAGAGGCGAGAAAAGGTGTGAATGTGAGACGAGAAAAGAACAAAAGCAATAAATGGCCAAATATGGTTGGAAGCAGTAGAAGAAAAAGATGTGTAAACCATTGGAAGTCTGTTTCCATTTTTGATAAATTGAACCCGGTGTCATTGGTGTCTGTTTTTCTTCTTAGACTTAGCTTAGACCCTATATGTAATTAAGCCTGTGATGTTATATTAACTGTCTTGCTGTCTTGGGTTATAATTTAGCTTTTAAACTGCATTCCATTATGCTCACTGAAGTATGGCAGACCCAATGTGACTCTTCATAGTACTGCCCATTTTAAAAATGATTAGGAGCACATCCCTAGGATTAACCAAACTGATGTGTATTAATAATAATATGCACCATTAACACCATTAGATTATAATACACTTTTGTCCTGTGTTTATATCTGCTAGTCTTTCCAACAACCCATCAGTTAAGTTAAAGAACCAAATCAGTATACAACAGCAAAAATGGTAACCTGTGTATAGATGTAGACAAGATCTGTCACGCCGCTCTACTTCTTGATGTTCAGATATTGTTCTTTCAAGTGATTCTTGTGGTCCAGTGGTTATCAGGTGATGAATCAGAAAGTGACAGATGGTGACTGATACGACTTAGCCGTGACACCAGTGTTGATGTCTGACTTTCTAGTCATTTCCTTTACTAAAACAGGCCAACAGCATTTCTGAACGTGTCTATTGTAAGGGTAAGTTGTGTGGATGGACACATTAATTATAACAAAGGTCACTCTTTTGTTGGTGTAAATGTTAAGCATTTATGCCAGATATCTTAGTGTTCATCAGCTCCCAAAATGTAACAGTCACAGAGCACTTGGAATGAAACGAGGAAAGACCAGCTCTTTACACAAAATGCAAGCTGGTAGATTTTGAGTTGTTAACTTAATGTTAACCATAATGTTGCTACTAAACACTAATCAGGCGTAACATGACCACCTTCCTAATATTGTCTAGGTCTCAGAGAATGGACATGGGGCTTCTGAGGGGGTCTTGTGATTGTGATGAGGGAGGGCCTCTGTGGATCATCCCACAGATACTTCATCAGATTGTGAAGTTGGAGGCCAGGTCAACACCTTGTGCTGTTCTTCATGTTTTTTTTTTAGTTGTTCCTAAACTGTTTTGTGTGTCTGTGTCAGGCTTCATCCTGCTGGGGATGGCTGCTACCATCAAGTGTGTCACCAAGTGTCATTGCTATGGGGTGGGGGTGTCTGGTCTGGTCTAGGTGGGTGGTACATGAAATGCCAGGTCAAAAAGTTTTCCACCAAAACACTGGGAAACTGCTGGCACTGTTGGCCTAAGAGAGATGGGTCCCTCCATATGAGCTGAGTTCTGCTCATCATTTCTTCCTGTTAAAAGGGAGTTTTTCCTGATCACTGTCGCCTTCATGCTTGCTCTGGGGGTCTCAGGCTGGGTTTTATGTATATACTGGTATACTTACCCATCTCCTAAAACCTATGTAGTTATGTTATTTGTCAGTCGAGTTTGTCTTTTTGTCAAATTGATGGTCAAGTGTTACTCACTTGCAGTTATCTTTCCCTGCCAGTACCATATTGTCTCCTTCTTTTTCTTAGTCATTTTTTTTATCGTTGGATTGTTGACAGTAACGCAGCTGTCAGCGCAGTACCTCATCCACTCCCAGACTCTTTGACGTCAGAAGCAGGCCCGTTTGCTATTCCACTGCAGCTTTTGAGGGAACGAGGCAGAATGAGCTGAAGAATGCTCACTGGCCTGGCTAAGATTTTGCAGTCTAGCAATGGTTGTTGGTGGTCAGTGTGCGTGTTTCGTGCACTGTTTCCTAATTGAAATTTCTGAAAGGTGCTCAGCCAGGCACTTTCTCATGCCCAGACACACGCAGATGTTGGTCACAGGCCAGCTGGTCGAGCCAGTTCCCCTAAAAGCACACAGTCAGAGTCTGTACCAGAGAGAGAGAGAGGTAGAGAAATGGTGTGGCTGTTAGTGACTTTTGACACTGTGTTTTTTGGGGGTTTACCAATAGATTGGAAAAAAGGAACCCCACCCATACAGGATCATGTACTCTTCTAACATCTGTGTACACAAAAATGATTGCACTTTCGTGCATGAGGTTTTTGCCCAAGAACTTTATGCATATCAAATGGTACCGGAGATTGCTAAAATTCTTCATCATCACCAGCAGCAGCAAATTATATCTGTATGACATTTCTGATGTTATTGGGAAAAAAAACATGGATCTTTTTAGAAAAATACAGAAATAATAGAGAGCAGCAGAGTAAGTGAAGGCTGTTCCTCTGACTGCAGAAACGGTGAGCCAATGTGCCACAGATGCCGTTTGTATGTTTAATAGATTAGGCTGACTGAAGGGGTCTGTGGGAGCCTGGCTTAGCGAGGCGTCGTGCCGTGGGCAGGCTAAATCTGGTCACCTTTCGAAGGCCGGGGATTGCAGACAAATTTGATGAAGCAGTTTGGCAAACTGAACGTTTCAACTGGTCATAAATAAGACAATAGTCCCAACATATAATACAGGAAGCCTATTCTCGAATGTTCTTGTGATGCTTAACCACCCTTTGCGCATTATACTCTATATGTGTGTGTTCTGTCAGCTATAGCGCTCATAGCCAAGATACTTGGGTTATCACCAACAGAGCTGCCACCCCCATTCTATCAAATGCTTGCTGCCTACTCACACTTGCACACAGACGCACATACTTCATCTAACACCAACAGGATTTATGAAATCCCTCCATGGCTAATTGAAATTTTCTGGGCTGTAATGAATGGGTCCATGTGTATGCTTGTGAGTTTGCACTTTCTGACATGTGCACAGCCAGCATCCCGAAAGTGTTGCTTCATATAAATTGCAAAAAAACCCCAAAACATTTCTACCTTACTGAACCACTCATAGACTTGATACGATGTGTCTGAAGCATAGACTGTATACAAATATGGACAATGCATCCCTGCTACCTTGCATTGGCCAGTCTGACATTATTTTCGTGGGTGTACAGCCAGTCACCAGGGGGAGCTATACTTGTATTGGCTTCACTTTTGGGGAGCTATTTGTGGTTCATCTATATACACTCTTTGGTCTGAAGGGTCACACAGCGTTTAACAAGATGAAAAAGTTTCAACAAAGTGCTTGGTTATTCGCAGGTAATCAGATTTGAGGTAGCTGCTGTCTAATGACTTTCACCATTCAATTTACCATACCATATGGACCATTGGATGAACCCCTGCTTTTAAGTATTGCAACTCCATAAAGTTGCAGGATATAGTCACCTCATAACGCTACTGTCTAAGTAACGTAGCAAACAAGTAAGCAACTTTTAAATAGTTGAGGAATAAGAACAATTTGTTCGATTTAAACCATGCACTATTTTTTGTAAATATCAGGCGATCTAATTTTTTTGTCTCCAGATTTAGTACTAGATCTGACAAAAAATTGCCAGAGATGAGGACAACAGATTGATTCAGCGGCCTCTGCTATTTATAGTAGGCCTTTAGAGTGGGCCTGTTACTGTGTGAATGTATATCTTTTATGTATTAAAAACCTAAGCTCCATACATTTTAAAAAATGCAATCAGTCATTACTTTTTGCACCTACTCTTCCCCTCTTCCTCCTCCTTGTCTCTGTCCTCCTAGCTCACAAAAAAATTGCCCTTTCCTCCATAACTTGAAGCATCTTGTGTGCACGTTTAAGGAAAAAAAAAAATAGGTCATGCTGCTCTACAAATAGGATCTGTCAGCGGAGGGTTAAAACTGGAGGCTGTCACTCCAGTGATGAATGCTAGGCATGTCTGAAACACACAACGTAGTTCTCAGGCGAGGGGAAGGATGCAGTTTTAACCTTCCAATATTTCCTTGCAACTGAGCCGCCAGCCCTGTCGCAGCTGCTTCTCTCAAGTACTTGTAGAAGAGCTAAGCTGCAGAACTAAACTGTTTTAACCAGCAGCAGCAACAGTTTTCAACCTTTTCTGAAGTCTTTGTTTTTGGGCTAATACTGCCATATACTGAGAGCAATTTATTCTCAGGAGATGGGTGCACCGCTCTTTGCCACACAGTTTAATTTATCACTAGTAGTGCTTATGGCTTGGCAGTACACTCTAGGCTGAAACGTGAACAACTATTCTTAAATGTGCCTTTATTTTATTGTTTTATTGTAGTCTTCGTTACTTTATGTGTTACGTTATCTGCAACTCACAGCCCTACTGTGATTTACCTCAGTTTCTATTAAAAGAAGTGACCCTGCATAGCACTCGCTCCATTTGCAAGAAGTCCACCATCTCCATCACATCTCTGGATTTATGAAGCAAATTTTACCTCCAATGTGTTGCAAAAATGGTCCGATTTTGCTGTGTTTGCTTGGCCTGTAATGAATCCGCTTTTCATAACTAGTAGACCAGCCTAGTGTTGTATTTCACTTCACACTCTCTGTTCCTGTTTGTTTCTGCAACTTTTCCCTTTTTCAGTTTTGTCCCATTATCTTCCAGTCTGAGTTTGCAACATGAAAAGCAACGTACTACCACCTTTAACACTATTAATGTTGGGTGAAGTCGGTCAACGGAGATCCAGTGCAACACAACGCTGTATTCATTATCGCGTTTGAGCCGGTTTGTGTGCTGTCATTAATGTCAGTGTGAAGCTATTGTGACTGAAAGGTTGGATTAGGGCGGCGTCCAACAGAACTTGAATGTCACGTTGATAAGCCAAAACATTAGAATCACATCCATAATAACCCTAATCCTAACCCTAATATGGTCTTAATGTACTGCCAAGGCAGGAAATCCTTTACATACAGAAAGTTACCAGTTGGACTTGTTGACACCACATACAAATGTGGCCAGTTCACAGGTTGTCCTTCTGGTCTGTCTCAGTCGTCTAGCAATAGCGACTGAGTTTTTGTCCCGATAGCTCAGACCGAAAAAGTGCATGTGTTGAATACACCCGGACAGAAAAGGATTGGAATATGCTTTTCGTCCCCATTGACTTGCACAGGGCAAAAAAGTAAAGAATTATTTGAAATGACGATTACGATGAAGATCACTAACAGGAGGAGGGTATAAACATCTTCATCACCTGTCTCAAACTGCTGTTTTTCCATGACAAGAATGAACATTGATGCTCGACAAGTTACTTTCAAGTATGTTTTTTTTTTTTTTTTTTTTTTTTAACCACCTTTACATTTTTATCATTGTTGTGAGTTTGATTACTGTTAATTCACACTTTTTTTTCTCTACAGTGTTTTGCCTTTTGGCCACATGTTTAATTTACATCTCAATGGAAATCTCAGCCACATGAATATTTCAGTACTGCAAGACCTTTTTACTCCAATCTTTCTCGACTACACAGATGGATTTTATTCTCTTCTTTCCATTCTGAATTTTGAAATGCTTGTCAAAATCAGAAACTACCTTGGTGTTAGGTCGATGCTAAAATCTTATGGCATTGTATTTGCGTATGGTTGTTAGTTGTGATTGCTACTATCTTAATGTGATAAAATAGTTTTTTCTTGAATGTATACCTCCCTCTGAAAATTATCACCACTCCTCTAAGCCCTAGAAACTGGTCGATCTACGTCCAGTTTGGACCAAGATTCCAAACAAAAGGCCTGAAAATGTTCATTCTTGTCTTTCTTTTCACGGCCGACTGACAAATGTTGCACAGTCTTGCTGTCTTCATTATCAGAGAGTATTATACCTGGTATGCCCTCCAGACTCAACTACTGCAATGGCTTCAGTTAATTCAAAATTTTGCTGCTCTGCTTTTAACTCACTCCACGAAAGACACCATATTAGTCAAAGTCGTGCTAGTGTTCAATGGTTGCTGGTTAATTTTAGAATTGAGTTTAATATTTTACTGCTGGTGCCAAGTTACATTTGTTATCTTTTAATTCTAAGAAATTAGCAAGTTGGTGCCCTAAGTTATGGATTCCATGCCCAAGGATCTTATGCTGGCTAAATCAGTGTCTCCTTATTTAATCCCTACTATGATTATAACTGTCCTGAACAGGGCCAAATTAGAAGTTGAAATACTGGGGTAAAACCAGCAGTTATGGCTGTTGTTTCAGTCTGGGATATGGAGGATGCCATGCTCCTCTGCACAAGCATTATCCCACTGCTCTTAAGCCAGTTTGAGTGTCAGTGACATTGGGATTTAATTAAAGGAAAACATATCAATCCTGTGGCAGTTCACTCAGAAGTGGTGTACAGTGGTTTGGTTGTGAACAGGTGTATTTTTCAAAAGTTGAAGAGCACTGAGCCTGATAACGCCACGAGGGTCTTAATAACATTGTCAGTTCCTGTTTGCTGATTACAGGCAGACAGCAGTGAGGGGAGCAGTGTTCAGAGCCTCAGTTCCTCGATACTCTGCACGCTCTTTACTTGGTACACTGAACAGCCTCTAAAAGCCTGGTGTCAGACCTCACTTCAATGTGCAAAAAGCAAACCCTCATTATAGTCAGGTCATAGTGAAAATGACAGACATTAGCAGGACACAGCGGAGCTCAGTGAATTGAGCCATTTACTGCAACTAAGTACTTTTAGCAGCTTGTTAATTCTGTCTTTCTGACATTGATCAGCTCCCTTGTACTTAATCCATCTCTTCTGTTTTTGTTGCCATCTTCTTGTCAGAATAAAAGTTCACAGGAGATATGGAATCCGTATAAGCTAGCACCGTTTTTTAAGTGGCTAAACTTTGAAGCAAATAGCCAGGGATGCATTTGAAGTAGATTTACACCGTTTGAAGTGCATATTGGATGATCAGCTAGTCCTAGCCCCATGGTAACCCAGCCCTTACGCACACGGAAACTCTGCAAAACGGATCTTTGCAGTTTATTTCAATTTGGCTTAATGTGAAATGGCAGGGGTGGCTTAAGTTTACTTTCCTATAAAGGTGATGCTGATGGCTCATTGACCACATATCAATCATATTATGTGATTTAGGGTAGCTAGCTAACATAGCCAAGACTGTAGTAAATAACACTGACCATATTATGACAGTCCAATGTTCTGCTTCTTGGAAGTTACTTAGACATGTACCAGCCACCTACACCAGACCAGCAATGACACTGATTGATGGCAGTAGCCATCTCCAGAAGGATGCAGCCTCACGTAGGCACACACAAAAACGGCTGGAACAAGTCTAAAAACATGAAAAACAGCACAAGGTGTTGACCTGGCCTCCAAATACACTAGATCCCAAACTGATGAAGTATCTGTGGGATGCACTGGAACAAGCTAACAAGGCTAGTTAGACTCACCTTTGTCCTCATACTTCTGGTCTAACAGCACAGTTCAACATGGGTGTGGATGCTTCTCCTGTTCATAACTGCTTCACCATTTTATTCTCTCCGCTAACTCTCGCACAGTTTACCATGATACTTTTGCATTCGATGTGCCACATGTACATTTTATTACTCAGTGAAAAAACAAATTCAAAAGTGATGATGTCGCGGTCGAGAAAAGGGCACACCAGACAGAGCAAGACAGTGCAACGGAAGCACCAGATAATAGAAAGTTATTTAGACCATCCGAAGGAAAAGGAAAAGCGTACATAAATCTATTATACTCTAATTTATTTCCAATGCATGCTGCTGAGAGTAATCTCCGTTGGTGGTTGTTCTGGCAGCAGCTCTCCCCCCTGTGCTACTGTATGTGCTCACAGGCAGTTGTGAGATGGAGTTGCTATGGTTACAGGGACGCTCTGTGTCCCTATAATAGATTTTTTTTTTTAACTTAGCATGCATGTTATATCATAAATGTTTGCATCTCAATGTAGAAAAATGGCAATAGAACTATATTTCACTTAGAGGTTTTCCAACATGTTCTATTTTTTGAAATTGTTTTCAGATCTACAAAAATAGTAAAAATTGTGTGCACATGAGACAAATGCAGTGCTTTTTTCATATGCCTTTTTTTAATTAAATGAGGTGCACAAATAAATTAAACAGAGCTCCAGCATTGTTACACGTATGTATACAGTTTTGCCTCATTTGTGCTCATGTGTGTGCTATCAATGACAAATCTTCATTAGAAATTAAGCTATTTTCACTGTAATTAAAACATTTTTTATATATATATATATATAATTAGACTCACCCCTAATGAGACTTGTCACTGGTATCTGATAATGACCTTAGTTGTGCTGTCAAGGTGTGGATTTGTGAGTCAACCTTTGACATAATCAGTAAGAAAAATATGACAAATTCCTATTTTTAAGCTTTGAAGCAGTTGCTCCTCTTCTATATCCTGCCTGGTCTACAAGTTGAATTAAATCTAGTTTGTTACCATGTTTGAGGATTGGGTTACTTTACATTTATTAAGTGTTGCTGCCAACGCTCCAGTTTTGTTTGTAAGTGTTGCGTCCCCCAACCCCCCACCGAAACTTCACTAAAAGGCCAGAAAAGATGGCTAGTTAGACCGCAAATACTGACTTCCCTTTTCATTTTTAAATACTCTATAACTGTGAATGTGGCTGCTGAACACTTTGGGCAATATTCATGAAGGCTGAGGAGTAGTGACCCTGACCCATGCAAAAGTAATGTCACAGAATGTCTACATTTGAATGTCACTGACTTGACAAAAATCACTCTCACTCCAAACTAAATTGAAAAGTTGGCTGGTCTGACTTGCCCTGCACACTTTTTAGTAACTCAATCACAGCTAAAGGAACTTAAATCTCCCCACTTACTACACCCTTCTACATATTTTATTTCACTCATGACACCATTAAGTCCATTAAGAAAATGGACATGGGTCTTCTGAGGGTGTCCTGTGGTGTCTGGCAACAGGATGATGTTAGAAGGGGCCTTTGGGTCCTATGGGTTGAGGGGAGGGGCCTCTGTGGACCATCCCACAGATACTTGATCAGTTTGGACTCTAATGGATTTGGAGACCAGGTGTGTCACCTGTTAGTGGTCATAAAGTTATGCCTGATCGGTATAAGTATATTGTCTCCATGCTGAAGATGATGAATGCTATTTAATTTAAACTAATTGTAAACTGCATAGCTTTTGAGTAAAATGATATGCATTTTTTTAAAAGCCTGATAGTGGGGACACAAATTAAGTGCAAGGCATACAAGAAATAAACTTAAATTTCTCTTATGTAACATATACTCTTGTTGCAATAGCTGTCCGTGTTACTGTAAAGACGAGTAGACGGAGTTACCTCACCACACAGCTGTGTAGAACTGGTTATGTACTATCCTATAGATTTTTCTAATTTATTGTCCTCTGGTTGGATTTGCCTCAGAGGCATATCTAGAAATATTTTCCCATCAATATCCAGTAAAATGCTTACACATTCCCTGTCATAAGTCTGGTATGGTCCTGCATGAATCCAGATGAAGTGCATTGACCTTCCGCTCCAAGCCAGCCCTGGTGCTGAGCCTGCTGCTGCTACACTGAGCTGTGATGGGCTTTGATGTTTAATGTTGAATTTTTATTCAGTTGGACACCCCCACTTTGCTGCACTTTAAGCGTGACTGTGCCTGGTAAGCCAGTCACTTACTAGAGATGGTCCAACATGGTTGAGAGTGTGCGGACCATCACCGCTTGGTTCTGCTCCAAAGAAAACCCACAATGTCGCAGGTTAGTGCTTTTTCCACCTGATGTGGTGGCGCAGTGGAAATGCAGCCACAGCGTACACTGATTAGGCATAACATTATGAACTGAATATTGTGTAGGAGTCTTATTATTATCATGAGGAAGTGGAAAGGTAGCATAAAAGTTTGGGTGAACATGATCAGCCCCGGAGACCCTGCTTAATGTCCCACTGTGCTTCAGAGTTGCTAATACTTTAAAGGGCAACATATGTAGACGTCCTAGCTCAAAAAATGTTCTTTTTGTCTTCTTTAAACTTTCAACCTCCTTCAGAGGTGTCATCTGGTAGAACTTCTACCAGATGACACCTCTGAAGAAGACTGCAGATGACAGTTGAAACATGTCAGGTATTTATTTAGCATCACTTTTTTAGTATTCTTACCTATCCCCCGTTATCAGTAGATGGACTGTTGTGGTGGTTAGTTCCTCCATTAAAGTTTCATCTAGCTTTGAGTAATGAACTTAAAAGGAGTGCAATAAATATTCAACAAGGCCACAAACTCTCAGTCCTCACAGGAAATCAGTATGATGTTTTTTGGTTCTGCAGTATTCCCATGTTAGCCATCAAACTGGAGTTAGTGTGTGTCATTAAACATTCTCCTTTGTCTCGTTACATACATCCATCTGTTACTGCTGCAGATATCTTGGATTTAGTCATTAACATATCTATTTTCCCATCATCCACTGTATACTGCGGGTAAGCCGCAGCCCACTCCGGTTGTATAGCCTTGTTTCACATCCTAAGAAGTGGTTTTGAGACGCTACCCCTCCTCTGAGACTCCCGTAGACAGCCATCTTTTGACAGGACCACTATCACAGCACTACTTAGTAAGCAATCTCCTGCGGTATACTTGAGGGATGGATGTGTTCGGTGAGTCATGTCATGAGTCTGAATGCCACTTCAGTGGAAGGATACGACTCAAGGAAATCTGAGCAGCAGAGAGAATGAGACTGCAGAGAGTGAAACTCACAGTGAAATACGCCGATCAGGCACAACATTATGACCACCGTGTGCCTCCAAAACAGTTCTGACCCATCAGAGAATGGACATGGGCCTTCTGAGGGTGTCCTGTGGATCAGGCTTGTTCCAGTACATCCCACAGATACTGTATAAGTTTGAGATCTATTGAATTTGGAGGCCAGGTCAGCACCTTGTGCTGCTGTTCTTGGTTTTTGAGTTGTTCCTGGACAGCTCTTGTGTATGTCTGTGTCAGACTGCATCCTGCTGGGGGATGGCTGCTGGAGTGTTGTCAAGGAGTGTAATAGGGTGGAGATATCTGGTCTGGTCTAAGTGAGTGGTACATGTCTAAGTAATATCCACAAGAATGCCAGGTCCAAAAGTTTCCCAGCAGAACACTGAATTGTCACAAGATGGCCAATGTTATTTACTTCTCCTGTCAGTGGTTTTAATGTTGTGGCTGATGTGTATAACACAGTGTATAATTGTGGGAATGTTCCAATGTGGGGATGTTTTCCCTCTGGAGCTTCTTTCTCACTGTTTTACTGGGTCTTGGCTTAATACATAGATTACTACCCAAGACAAGTGATGGACTCATGGAGACAAGAAATCCCAAGTTGGTTATGTTAATTTCAATATTCAGTGTCAAAAGCTGTCATAAAGCTTAAATTTAAGTCCCTCAGAGGAGCCACTGTTTGTCACAGTGGCTCCTCTAAGGAACTTAAAACAATATTTTATTTTGGGCACTCTTTTTTTGTCACTACATACATTCCTTTTGTTATCTCATTGTTTAGCTGTCTTTGATTTTATTGTACACTAAAACAAAATGCTTCTGTAAATGCATTAAGACTTCCCAGCACCTGCATATTATTATTTTCTCTCCACCAGATGAATATCGAAACAATATAGACGTCACTAAAATAACAGCTGTGCAGCAAATGAAGATATAAAAAATAAGTTGACGTTACCATCATTTTTGTCCAGGCCAGTTTAATTAATTCGATTTTTAATATGATTCACAAAAAAGCAACGTCTGAATTAGATTTTTAATTTCAAGCACATATTTATTAATTATGTCTTCTTTCAGTTTCAATTTCTTTTAGTCACCCTTATAGGTTTTTCTTTCTTCAACAGAAGAGACAATTTTGTCCATGTGTGTATCTTTTAGGTATCTCTGATAGCGTCTTTAATTGGATTTAACCGCCGTGGAGACTTTCACCACTCTTCTATTGTTGTTTCCTCCACCGCAGTGGAGTTTTTAAACAACAGCAAAATGACATTTTTATACGATTATCCCTGGCTTAAAACAAGCTGCCTCAGTTCAGAACTTCGTGACCTTAATACATGGGACTGAATGTACCGAGTTATTCGAGTTTAGTAGGTCGTGATATCAAACTTGTAAATGTCACGAAACAGCGTGTTAAAAAAAAAAGGCATTTTGAGGGATAGATTGTTTTTCTGCTTTTGCCAGAACCCTCATGTCTCTGTGGGACGTTTTTGCCCCTTTGTCTGGCCATGAGGTCTCCTTAGGTCAATAGTTTCCATCAGAGCAACACTAACAAATCAAGCCGTTTTCATGGGAGGTTTGGCATTCAGAACTGTAAGTCAGCTGTGAAGAGACAGTGCGTGTGTGTGGATGAGTGTTATTTCTGCTCTGCCCATGTGTGTTTCATTATGGACGTTCTTTTTTTAATTCCGTTCAATTCCAAACAAAATTGTCAGTTCCACTTAATTTTGTTGTGTCCCTCTCTCTTTCCTTCCTTGTTTCCTGTTCTCTCCCAGCCAGCCCTTTTTATTTTTCTCTTTGCATCATTCACTGTTCAGACTTTAGCAGTGATCCAACAACATGATTTTCAGCTTCTGAATACAAAAAGAGCTTTCAAGGCTTAACTTGTGGCCTGTGCAACCCTTTGGCGTTTGTCCACACACATACGCGCACACTCAAATGAAAAATGAGTTGCTGTAACCTCACGACTACCCCCCCAACTTTTTTGCCATACTAACTTTTTTTAATATATGAACATTCCCTTAAAGCTGAAACCAGGCCTCTCCTCCTCCATTCCTTCACCCTTTTAGTTTTTCCTATAGAGTAAACAGGCAGCCCTTAACCCACAACCCTAGCAAATTTTTACGTTACACATCTTCCATCTCTCGCATAATTTCATCCCACACAGACCACAGGCGGATAGTGTGTTAATGTCTCTGGATGCTGAGGCTGTTATTAACTGAATGGAAGACCACACACTCCAGCAGACATGGCCCTGTGCTGGTGTTTCAGTCATAAACACAGGAGGGGGGACTTGTTTGTACTGAAGTGAAGTCGAGTCGAATAACACTTAGTTTTGAGCTTCATCTTGAATTCTGTGGTGCTACAATGTTCTTATGTAAATTGAAAAACATACTGGCAAAAGCGTGGAGCTGCAGTTCGCATCATAAGGGAATGTTTTCAGGGCCCATTCTTAGAAGGCAGACAGACAGCAGTTGTCATTAATCAAGAGGCAGTTCCAGCGCAGAGAAGTACCAAATAAACAACAGACAAGATAACTGTTATTGTCTTTTATTATTCCGACTGTAGAAGAGTGATGGTTGGGGTGTTAATGTACAGGCTCGTATAAAGGAGGGGTAGAGCTCCTGCCAGGCGCAGCAGGACGCATATGAAGTATTTACTGGACCTACTTGGAAAGCGCTGGTGAGGAGGTGAGTGAGAGATGCCCTGTGCTCCCTCAGCAGCAACTGTCCGGGTGTCCTCAGGCGAACCGTGTTGAAAAACTAGAATTGATCTGAGCTGGCAGGCTGGCTGCTCTCCTGTTGGATGTAATGAACACAACATCACGTTGGACTGATTAGTGTGTTAGGGCGCCCTCCCTCCAAGATCCACTTGAAGCCTCTAAGTCTGCTTCCCATATAGAGATGTTGTTATTGTCAAACCCTGTCCCCGCTGTTAGCACTCACATCTGGGGAGTGACCAGATCAGGGCCTACAAGATGGACAAAGCGCACTGTCCCTATCCTGTAATGTGTCACAATTTAACGGATTAATGCAGGACCCACACTGGTTGTACTTCGGTGGTCCAAATTCCCTTGACAAATTCGCAGCTAATCAAATTACCAAAACCCAAATGGGTCCGCAGTCACTTGGGGGGTTTGTCGCCCTCTAGCGGACAGCGGCATGAGACATATGTTTATGTTGCCCCACGGGTAATCCTCTGAGTTTGGAGCTTTCAGATGTTGCAGCAGAAGACAGAATACACTCTAAAAGCTCAGTAGTTTATACCGACTATGCATTTGTGTAGGCATAAGCCAACAAACAATATGCAAATTATAAGGTGGCTTTAAGATAAAGAAAACAAACTATGACTTAAATAAAGTGCATAACATAGAGATTATAGTTTAACACAGCACACGTTATTTTGCAGTGATCTCAATGTTAAAGGTCCCCTCCATCAAGAGAAATCAAGTCTGCTTCCAAATAGAACCTGCTCATTGCATTTTTAAAAAGACATCCAAACTGCCTTGCATTTAAAGTTTATTTTCCTCCTTTAATAGCCGAAGTGTAAATTCTTACGTCTCAGGATAGACTGTTTGCAAACCTTTGCGTCTTCAAAAATCTGTCACTGTCAGACACATTGGGATAATTTTTAAGTCAGACAGTCTGCTGTACTGCAAATGATAGTGGAATTACGGAATGTCCCGTCATAATAACAAGATGTTATGGAGGCAAGATGAGTGAGCTTTAAGAGATGTGTCTCCTACGCTGTAAAACACGTCGAGTGAATTCAATTTCGAAACAAATGTTCAGCTGCTGCCTCAAAAATGTGAACTCGACCTGAAGAAATCCTCTACTTAAACTCAAAAGGCTAAGGTATAACTAATGATCATTTACTGTTTCAGCTTGGTACTACGAGTTAAAACAACTCATTAGGTTACATTGTCCATTGAAGAGAACTCATTGTATCTTGTCAAATGAAATCAAAATTTCTCACTATTTTAACCACAGACTGTATATCGGCCTAACTATGGACACGCAAAGATGCGTTATCGATGACCTGCACAGACTTCTGCAAGATTCCTGTGCCTTTTTGTTTAAAAACTGCGCTGTACTCTACTTCCACCAGTTACAAACAAATGCTTGATTATACACTGTATTTATTTATTTATTTAGTCACAGTCCTTTGGGCCTGCTTCATGGGGCCGTGGGCGTGGTAACTTGTTGTAATCATGATGTCACATCCTGTACCTACAATGTCAAATAACTAAAACGAAAAATAGACACTTGAGCGTGCATCAGTTTTATATTAACCACCTAAAATGACTGAAACCATCCTTGTATTTTAGTGTTTTAGTTTGGCCCAAGTCCCAACCCACTGACCTATACTGCAGCGAGACACCAGGGGGAGCTCTATTTGCTTTGACTCACCCTTGAGGAGCTGTTACGCTGTTCATCTTTATTTACAGTCTATGATCTGGGCCTGCCCCTCCTCAGCTCGTGTGGCTGCTGATGAATGTGGGAATACTTGTTGCATTTGCTGCTCTTCCCCCTCAGCCAGCCCTCAGGGGCGCTGCAAACCAGCATTATAGCCTTTGTCATATTGAGTGAGAATAATGCCATTTGTTTTGTGTTAAGTACGTGTCAAAATCTGAAGCGCTTTATTCGCCAGATGTAATGAACACGCAGGCATTTGTCTTGATGATCGTTGCATGCTGCACAACCGGGGAGCCGACAGTTCATCAGTCAAGCTAGGAGAAACCCATCACACAAGCAAGTTGTATAATGCCGGGAGTATTTATTATGCATACAATTTATTTTTAAGAGTTATCCCAGGATGACGGTGCCGGTTATGATAACACTGAAGCATCCAAATCATTTCTGAAAGTGCTATAATGAAATCCAGGTTTTAGGCTTTAGTTTAAATTTGAATCTTTTACTGTACTAGTAGCCACCAAGCAATGCTAAAAGGCTTAGATTGTCAGCTGACTGCTAACTGTCTTTTGTCACAAGTTGGCATGCAGTATACATTTATATACTGTATGTACGAGGCCTACCATTAGGATCTGGGTCTGCTCAGGCATGCGTGTGTTTGTATTTGTCTAGCCATCCTCTGGTGGACCAGTTTGCAGTTCAAGCATTATGGAGAAGGATTTAGCGATTGGTTCTTAATTTTTGGCGCCTATTAATGATTTCAACTCACATTTCCAGGTTAAGATCAATTTAACTATATTTATATCAGTTGCCATTTTAAGTTAAGAGCCCTATGGTTTTTGTTTCTACTGACCACTAATAGCACATTGTAAAGTTGACCTAAACTTCAGACAGACTCAGCTAAAATCTTGTTTGATCAGAAATATGATATTTATTATATTTAGGCCATTTAGAGAGGACATTAGAATTAGCAATGAGTTTATTGTTGATCTTTACTTTGTCTTCCAGATAAGTACCGGGCTTAGATTGTCAGCTGACTACTAACCATCTTTCGTCACGCCCAAGTTGGCATGCAGTACAATATACTGTATCTATGAGGACTTACTTGCCCAAGCTTGCTAGAGTTATTAACTTACTCAGCAAGTACTGAGTTACTAGCCAGACTCAATTCTTAGCAGAATATGAGTCAAGTAACACCCAGTTTGGATTTAATTACGGGGCATGTTTCAACGGATACAGAGAAAAAAAAATACAGCCAATCAGAGCTGTTCTGTTACTCAGACTACATATGTTACATTGTTATTACTCTTCTGTCCGTCATCTCGTAAAGCCTGACCAAATTATTTGATTGGTGCAGGACATCTTTGCCGGGACATATAATTTGACTTCAGACCAACTAAGCAAAAATTTTTTGGATGAGGTAAGTCAGTCTGGCTTCCAGTTTCCAACAGTAAGCTTTAAAAGTCATGTGTTCTGATGGTGTAAATACCGAACAAAATAAAGACTACAGGAGTATTTATCCTGGCAAAGAACAGGGATCAGTGATTGATTTGATGGTAGGTAGCTCATGGGAGCGCTGCATATTGCGCTGCCACGTCAACTCAACCACCCATTTAATTACAATTCACAGTGTGTAATAGACTGTTCAGGAGCCTCTCCTGGTCCTTCCTCCCACCTGTCTCCAGTAACTGATAAACAGAACACTTTTCCAGATGAGACAAACTTTATATGAGTTTTTGCAGCTAAACAGATTTTGGTCTGCGTAACGCCATTAATCTTGTGATCAAGGAAGCAGTGGTGTGTGGCCTGTGTTCAGATTTATCTTCAGAATGAACCCCACAAATAAAAAGGACAAGACCCGTTCACTCAGCCATATATCAGTATGTTGATTAATCTAAAATAAATATATAGCGATCAGGCGTAACATTATGACCACCTTCCTATTATGACCACCTCCAGTGGGTGGTAACAACCATAAGAATGCCAGGTCCTAAAGTTTCCCAGAAGCACATTGACTTGTCACAAGATGATCAATGCTATTTACCTCTCCTGTAAGTAGTTGTTGTGGCTGATTGGTGTACCTGTCATATCAGTATCAGTATATTTCAGTGGCCTTATGAAAAAGGTCCTGGTTTCAATCCTAGTTTACATAGTGAACTTGCATAAACTGTTCTTGTTGAACTGGCCAGAATGTCTGGATGCTAGTTGTGTCGTAGTGCACCTTGTTTTAGTGGTGCCACTTCTCTCTTCTCAACTACAGTATTTTTAGACTTAGATTTTTTAGATTTTAATGATCCACAAGGGGAATTCATTGGTCAAAGTAGCTTAATTGTTACAAAAAGATGAGCTGTTATACAGCTGGATGGAGTAGGGTATAAAAGAAGTTCTGTAGCGTTCACTATGGCAATGGAGAATGAGGTCCTCTGTCCCTCTAGTTTTTGGTGTAGTGGATGGGGTGGTGTTAAGTTTTGTGAATCTTAATTTTGCAAGTTTTGCGGGCGCCCATTTGCCCTGTTATTGTACTCTTCTTTCCAGGCTGTCTGAGCTGATCCAGCTTCCAAGCCGTGTGACAGCTTTCAGTGTTGGCAGCAGGCTAAGGAGTGGAGTGTAACTGAATATGGGAAAGGCAGCTTTTTAGAAAACTTTCTGCTGCCACGAGTGGAGGCCTTTTGGATAGGCTCAGACTCAGACCTCATTTGAAGCCGTCCTGATTCCACATTTTTCTTCATATGCCCAAACTTCATGCTTTCACTTTCAGTCCTTTGTTTTACTCTGGTGGAATAATGTCTGCTTAATGAACACAAAAGCAGAGGGACATGTTGGTAGTCTTAGCTACCAGCAGCAACAAAAAATGTGATACGTCCTCCTTTACACACTTGTTTCTTTCTCCTCTCACCCCCTCTCCCCTCTCTCCTCATACAATTCAGAACCATCAGGGGAAAGCTCAGATGGAGTAGCGAGTTTGCTTTAGGTGCTGCTGGCGCCGGTGCGTGCATACAGCTTTTCTGGAAGGGCTTTGATCGTGGGGCTCTCCCGGGATACAGTCAGCAGTATTAGGCACTTTTCCTCTCTTGTCTCCTTTTAATTATGGGACCGTAATGAAGGCTGCACGCTTGGCTGCAACATATCACACACTCCCCCCATTCTTCCCCTCCAACAGTCAACACTGATCTCTCTCTTTTTTTTTTTAAGTCCTTGCACTCCCACTTGTTTTGTTGCTTCTGACTAGTATTTGCTCATTTAAGAGACTATTAATTCTTTATACCTCTTTGCTCTTTCTTCTATCTTAGTCTGTACTTGCCTGTAATCTCTGGAGAGTTTGTTTTCAGCTTTGCCTCTGTAACACTTTGTAATCTCTTTCTTTCTTTTTATTTATTTATTTTTTCATTCTTTTTTTGCACTCGCATCTTTCAGTCAGCTAAGGGAGGACAAGCTGCAGTTAACTCTGGGCTAACCAAATGCAAGTGACCAACTGCAGGAGAAACCCTGCTGAGTATTTATTTTGACCCAGGATACATTGCATTCTCACTACCAAAGGAGTGAGGACACATGAGACCCAGACCTCCAAATGCGGTCAGAGATCAAATCTCTCAAATGAATCAACATGTCCTCTGGGGTGTCCACACCTATCACGTGATCGGTTCTTGATGCAAGGTCTGAGCAGGCCCTTTGTTGACACTGCTGCTTGGTCTTCAAGAGTGGGAGAGAGGGGTTCATGAACAAAGAACACACCTTAAAGGCTCATTTAGGGTATTACGGGACCTAGACACCGTAGCCTACGCATGTAGCCTGTGTTGGGGCAAGACGTGTACCAATCACAGCTCGTCCACTCTGCGTTGCCTCAACGCATAGTCACATGTCTCGGGAAGTGCATGTCAGCTACGGCGCTAGGGTCTGCCAAGTGTCTGATGCCGTAGCTACGCCGTCAACTTGGCACAGAAGCGTAAACCACCTGTAAGGGATGAGAGGGGTTAAATGTGTAAATGGATGATGGTCTTCAGACGCAGAGGAACCCAGGTGGTGAGACTCAGGGTAACAGCATGTCAGGAAACTTCATCTCCTTCTTCCTGTACTCAAAGATGTAAGAAAAGAAAAGGGAGAGATAGGGAAGGTGGGGGGTGAGGCACAGCTTTATAGGAAAGGACAGGAAATAGAAAAATAGAATGACATGGGGCGTGGGTCTTATCCCTGAACCATAAGTTATAATAACTTCCCCAGTTGCTGACCTATGCTGCCACCAAGCCAGAGGAGCTTCATAGTAGCTATGTAGCATAGTTCTGTGCAAATTACAGTTGTCATCTCTTACGAGTACCTAAGAAAGAAATGTTTTTGTTTTAATGAATAAAGCACCACATTTATGAACTACTTCAGCTTCAGCAGGAAAGTGCTTTAGTGGCTGTTTAGTGGCCAAAACCCATAATTTCACACCGTGAGGTCCAAATTATTGTTGGGTTTGGAAAGAAAAGCACTTTGGTAGGGTTGGTTATTAGTAAGGCTCGGCGGTATAACCAAAAATGTATATCACGGTACAGCAACGTATAGCACTGCCCACTAATGCGGAAATGTAGAGCTTGGAGATGGAAAAAAAAAAGAATTAAATGTTATCAAGATGAAATGAAGAAACAGTCACAACTACAGTTTAATTTATTTTAACATATTTATTCATTGTAAAACACAAAGGCATATATGTCTGTATGTCCATATTCTATCCAGCTGTATAGCTCATCGTTTTGTGACAATTAGCCACTATGACCAGCATTCCGAACGCTGTGTAATCAAAGACACTGGTATGCCTGTATATTAAAAATTCATATCATAATAATAAAAAAAAATACCGGTATTCGTATAAACTGGTATACTGCCCAGCCCTAGTAAAAGTATTCTTTTTTTCTTTTTTTTCTAATGAATCTGAATAAACAAAACAAGACAAAAAAAAAAAAAAAACATTGTGCCTCAAGTCCTGACAAAATCTTGCTTTTTAAAAAGTCGCTCTTCACTACAGTGAACAGGGGTTCTATAAAGTATTGCTCAATTATCATCGCAGCAAGCCATGAATTAGCTCTAATGACTCTTACTATTCTAAGCCTGGACAGCCTCACTTATATTTGAAGTTAATATCACAGTCTTTAATCACCGTCTTCCCTGCTGTTTTTCCTAAATCAAACTTTAGATTAAAGTCATTTTTCAGCATTGTGTGAGAGCAGAATTTGCATGAATATGTGGTTTTCCTTTAAAGGTGCTGAGTGGTTCAGTAACGCCATACTACTGTAAAGCAAAGCCAACTGATCATCGCTGTAACACTGTCTCACTAGCTTTCTCACTGGCTAGTGTGTATAAAGCACTGCTCTCAGGACGGTTGGCCTCGCGTCATTTAATACTGGGACCAGAAGAGCGGTTCTGTCCAATACTTGCAATAGTTGTTTGTTGTTTCATCATACAGAGAATTGAAAAGAAATAAGTGGGGCCACTGGAATAAGCAGTGGTGTTGGGTTTGTTCTCTTTGGTTCTGGGACATACACTGGCAGTGTGACTGGCTTAACAGGACTCCACAAAGTCTGTGTTTTTTTTTTCATCTATCCATTACTGTTTCTCTTCTAACAATCTATCTATCTATTACTGAGGGCCTACCCATTGCGGTAATAGCAGCAAGCTAAATGACTCTGATTGTGGTGTAAGTGTAATCATGCAGCGATCAGGCGTAACGGACAAGGCTGGCAGGAGAAGTAAATAACATTGACCATCTTGTAACATTACAGTGTTCTTCTGGGAAACTTTTGGACCTGGCATTCATTCAGGATGAATGAATGGATGCTACTTAGACATGTACCACCCACCTAGACCAGACCAGGCAAACCCACCCCATAGCAATGACACTCCTTGATGGTAACAGCCATCCCCAGCAGGATGCAGCCTGACACAGACACTCACACAGCACAAGATGTTGACCTGGCCTCCCAATTCACTACATCCCAACCTGAGGCTCCTCCCCTCAACCCATAGGACCCAAAGACCCCCCACTAACAACATTCTGTTTCCGGACACCACAGGACACCCTCAGAAGGCCCATGTCCATTCTGGAGGCACAAGGGGAGACCTACACAATATTAGGTCATAATGTTACACCTGATCAGTGTATAATGTACTTTCAGTTCAGTCTGGAAATGGTGTGTGCAGATTTTTTAAAGTCTTCTCATGTAATAGAATGTAATTGGTATAAGTAGGAATAAAAATATAAATGTGGACAACAGAGTATTGAGAGATCAACCAAAACTGTAACTATCGGCGGTGGCAGTACACGCACAATGACTTCCTATTTACATAGCTGGACGGATTTCAATTTCAATTTTTCAATTTCTAAGTCTATTCCACAAACATTATTTAAACTTTATAACCATCGTATTGTATTATGCTTATCTGGTCCACAACAGTTCATGCACTGTTAACCGTTAGCTGTGTTATTGAACAAATATTTGAATCAGTTGTGACTGAACTCTTCGATTAGACTGACCCAAAGTCCAGGCAATCCAAATGACTTCTGAATCCTTTGTTAAGATGCTAATTCTAACTTTAAAGGATGCCGTCACCCTTCTTGTTAGTGCTTTGAAAACCCAGGGCCGTCTTGACTGAAAGCTGCATCACTGGGTAGTAGTCCTGTCAGTTAGTGGCCACAAGAGGGCGCCACAACTCTACTATGGCTTTGAGCTGTTTCTATGGCTTGGGCGCCTAATGGCAGGGACCTTAAGTGCACAGTAAATGTAGACCAGAGAGTGTTTCCGAGGGCAAATAAATCACGTCTGAGGGCAACAACTGTATCTCCTGATCAGGGACAGATTAGGAGACAACCTGCCCCTAAGAGCAGGGATAAAAAGACCCTATGAATGTGCCTTTTCTGAGTCTTGTGACTTATTTAGTGCATCTATTTACATGCATCTTCTTTTTGTTGTTGTTTTTTTTCCATCTTGAGGTTTATATGAGCCACCTTTGTGGTAAGCTTGTGTTCTAACTGTTACACATTGAATGCAAGTACCTGAAGTGCAAGTCGTGGGAGTTTAAGGGAGGTAGTGTTGCGTTTAGTGTGTGATCTGTTTTTAAAGTCACTCGTTGTATGGACAATAAAAGAAACAGCTCCTAGCTTTGCAGAATGCTCACTACAATCTGTAGCTTACCGAATGTGAAGGTGATTTCCTTATATGTTATACGTGCCCATATATGTTTGTCTTGTACTCATGTGAATATCTCTGTTATCGTGGGCTAACGCATTTCCTTTTTTTTTGTCTTTTCTTCCTCTGAACACCTGCTGCACACCTCCATCATCCCAGGTAAGACGCTTCCTTTGAATTTTGATTCTGTTTCTTGTCTTGTTTTGGCTGCAGAGCAGTCCCGTCCAGGTGCAGTCGCAGCTTTAGGTGGCAGTCAGGTGCTGCTTCATTTTGGTCAGAAAAGCCGAGTCAACTTCGCGCGAGCGCGTGGAAACGTGATACTCCCGCACCCCTGTAGTGATATTCTCCCCAGTTTATTTATTGCATTTGTCATAAATTGGAGCGGCCCCCCACAACCCCCACCCTGGCCCCACGTGACATCATCCATCTCTGTCTGTTTCTCTGAGGCTGCTGAATGTCACGCAGCATCTCCGCTGTCACAGCTCAAGGTTCTCCATCACTTATTTAAATAAACAGGGGCCGTGCACACTATATTGGGCGGAGTGTGTGTGTGTGTGTCCCTGTTTGCTGTTTTTAGATTGTCTTAGATTTGATGCAGTCAGGGCCTGATGGAAGGATGGCTTGATGGCCGAATGAGGAGATGGATGAGGGGCTACATTCACCCTGGCAGTTTGTCTTTCTTTTCCTCCTGCTGCTCCCTCCGTCACTGTAGCGTACACCACTCTCATTTTTTTCTACATCTCACCGTCTCCATCTCTGGTTCTCCTTACGGCTTCTTTTCTCCTTTTGGCATACAAACAAGTGTGTGTGCGTGTCTATGTGTGCTTGCGGGGTGCACGTATGCGCGTGCACGTATATAGTATGTGTGGAGATGGGTAACCATGACAACAGCAACCTGAAGTAAGAACCCTTGTGGCAGGCACAGCGCAGTACCCTCTCTCCCTGATTCCGTCTTTCTTTCTTTCTCTGGATAGAGATGCAAAGATTGCATCGCTCTTCTTCTTCTCCCCTTCTCTTTCACGCAAATCTTTATATCTCTCGGTTTCCTCTAAAAACGATGTCCACTCCATACATGTTGTGACCCTTTCCCTGCTTGCATCAGTGCATAAATTGCCCATTTTGGGGCATTTCAAACTCAGTCATGTTGTCCTTCTGAAGTTCTCATTAACGGTATATGTATTTAACTTAAAAACGGAGAAGAACTGAGTGGTTGAAGTTGGTCGGTGCACAGACTGAGTGATTTTTAACACTGAACTTCCTATGAAGTAGCGTCATAGAGTGAGGGCACGCACAAGTGTGATAGTATAGACTTCACGCACCCTGAGGGACACGCTATGTCCGTGTGGTTCAAAGTGGTTTGTGTTCATTTGAGCATTGCTTGGGTCCACTGTTGAGCACATTATGAGAAGTACAGCCAGCAGCAGTTTTGCATTTTCTCTGTAAAAGGACAGAACAAAATACCCAGACAGCTTACCTGGCTGGGTATCGCAACATATAATAATGCACGTAATATCAAATAATTGAATATATAATAATATATTAAAATATTCCACCATTTCAAGAGGAAGATAAAGTACTTTATTCGTTTTTGCTAGTGTGCCTCAAGTTTTCCAGGTCAAATAAAAGTTTTTTTGTCACCTTTCACGTGGTGATTTCAACTTATTTCTATGCACAAAGGCAAGCTATTAAGTTGGATTAGCCTCTGCCTGCCCCTTCACCTTCCTCCTAGAAAGACACATATGTATTCTGTACGTATGCTAGCACACGGACCAGCATACAGCGTGTCTGTGCAGTGAAGCAGCAGCGGTGGAGAGGCTGCCTCAGTGGCGCCTGCAGCAGCTGGAGCCACTGAGGCGTCGTGAGTGCATTTCTTTTTTTTTTCTCAAAATGTCATCAGTTGCTGAGTTTGAGTGTCCCTCTTACTGAAAGCGGCTACAAACTGACCCAGTTTGGCAAGTCTCTGCTGCTTTCAATGTCAAGTGTGTGTGAGGGCTCGTGTATGTGTAAAACTACATGCTAAGTGGACCAGTAGCAGAGTGGTGGAGGCAGAGTGTACACGCACAAGTTGTAAACATCCCTGTTCTTATCTCTGTTCTGTGCTCCCGTCATGGCCCGTGGTCATGGTATAAGTTCAGAATACGACTTAATGCACTCTTACTTAATCTACTGTGAAATTCATGCACTTAATGTTTGCTACTTGATGCTCATCTACAGCACAGGACATAGTATTCTGTGGATGGCATATTTCATGCTGGCAATACCTGCTGCTTTCATTTTTATCTAGGCTCTACGCACTTTTATTACGTTAGCCAGACTGTTAATTATTGTCTTGATCCTATAATTATGTCCAGCATCACTTTAGAACTCTCAGCGTTATTCACACTGCTGTCTGTTAGGTAGTGTTTATGTTTTATTTAAGGTACCATAAAACAGGAACATAGATTTTGGGAACAGGAAATGGGAAAAAGTTGTTGCAGAACTCTTAACACAGTTGACTTGTTTGGAGAATATGCAGAGTGATAGTTAAGGTGGCTGGTATTGTCCATAGGCTGTAAATAAAGATGGAGAGTGTAACAGCTCTTCGAAAGTAAAGCCAAAGCAAGTACAGCTCCTCCTTGTGGCTGGCTCCAGTATAAGTCATAAGCTCCTCCCCCACCATGTTAGTGGATGGGCCAAACGAAAATACTTAAGTAGGCTACATGTCAAATATAGTTTTTTGTCTTTTTGGTAGTTAATATAATACTAATTCATACTCAAGTTTCCGTTTCTCTGAGAAGTTTTCTTTTAGTTAGTTATTTAACGCTATAGAAACAGGATGTGCCATCATGATGACTACACGTTGCCGTGCCGTGCTTTGTGAAGCGATCCTGTAGGATCGTGAGAGTTGGAAAAAATAAATAGATAAATAAGTACAGAGCATAATCCAAGATTTCTTTAACTGGTTGCACCAGAGTGCAGTATTAATCAAACGAGTGTAGGCGCGCCACAGATAATGTGGTTCTGTGTGGCTCCACTCTCTGACCGTACTGCACAAACTCGGGCTCCAAACTCAGAAGATGGAGATGCCTGCATTCCCGGGAGTGTAGCCTCAGGCCAATGCAAGGAAGTGGGGCCATATTGTCCATATTTATATACAGTCTATATATTGACAGATGGATATACCGAAGAGTGAATTTACTGGAAAGTTGCAGAGAGCGGAGTTTAATAAAACCTTTGATTGTAGAGCAGCAGGGACAGCAGTTGATGACAGTAGTGATTACTGAACTCATAAATGTGAACCTCAGAGGTACAATCTTTACATACCACAAACGAAATGACGTTGACTCTGTGGAGGAAGGGAAGAAAACTTGATTAGCCTCAGCAGGAAAACATTGTTATCAGCCATTTAAAAATTGGTCGCCTCCTCCTCAATCAGCTCTCCCAGCTCTGTTATCAGACTAAACACACACACACACAGACACACACACACACTTTCACAGTTACCCAGAGGGCATGGCTGCCCACTGAGTCTGTGATAGTGAAGCACCTCCAGTCAGACTCTCCCCCAGAGGTGCTGTCACTGTTCATACTTACAGCTGCACACATTGTCTGGAACATCCAGTGCTGGAAACAAGTATAATTACGTCACTAACTTACCAAAAAAAAGTGAGTTGTGTTGTTTTAGAGTAATTGTGCAACATAACACCAGAAGATGGTTGTTGTATCCGGATAGGTCAGCTAGGCCAGTGGTGTGACCGTACAAAGCAAAGCTGGAGGAGAGCAGTCATCTTCCTCTGGGTACAGAATCCTGGAGATAGATCCAAACTGACCCGCTGCCAGCGTGCGTTTCATCTCAGCTAGATAATGATGTCATTCATCAAGCTGACTCTCCTCAACTACATATGAGCTCCACTCAGAGCGATGCAGCTCCCTATCAGTGATTCCGCATTTCTGACACTCATCCGTATGATTATCTCAGCTACAGTCTGCATGAGAGGCGAGCTAGAGCTGTCATTTCAGCTAGCCGTGGTGTCAATGGAAACTCATTTGAGTATTGAATAAACTGGATATTTTCTGATGCGCTGTCAGTGATTTTTGTCCAGCAATCTCCCACGTACTGTTTCTGTAACATATTCACTGTAAAATCTGGTCTTGTGTTAGAAAAGCTTTGTAACACTATTTGCTTGTTGGCCAAAATGCGAGGATTCAGCACACGCTGGCAAATTATTTGTGCAAAATGGTTTTATACAAACATCCTCCACACATCTTCCAATTAGGGTTTTAGGGTAGCTTATGTTGTGGTGCGTATTCACTGTCCTTCAGTCGCCATCAGTCATAAGTAAACGCATACGGTTGGTGGAAGTGTCACCGCGTCAGAGTAGAGATAGAAGCTGAAGCCAGCTCTGTTTTCATGTGGCGTGGTCTTGCCCGACACGTGACGTAATTTCACATCACCCTCTTCCGTTTAAAATGTAGCGCCGCTCTCTTGCTGCTAGTGTGAACGCACCGTTAGGACAGAATCAGCTACTACATACTGGTCTTTAAATAACACATTAGCAGAATGCTATCACTCACCTAGAGTTTTTTAAGTTCATGAATTAGGAAATGCAATAAGGTACATGTCTTGCTTTTAGTAGCATCTTTGTCCCTGCGCAGTTTTACATGATGGTTCCTGTTGTTGGTAGGCTTTTCATGTGGGCATCAAGCAACTTGATTTCAGTAAAGTACCTGACAGACTCTGACTCTGGGACTTCATTCTGTGTGGGCCAGACACAAAAAACTGCTTTTAACTACCACTTGGATAGCAACTGTAAAAATCCTCGCAGGTTTAAGTTGAACATTTGGACAAATTGGTCTTACACTCCTTATTACAACCAATCAATATGTGTAAGTGTCAAGGCATCTATAGTGGGAATGGTAAGTGGGACAGGTGCAATGAAAGATGTCAGGAAGGAAAGGGAGACAAATCCGTGTAGAGAGGAGCTTGGGGTCAATGAAGGATTGACCAAACATCGGACTTTAAATAGGACAATGTTTTCTGTTTAAGCCAGTGCTTTTAACAATACTGATGAGAACAAATGTCCTCTGTTTTTACTCACTCTAATTCAAGCTGCTTTGTATCTAAACCTAGCCAAACAGACAAAAATACCCGATCAGTAAACGGTCTTAAAGGTTGTATTCAAAGGGAAGGGACCAATAATCCATAGTCATTTAGTTCAGGTTGTTGTAAGGTCAAGGACTGCAGCCCACCACTACAAAAGAGGAGTAGGCTTTTTTCCGGACCTATTTGCCCAAATGGGATGTAACGACCATAATCAAAAGTGAAATCTATTTGTTCACTCGCTGCACCCCCAACCGCACATCTCTTGGGAAACACACGGCTGACAGATGCCATGCTTTGCAGGCTGCCATCCAGAGGTGGCGGCTGTGACGCGATTGCTACACGGGTCTGTGGGCTCGTCCAGCCACGGAGAAGGCGCGATAAGGAGCAGCTAGATAACAGAGCAGGCTGTACAGCATTCGCCACCGCTGGTGATAAGAGAAGCATGAGAGATGGATTGCAGTGTTTGAAATATTGTGTTCAAATCTTGGCAATGCAACACGGAGCAGACTCGGATGTAGGCAAGGAGGTGGAAGGGGGGAGAGATGCACAGATACAGCCAGGGGATTTGGTTATGCCATGTCATTTTCACACTGGCAGCTGCACTAAGCAATCCTAAATGCTGAAGGCTGGCAGCAAAGAGACAGATGAGCCGTGCTTTAATCCACTTTGTTATCCAATACCACTTTTATGTGTCCTGGCCCCTCCCCCTGCATGCTGTAGAATGTAGGTGCTGAAACTCCCTGAGCAAAAAGCTCAGCTGCTGTCTGCAAATTCTACTTTGTAACCCGCTAGTGACGCCAGGAGAGGAATCTCCATGCTTCCTACTAATGTCATCATGTGTATCCCTCCCCGACTCTAAATCTATCAATCTCACTCTCTCCAAATCCATTTTTCAGTGCCACACATCTCTGCTCGCAGCAATTCCATCAGCTTCACCTTCAATTGACACTGTGAAATATCTTGTTTCCCGCCCCTCTCCTCCTCTGCCCGTCCGTTCAGCCGGGAGGAGGCTTCAGCTCATTTACTTTGAAGAACGTGTGTGATCGCACACATGGAATGGTTCCATCCAGACTCCATGAGATTATCAGCCACTGTTGCTTCTTTTGTACTTAACACGCTTTGCTCGGAGCGAACTGCTATCGAACGAGTAAAAACACTGTAAGTGTGTGAGAGGTTCTTCAAAGGTCTTGCCCCTGTAACAAAAATGTGCCATCTTATAGTATTGCATTAATGTACAGCAATATTATAGCACCCGTCAGTAGAAATCTGAGGGCACAAGCTCACAAAAAAACTGTGACAGCTGCAGACTGGAAAAATGTTGCCGGTTCTGATGAGTTTCTGTCGGAAGGCCAGAATCAACAGCATGTCCCAGATTTAAATGTCCCAGATTTTAACGTTTTATGAATGACAAGGAAAAATGTGCATAATTGCGTGCAGACTACAATTATTACGGTAGCCGGTCACGCTGCTATCGACATTACAGACATGGTAGTTTAAATATGAAAAAAATATATCGCAAAATAGATGAAACCATAATTGTCCCTGTTTCTTCATTTCATCTTGAAAACATTTAATTCTTTTTTTTTTTTTTTTTTTTTTTTGGATTTCATTTCAGAGATTTGGTCACCGGTAAATTAAGAAAAAATAAATAAATTCTGACAGTAATTGCGACGTATCCACTCAGTTCGTTCTGGATGAGAAGCAAAGCAAGCGATAGAAAGATAGAACCAATGGGAGTGTTTCAGAATGGTGTTTCAGAATTGTTTGATTAGTCACTATAGTTTTCTCCACAAGTCCCTACATAAGTCTGTAGTTAGGTAGCTTATTTGTCTACAACTGCTAAGTATCAACTTAGAGCTCCCAAGACAGAATATAGTGACAGATTAAGTCACAAACATGGGTTGGAATTCTAATACTTTTTATTATGATTTTTGTCATTATTGCCAAAATTTGCAAAAATGCATTATTTAGCCCAGAGATGAGTGGTTTACACATGCTGACCCAACCAAAACACACTGTGAAGGAACAGCTGGGGGAGGCACAGCTACTGAGGGCCTATGGCCTAGAGGCTTATCCATGATTTCTAACCTCTACTAGTGCTCTTATAAAAGTATGGTGTTGTCTGATCTCCCTGTGCCTGTGCCGGTTTTCTCCAGGTGCTCCGGCTTCCTCCCACAGTCCAAAGACTCTGCTCGTTAGATTGATTTTTAAATTGGCCCTAGGTGTGCATGTTGTGTGAATGGGTGTGGGTGTTTCGTGTTAGTGCTGTGATTGACTGTTAACCCTGACAGTTAGGATAAGCTCCAACTCCCCCGTGGCCCTAGAGGATGCGTAGTGATAGGGTCGCAGTTGCGTGCTGTTGTTGCACCACTAATTGCTGTCGTCCTTCAGGATGGCTCCAGAAGGGCAGGAAGGCGTGCTTTTCCACACAAGCGTGTCCCAGAACAGAACCGTACCGCCAAAGATAACTTGTGCAGTTTTAAGTCTGTTTATTCTGACTAAGTGATCCTGACTGAAGCCTGTTTAAACAACAGATATCAGGTGTAATATGACAGACATCCAAGTTAACCAACGGATTTAGGCACAAAACATGCAATTACCAGACGCCAGACAAAACATGGAAACAGAAAGTCTGTCGTCTTATGAGCAACACTATCCTCACCACTGAGTGTGGCACATTTAATCTCATTTAGTCCCTGATTGGGGTCAGCGCACTCTCACTGCTTACCGTGGAGGTAATCATTTTCGTTCACTTCTCTTTCTTTCATTAACTCATCCCTCTCTCTTCTCCCCCCCCATCACAAATTTGCTGCTTCAATTAGACGGGGATTTAATGAAGATGTCCAACCAGTGTGATTACATAATAATCTGAGTTAAGTTGTCGAAAGAAAGTGTTTTCCTGGCTACTGTGCAGATAGAGGGAGACAGAGGGAACAAGAGCAGAACACAAGAATAGAAACCCAGCTACATCAGTGTTGTCAACGCTGTATTATTACTCTCGAATTTCGGATCCATTACCTAAATTGAAATAAAAAGATGTGAATGTGAGTGAAGACCGACTGTGATCCAAATGTGTTTTTCTACACAAGGAGTTTGTGTGATACTGTGAATAAATAACATGCCATTTCAACCAAATTTCAGCGAGGTCTGAGCAGACCTCGTGATCCGATCACGTAAAAGACAGGTGTGAACACCTGCGCTGTTCTCGGTTCTGGTTTGCACCCCCCGTGTCCGTGGCTTAGGTATCTTGAAAACACACCTAATCCCCAATTTGCTCTTCCAGTGCTACACGAGTACCAGGCCACTGCTCCGAGTGTTAACAGCGTGGTGTGAACGAATGGATGGGTCAGATGCAAAAAAAAAAAAAAAATGATTTTGCTACGTGGAATCAGTAGAGTATAAATAATATTATTAATTTTAGTTTTTTCTTGGGATGGACTCTTTTCTATAACTACATTGTTATCTCTGTCGAGCACTAAGCTGCTTTCAGCCATCAGTGTCTTCGCGGAGGATGTGAAAAAGCAGCTGCAAAAGGCAACAGGATGACAGACAGTCTCGTTCATTTGGCCTGACATCTGTGTGTGCGCGTGTGCGCGTGTTTGTGACCTCGCGCATGGGTGATATGTGTCATGCATTCCTGTGCGTGTGGCTCAGTGATAGGTGAAATACTGAGATGATATGTCAACCTCGCAGACACAGGCTGCCCCTCCATTCTGCCATATCTAACCACGTGTCATTTCATATTATGGGGACACAGCGCAGCGGACGTATCCCTCTCTGTCCCTCCGTGTGCTTGTGTCCACATTCAACTAGCTGTGCGCCCCATAGTGCCTGGCTACATCATGTGACCATAGACTGTATAAATATGCACAACGTCTCCCTACTTCCTTGCGCTGACTGGGGCAGCACCATCTTGCGATATCGATGACCCGACCACACTTCCTCCAGGCTCACTTGCATTTTCTCTTAATTAATACTGCACTCTGCTCTACCTTAACCAATTATGAGGAAATGTTGGATTACACACTGTGCTTGTTTTTACAACTCTCACGGCCTCACAGGGCTACTTTAGTGAGCAGTTGGCATGCCAACTGGTAGTCGCCATCATGTCATATCTGTTTTCTATTAATATAACTAACTAAAAAGAAACTTATCCAAATAACACTTGATCATGTATCAGCATTCTATTAACTACCTAAAATGTCAGACACCATTTTTAAATTTGTATTTTAGTGTTCTACTTTGATAGTCCCGTTCACTAACATGGAGGAGGTGGATCTTAGACTGACTTAGACTGCAGCCAGTCACCATATGAGACAGAATTCTCCTGTTTCAAACAAGACCTTTTACTTAATTCTGATTTTGTTACTTTAATGTCTCCAGGTCTGTATCTCCCAAATATCAAATTACCACAAAAAGCTTCCCTTAAGCTTGCATTATTTTGACATTGAAAGGACTTTAGGAGTCTGAGGATGGATTTTCTTTACTCCAGAAAAGCATTTTATCCTGTGTAGATGAAAGAATAACTCATATTAATCTAAAAATACAGGTTGGAAAAAAAAATGTTATTTCTTGCATTCCCTGATATGCAGATGAGTAACAAGGGAAAAATACTGTGTGGATACTGTTTTCGAATGAATCTGCTCTGACCA